>NC_049169.1:123920615-124247282 GCF_009769625.2 Cygnus olor | reverse complement strand
AAATCAGCTCAACTAACTGAAAACCAGGTGTTATGTGAGAATGTATTTAATCATTTAGACAATTTAAAATGCAGTTTCTTTAGGATGTGCCTATGAAGAAAGCAATACAGGTATAAATACATTTACTTTATTTGCTGATGACAGACTTTTGAAAAAAGAAAGGTCTTATGAATGTATAGCTATTAAGGATGTATACTGTATGGAAAACATTCAGTTTTGAGATACAGTAATGCTACGGTGAAAAAAGACATTTTTACATCAACATACATACAATCCTAAAAAAGGGTTGATAGTAATAAGATGCACAGTTTCACTCAGTTGTCAGGCATGTGACTGCAGAATTTTGGCACCACAAATTATTCTATTTTTCACACTGTGTTGAAAGATGAACAACACTGCTATGTACTTGTGATGAAAAATTGACCTACTTTTAAAGCCTACTTTGTGTTATAGTCACGTATATTGAAAAAATCAACTGTAACCTTTTGTAATTAAGAATAATGCCTATGCATAAGATTTGGTCTGCTTACAGAACTTAAAAATCAATTAATTTCTTATTAGATATAATATAATGATTAAACATTTTCAACAGAAAACAAAACAAACTGCTGAACTGAGCTTTGTAAAATAAACTCAACCTGAGCTATTAATTTTACACCTTTCTGCCTCTGATTTAATTATATTTGATTCTATAATCCATTCACCAAGCTGGAAATAGAGAAGTTTTATTTATTTATTTATTTAATCTTACCTGATGGTTAATCAGTGTAATGTAGTACCTGCAGTAGTGTAAAGCTGGCTAACAACATAAACTACATGTAAGTACGTTACATACTTTTGTTTGTTTGTATATCTATAAAATACATCACAATAACGCTAATTTTGTGATCTGAAAGGGTATCAGACTTGTATGGAAGTATAACTAAAAAATACAATGCTGGGTGTGATTTTCTAAGTAACAAAGTCCGGTCAAATGTGTCTTAGATACCTTGCCACATAGTCACTTCCAGAAAGTTAAAAACCTCAGATGTAACATTGTTTAGATTTGCTACTTTGTCAGGTTTTGCTCATATGAAGTCATCACACGTGGCTGGGAAAAAAAAATAAAGAAAAAAAAGAGATGCTCAAGTGATCATGCGTGGGACATGAAGAAGATTGGACACAAGGGTGCGTAATTTCATTACAGTTAGCGCTTCTGTGCTTCAGAATCTCACTTCTCCAGTGGTAAAAAAATTGTAATTTCCAGTCTAAGTGTATTGCCTGTCTATTCATATTTCTTCATATGCCAAAATAAACTTTTTGTTTAAATATATTTTCCTGGCCTGATGTTTCCTTTTCCTGATATATTTATGAAACAGTCATATCCCCTTGAAACAGCTAACCTGGACTGAACAAGCTGAGCTTTCCTACTCTGGAAGTGCAAAGCACTTGACTGTCCTAACAACTCTTTTATCTTCCTCTGTCAGTTTCAGTACATTTTTTTTTCTGAATGTCAGTGGTCAGAGTTGAACACTCAATTTTACCTATGGACTCATAGTTATCTTGTAAAATAACTTCATCAGTTACCTATTTTCAGTATTTCTTCCCTCCTTTTTATTTTTCCTAATGGAAAAGCCTTTCTGCCTATGACCTAGGAAGACAATCACCATTTACTAAATTGCTTTGCTGTGGAAACAATGCATCTGTTATGATTTAATGTACATTTAAAAACCTTATATGTCTACATTAATTTACAAGACTGCATAATGGTAAAATTCCATTCAGTGTATACTTCCAAGTACAGACTGCAAACTGCTTCTGCATTAGCCCTGGTAGTTCATATGAGTTGATCAAGGGTGAATCAGAGATTTGAGGTCTACTGTCTTATTTTCACTACATGTTGTTTGGACAGCATAGTGAGGGAATGGATTCATAACAGCATGAAAATACATTTAATTTTAGCTAAAAGAGCCATTCAATTCAAATTGTTGGCTCTGTGGTTATACTGCTGTGGTTGCCATTTGCCATTTCATTTTACATCTTTTTACATTTATGTGCTGAAATGATCCAGTTCATTATTATACAGACAGCACTGAACTAAATATTTGCAAAATTTGCACTGAGACTATTTTCTTAATTTAAACATTTGTAGGCAGGTAGATATATAGTTCAGTGGTCTACTTTTGGGCTTAGAGAAAAAAATATACCTAAGTGCTTTGCTGGCAAAGGATCTCAGTATGTCATAGCTCCAGAAGGATTAACAGCACTTGCTCAGATAATTAAAACCTTTTTATAATGCATATCCTCTTTTTCCCCAAAGTTGGAAAAGTTAATATTTGATGTGCAGTTTCAACATTGGGATTTCATATGTACTGTGTGTTTTGTTTTATATTAAAACTTGTTCTGGTTGGTGTCTGAATTTGGAATTTCCTATGTTTATTTTCAAAAGATCAACAAAATGTATCTAAGGAAGGTATCTAAGAGTTATTTTATAGACTTAGGATTTTCACCCTTATGGTTTGATATTCAGAATGGTAGAACACAGTGCAATAAAATGGAAGGTGAAGATGTTATTTCATAATGGTAGCTGCAACAAAACTCTTGATGCCCCCGTTTTGCTCTGGTCATATATTTAAATATGAAATGTAAGTGGCAAAAATTATCACTTTTCCTCACTCAATGGTCAACTATCCAGTTACAGGCAGAGAGTTTTGTATGTCCAGAAATCTTTCATACAGTATGACGTGAACATGTTCTGTGTATGTTCATCCTTCATTTTTTTACAACTGTAGGGTGGATCTTATTTATTAATGCACCTAAGTGTGTATTCATTAATGCCTATGTGCATAAAGACAAATATTCATATACAGGAGATGATATTTTTACCTCTTTGAAATCTTACCCATATGCTTTAACATAAATGTGTCCATAGTGTCATCTTTAGCTTATATTTCAGTTACATTGTGAAAGTAGTTGCTGCACTAAATTTTCTGTCACTGCAAAATGACTATTTTAGACAGTGACTTTGTAGGATGACTCAAATTTGTAGCCATTTTGTGAAATGACAGAAATAACAAGCACTTTGTTACATGATTGAACTACTCCACTCCGTCGTTGCATGAAATGCTGAAATGTTTTGAGTATTTCATGAAATCATTCACATTAGTGAAATCTAGCATATTGTAAAACCTAGCATGTAGGATGCTTTGTTGCAATACTTACAGAGAAAGTAAAATCTTCCACCAAAAAGAAGATTGGTGTCACTGGTGTCACTCCAGATCTTGCAATTCCCCCTGGGGTTCCACAGAGAGCTCCTCTTCAGTCCTGTGTGATGGGTAAAAAGCTGAATAGTTGCAAAGAGGCAGTATTCCCGTCCTATTTGCAAAGGACCTTGAATTCTTCCTGGTTTACAGAAAATCAACCACTACATCATCACAGATTTGACATTACACTTGTTTGAATAGTGCTACAGGTCCTGTTTATCTCAAAAATCGAAAGCCCTCCTAATGAACCCTAAAAAATGTACAGTATCAGTTTACATCAGTACACATGTTCTAGGTAAAAATGTTACTTTTCAACATCTTGGATTCTCTGTGATTCAGGATGCTTTCATAACTCATTCACATTTTTTTTTGTTCTTTAATATATCTCATAGTTTGGAACAGAATAAACAAAGTAATGGAGAATCAAGTATTTCACCTAAAGCTTATACATTGTTTTTCAGTTATTCAATGAAACGTTTGGTTTCTCAGCATGTCTATAGTGTACTTTAACACATAAATATTTATGAGTGTGCAAGAACCACATATAATTAACATTCAATAGAGCAGACTTATCTTAACTTTAATACAATCCAAAATGTTGGAAGGTTGTACCAAGTCTGTGTAGGATCATGCTCATGAATAAACATTATGGTTTAAAATAGAGTTCAGTCACTGATGACATTCTGAAAATGCCACAGTCTGAGAATGGCTTGGTAATAGCTGATTTTGCTATACCACATACATTTGTTTGATTTCTAGTTTCTGGCAAATGAGGTTTTACATGTATATATTATTCTAAATACCTATACCAATATTTTATCTTTAGGAACAAAGTATGTTCCATATGAAGGTATATGCATGCATGCCCACAGCAGGAACATGTGCTATGAGCTCCAGCCACGTTTTGTTAGGCTTTAGGTGGTAAAATAGCTCCTTTATGTGCAGTTTTAAAATTCAGATTTGTAGTAAACTGAAAGGACCAAGAATGCTAGACAAGAGTTTCAGTTGTGGTTGGTCACAAAATTCTTGTCATAACTCTTTGTCATCAGTAATTTGTGAGTATTTGACTTTTGTGAACTACCAATTGCATTTGAATTTAAAATGGAAAATTAAATATATCAGCAATTAGACTTTACATTCTGAAATTACAGCAAGTAATGGTTTACTGGGCTAGTACAGATTCAGGATCAGTGAGATTTCTGAACCAGTTATGGGAAACTGGAGGAAGGAGTTCCTGTTATATTTGTGACCATTATAGAATAATTTACAAAAAAAACCCCATTCAGATATTTTTAAACATTTTTTTACTAATGCAGCACAAAGTTTTCTGTTTATTCATTATTCAAAGAATGATATGAATATGCAGATCCAGATATAAAATACAGCGAGATCCAGAGAGAGAATGATGTATGTGCACCACTACTGGATTTTTGAAACTCTCCTCAGTAATAAAGCAATTGCTATTACCCCAGGTAAATAAAAATATATCATATTACAGCACTGAAGGAATTTTCATGTGCTACATAGTATACAAGAAAACATTAAACTATTTCAAATTTTTCTGAACAATGAAAGACTTTCAACCTAGAAAATAAATATTTTACAAGCATTTCCTTACTTTATCTGTCTTAGGATAGAAGTTAAGTGATATGCAGTGTCTTTACAGTAACCTCCTTTGAAAAAGGCTCTCTAAAGGTCATTGTACTTTTTTCTTGGTACTTGAAGACATCTGGAAAATTATTCCACAGACCTTTACCTTGAATATTGTGAGATTGCTTTGTAGTAATATTGGTTCTTACTAGCAAAGTAAATTAATACAAGTAGCCTTTCAAGGTCTTGCTAAGATCCTTTTAGAATAGTATCAGAATTGTATGGCAGCTGATTTTAGGTAACTTTGCAAGTACCTGGATTTCACTGTTTCCTTTCATGATTCATCTTGTAGTGAAAACCAGAATGATTCCAAATATTAGCAGTTCTCATATCAAGATAATTTAAAGAATTGCTTCTTAGGCTAGTTTTAACTTGATACTAACTTTCTCCTTCAGTTCATTTGCAACTCGTATCAAAATTAGATTTGAGACCGTCTCCATCTCCATGCACTGTGAGGGAGGTCACTGCCACTAGAGGGTGGAAGTTGGGGTTTTGATTTTCTAGGTGTGAGGCTCATGACATCCACTTACTTTTTAAAAAGCAAGTATAAGTCCACTCAGTCATTGATGTGCTTACAGCATATTTATCTCTGAAATTAAAGTTTATTCATTTAACAGGGTTTGTTCTCATGGGAAAATTAAGGAAATGTCCATTTACTAAGACACACTATGCTGGATTTTGATATGGTTTCCCATATCTATTAGGGAAGGAATCACTTAAGATCTTCCTATTTTAAAGAACCATGGTAGCTTTTCATGTTTTAATTAAAAAACCTTGAAGTTTGATGCTAGTCCTCAAATGAATCCCAGTATCAGTCACTGCTTTTTGAAGGGTAGATATATCTTGCAGGTGTTATTTGATTTAATTAGTTAAGCAAAGAAAAGGTTGACTCTCATTTAATGCAATTGGATGAGTTGGTCTCTGGCATCCATCCCTGAATATTTTAGTGAGACAATTTACTTAAATGGGCCAATGTTCAAAATAAAACAAATCACAACAGAAATGAAATAAATAATCAAAATTTCCTACTTTCTACGGAAAAGTACTATACAGAGCAAGGGATTAATAAGGATTTGGTTTGATTCCAATTAATGTTGCAAAGCCTGAAAACAGGTCAGAAAAAATACTCTGTCTGTTCTGGTGAGATTTATGTGAGCAAAGATCCCACAAACTGATCTCTGAAAACACACTTACTGCTCTCTGCTGACTAAATAAAAAGCCAAAGATGACTATTGCTGGTGTGAACCAGACCTTATGATTTAATTTAAGCTTTGGGGAATAGACAAAAAGGATATTCTTATTAACCAAACTTCATAGCTCACTATACATCATAAAGTGACTTAATTACTCTATGTTAATTACCCTAATTATCCCATGACCCCACCTTGTGTGTTTCAAACAAGGAGAAATAAATTCCACATTTAATATCTGTAGTGTAAATGCACAACACTAAATTGAACATATGCCTGAGGTCTTAAAAAACATAGGTGTTTTAAATATATCCATGATATCCTACATTTCATAAATGAAAACATGTTTCACTGAACCAGACTCAGTCTGTTAACTGTTCATAATTTCCCCAGGAAATAAATAATTAAGCTTAGGAAGGTCTTAAGGATTCAGGTGATTTATTGAGGTCTGTTTTGATCACAGTATTCCTTGATAGACTCTTGGTCTTCTTGCTGGTGCATCACTTAAAAGTGAGGTTCATTTCATCTGTTCATTTTCTGGAATAGAAAAATCAGCCATGTGATGTGGAAGTACTTTCTCTACGACCTAATAAAAGCATCATTTTTGTCTCTATTGGAAAGTTACTAATCAAAATACGTGTGGCCTTTCTGCTATTACCTGAAACAGCTTTGCTCTTGGACTACATCAGCATATACCTATAGCAGGCATTTTAATCCAGTGCTGTTATGCAGAAACACTTTTAACAAGAAGAGCATAAGCAATACCCAAATTATTTCAATTATTTCAGGTCAGCATACCTGCCTTCTGTCTCAGCCCTTCCCCAAATACAATGATACAGAAAAGGTAGGACTGAATAAAATGCCAGTGGGAAAAAGTAAATTTAATTAACTGTCTCTTAGATTATGAGATGAGGTAAATTACAACTCAAATTTCAGATCATGATTCTGACCTAAATCCTTTTGCAACAGTGACTATTAAATAATTAGGAGTGTGAAACTAAAATACTTTGTGCTTTGGCTTTTAGCTCATAGTATATGCTTTATTTAATTTTTACCTCAGATTTAGAGCCACAGTAAAGATTCTGAAAGATTTCTTCATCCTTGTCACTACTATAAGGCAATTTCATACTTTTCTAACTCTCTAAGAGATGTAATACTTGGAAGTCTTAATTGACCAAATCATCAGTAGGAGAGAATAAAAAAAAAAAAAAAAAGGAACATGAAATATAATTCTGTTCATGAGTTTGACTTGGAAATGTGGGAATGGTCATTACACAACATATATTCAGAGGGAACAAAACTTAAGCTCCTTTCCATTTCAATAAACTGCCTGAAACTCTCAAATGGACTGCTTAATTTGAGCAATAAATATACTAGAGTTCTATTGCAGATAACACTTGCATCAGGGAAGATGGTTGGTGCAGGCACCGACCTTAATTTGAAGATAAGGTAAGACTTTCTTCTCTCATCCAAGTGTTTGGTTAAGGAAAGCAAGGCATGGTTGTGAATACTGAATGCATGTGTTTTGTTCGGGTGTCAGGAAACTTCTACAGTTACTTGGCATGAAAAAATCCCTGACCTCTTGATGGATTTGCCAAGAATTGCTGACTTCTATCTTTGTTTCTGATGCTAGGGAAAGCTGAAGGTGCTCAGAATTAGGCGTGTATATATAGGATATATGATAGTTCACAGAAGCAAGATCTTAGTGATGCATATATATAAGCAGGAAAGGCTGCCTGATAGTACAGATTGTCCAAAGTATTGGCAGTTTTACTCCACATAATAATACTCAATGTGGTTTTCATCAAATGATGAAAACTCACTCCCTTCCCAGAATGACAAAATATCCCCTTCCCCTCCACAGATGAAGTGAATCCTTTCCCGTGAAGTGTGCATGGATCCCAGAGAACAAGGGAATAGGCCTGCAAAAAGGACATTTTCTTTAAATAGACAGCTTGGGGTTATTTCTGTTGAATCTAGCAAGCCTCATTCTAATCATTACTATAAAAAAAGAGAAATAGTTATTTTCACTTTGTTTAAAACCAAAAGTAAGTACATTTTTTATATAAGTAAAAAATGTAAACATTCTTGACCTTTTTACAATAATCTTCTTCCCTTTCTTCACTCAGTGAAGAAAATAAAATTAAGGAGACCAGGAAGGATGTTAACTTCTTCCAAGTAGCAAGGACAGAAGTGAGAGTTATTCTTCAATTTATGTGGTATCAGACTTTTAGGTTTATGAAGTCAGGGAAAAAGAAAACAATTAGTGGCCAGAATCAGCCCCCAGTTTTTCTCTTAAAACATGGATTAGGACATTTTTTTTCTTCTGATTCTTGCTGAACCGCTAGGAACAGGGCAGCAGATAGCTGGGCATGAGTGGTCTTACTAGCAACAGTTAGAGAAATCAAGTTTCTTAGAGAAATCGAGCTCCTTTTCCATTGTGTTATGGATGGTCCACAGTATGTTTCTTTTTAATAGTGTTTAAATCTATCTAGGCTTTGGAGAAAAAAAAGGGAAAGTGGAACAATTAATATCATAGAAATAAGTCTGAAATTCATTTGCATTTTACCTTTGGCTTCTCTGAATTGCAGTGATCTGCATTTTTTTTTTTCTTCAGAAAGTGTAAAATAATACATCTTAAAATGTATCTCTCATAACTTTAAATGACACTTAATACTACCTTCTCTTGTCATAACAAACTAGGCTCATATTCCAGTGGGGGCTACATGGGAATTTTGACTAGAATGGTGGAATTATGATGGGTTATTTTTAGCTTTGGCTGCAGCTCCTTGGTTTTCATTCTGACTTGTTTGATTGAATTGATGGGAAAATTAAAAGCAAAACTTGGCTTAAGCAACTGTTTTTAAGAGAAAACTAGCCAAGGAAGGTTATAAATCTTTATTCCATCCTCTGTTCAAAGAATAAAGGACTCATTACAGACAGGTTTTGAGCCAGCTCAGGTTCAGTGTAAACAAAAAGGTGGGAGTCCAAGTCCAAGTCAGGTATCAAATATTAAATATCAAATATTAAGTCAATCTTGGGAAATAATTAAGTTTTGAGATTTAACTAGAATTAGGGGAGAAGAGCTGATCCTAAAATCAGTTATATACCTCATCCTTTTCTTGTTGTTAAATTGAACCTCTTACCTCCCCCTTCACTCCCCCCCAAGTACATGTAAGACTGCTAATCTAATAAAATCTTTGGCTCATTTCTATGTCTAGTGGTAGTGCAGAAGATGCACAAGGTGAAAGAGTGTAAGAAAAACAAAGAAAAAGATAAATGAATATACACAGAGGACAGAAACAGTCAAACTAAGCTGGAGAATGGAGGAAAAATAACACTGAGATGGGAATACATACTTATGCAGTACAAAATCTTTTATTTCCACCTCTTAAACCATGTGAAACTCATTTCATACCTAGACATACTTAGTTGATGGCAGAAAAAAAGTAAATTAATTCTAATTCAAAGTTTATAATAAAACATTTAAAGTGATAATGTATTCATTCATTCAATCTCATTTACAAAGACAGTTTTAAAATGTAGTGAGGACTTGTGACTGTACATATAGAATCATAGAATCATAGAATGGCCTGGGTTGGAAGGGACCAGAATGGATCATTTATTTCCCACCCCCCTGCCATGGGCAGGGATGTCACCCAAAAGATCAGGTTTCCCAGATCCTCATCTAACCTGGTCTTATGGTTCCTTTCCGCTGAATCCTGGAATACTCTGCTGTTAGTACCGATTGCATCTTTTTACTCTTACTGTGGTCAAAATATTTTTTATAAATGCAGTGGATGAGAAAAAATATTAAAAAAAGATGCAAGAGAAGAAAGGAGGCAAAGTAAATTATTTATTTATTTATTTATTTATTTATTTATTTATTTATTTATTTTTTAATTAAAGAATTGATTGAGCAGAGTATTTGAACCTGTTACTGACCATTTTTTTTTTCTTCTGCTTCTAGATATTCTGCCTTTCTTTTGTTAGTTGCCTTTTTGGCAGTTGTATCTTCAGCTGCTCCTGTCATCAGCTATAATGTCTGCTGGGGTCAAAACACTTAGCTAGTTCTGCCCTTCAGGGTTGGGTTAAGAAGTAAAATGCATCCATCTGTTGCTAGGTGTTTAAAACAGTCCAACTGAAGCTTAAATATAATCAGGCAAATAATATTGTTTATGGTTAATTATTCTGCTTTTATTGGCTTCTCTGGCTGGAGATTAGCAAGAGAAAAATATTTCTGAGTTGGTTTAATATAATTAGTTGATGATACAGGGTTTGAGGGTCTAAAGATTGGAAGATTAACACAAGTAATTTTACTCCCATAATTAGTTTTGTGTTACAGTCTGTCTCTAATGCAAAGAAGATTCAGGGAGTTTTGCTTCATATCCTAGATCACCTTATGTGAATTTGAGAAGCTTTTTTGAAAAGTATAGCTATCAGATTTAAATATACCTATGATCTTGCATAGCTATCAAAAATTTTAGCATCTCTTAAATTTGTAGCCTACATCTTCTGTTATGTCAACATGTCAACTCTCCCTTTCATATAAGAGAAACATGGCGTTAGATGACAATATGCAAAAGAATTTTTTGAAATATAAATTCAGTGCATGAAAATTCAATTCTGCATATGTAGAATATATATTAACAGTGCACCAATGCATAATTCATAATTGTCTTTGACAACCCAATGAACTGTTTAAATTAGCAGCCAGGAATGTGTTTGTCTTTCTGGATAAAATAAAAGAAGAATCAAAATCAACAATACAACTTAATGTTAGCATCTACCAAAATGGGTAAAATATTTTTGTATGGAATATTTAAATCTTGAATTACTACATACAGCTACTTAGTTTCTGAACATTTTTGAATGTTATATAACCATCACCAGCTCTATGATATCATCTAAGAACTGTGTACAACAGTGAGACAGATAAGGCTATCAGCTCATTGCATTTTAGGATTTGTAAAAGGGCCCAGAGCCTCACATAGCTCACATAGCAGATTCAGTACTTCTATTTGCTCTTTGGCAACTACTTCCCATTTCTATGCCCCAAAACTTGCTGGAATAATGACAACAAACAGAAGAAATAAAATAAAGCTCTACAGTCAAGCAGGGGATTGTGGATGAGTGACAGTGAGGAAGAGAAGAATAATAGATAACATTTTCTAAAGGACTGTGACAGGCCTGCAAGGAAATAATTGATCTTAGGAGTTCTTTTAGGACTGGAGGTAGAGGAATTTTCGTATTTGAATGATAAATCCCAAACTGTTAACATTAGAAAGAATGTAAACCTATCATTACGAAAACTATCTTCCACTTATTCTGATAAAACACAAAACCAAATTGTGCTGTGTAACCAATATGAGAGTATTAGGGATTCTAGGATATGTTTCATATTGAGTTGATGTAGACACCAAAAAAGGTCAGATGAATCCCAACCGATAAACATGTATTTCTCAACTCATTAAGGGACATTTTCTGCTAGAGTCTCAAAACTTTTCCCTTACTTTGCCCACTGCTATATTCTTTATCCATTATTGCAATTTATTAGCTAGAACCTTATCTGAGATCTTAGAGTGAAATGAAAAAGATGAAAAGTTTTGCAAGATAGGACTCAAAAAATCATTAATTTACAGAATCACAGACTTACAGAATAGTTGAGTCAGGAATTCACTCTTGGAGATCATCTAGTACAACAGAGTCAGTGAAATCAGGTTTCTCAGGGCTGTGTCTGGTTGGGTTTTGAATATTTCCAAGGATGGAGACTCCACAACCTCCCCAGGCAACCTACTGTGGTGTTTGATCATCCTTACCCTTTCTTACCTTTACATGGGATTTCTTATATTTCAGTTTGTGTCCATTGCCTGTTGTTCTGTTACTGGGCACCAAAGGGAAAACCTTGGGTCTGTATTTATTCCTATGTGTCAGGGATTTATACACATGGATAAGATCCTCCTGGTCCTTTTCTTCCCCAGGATGAGCATTCACATTTCTTTCAGCCTCTTCTCACATGGCAAATCTAGTTCTTTAATCATCTTTTCATCATGCACTGCACTAGCTCTATTATATCAATGTCTCTCTTATACTCAGGAATTCAGAGCTGGACCCAGCATTCCAGATGTATCTCACCACTGCTGAGTAGAGAAGGATCATCTCCATTGACCTGCTGGCAACACTTTGCCAAATGCGGCCCAGTGTGCCATTGTCCTTCTTTGCCACAAGGGCACATTGCTAGGTCATGCCAAACTTGACGTCCACCAGGGATCTCCAATTCCTTTTCTGTCAGACTTCTTGTTCTCAGTGATATGGTTTAGTGGAGGACTTGGTAGTGTTAGGTCAGAGGTTGGACTAGGTGATCTTGGAGATCTCTTCCAACCTAGATGATTCTGTGATTCTGTGAGAATTTCCTTTTCACCTCAGTGGCCTGGGACTGCTGAAGACCAAAGGCAAAGAAGGCCTTCAGTAACTTCTACTTTTCTGTGTCTTTAGTCACCAGGTTCCCTGACATGTTCAGCAGCAGCCCCATATTTTCCCTAGTATACCTTTTGCTGCTGATGTGTCTGCAGAAGTCCTTTATACTGCTCTTCATGTCACTCACCAGATTCAACTCCACATAGGCTTTGTCTTTCTTAACTGTTATCCTGAACCCCTGGACTGTGCCTGTGTGGAACAGGAGCACATGCTTCAGCTTTTGTGTCTCTCATACTTCCCCTTTATGCTTTAGCTTTTTCAGGAGTTGCTTGTTCATCCATGCTCAGCTCTTGCCACTCTTGCTTGACTTCCTGCTCACCAAGATGGTCTCTTCTTGAAAAGTGATGCATTTCAGTGTCAATTTCACAATTCAGCATACCTACTTTTTGTTTTACTTTGGTGGCTCAAGCCTTAGACTGATTGAGTCTACTTTAATTCTGACCTTAATGTTACCACTGCATTGTTCCATCCCTAATTAGCTAAATAAAATTGCAGTGCTTTAGCTTGGTAATTAGCCTTCTTAACTGTGTATTTACTTGGTTATCTATTTTAATAAAATCAGTGAAGGGTATGCAGATTTGAGTTGTGCTAGCAAATTATAATATAGTTTGAGAACTCTGAGGGTTTGTACAGCCTCAGAGTAATTACTAAATCACTCAGATCACAGAATCACAGAGTCACAGAATCGCAGAATCGTCTAGGTTGGAAGAGACCTCCAAGATCACCCAGTCCAACCTCTTACCTAATACTAACAAGTCCTCCACTAAACCATATCACTAAGCTCAACATCTAAACGTCTCTTAAAGACCTCCAGGGACGGTGACTCAACCACTTCCCTGGGCAGCCTATTCCAATGCCTAACAACCCTTTCAGTAAAGAAGTTCTTCCTAATATCCAACCTAAACCTCCCCTGGCGCAACTTTAGCCCATTCCCCCTTGTCCTGTCACCAGGCACGTGGGAGAATAGACCGACCCCCACCTCTCTACAGCCTCCTTTAAGGTACCTGTAGAGAGCGATAAGGTCGTCCCTGAGCCTCCTCTTCTCCAGACTGAACAATCCCAGCTCCCTCAGCTGCTCTTTGTAAGACTTGTTCTCCAGACCCCTCACCAGCCTCGTCGCCCTTCTCTGGACTCTCTCGAGCACCTCCATGTCCTTTTTGTAGTGAGGGGCCCAAAACTGAACACAGTACTCGAGGTGCGGCCTCACCAGAGCTGAGTACAGGGGGACAATCACTTCCCTAGACCTGCTGGCCACACTGCTTCTTATACAAGCCTGGATGCTGTTGGCCTTCTTGGCCACCTGAGCACACTCCTGGCTCATATTCAGCTGCCTATCAACCAGTACTCCCAGGTCCTTCTCGGCCAGGCAGCTTTCCAACCACTCGTCTCCCGGCCTGTAGCTCTGCTTGGGGTTGTTACGCCCCAGATGCAGGACCCGGCACTTGGCCTTGTTGAACTTCATACAGTTGACCTCAGCCCATCGGTCCAGCCTATCCAGATCCTCCTGAAGAGCCTTCCTACCCTCGAGCAGATCGACACACGCACCTAACTTGGTGTTGTCTGCAAACTTACTGAGGGTGCACTCAATCCCCTCGTCCAGATCATCGATAAAGATATTGAAGAGGACTGGCCCCAGTACTGAGCCCTGGGGGACTCCACTAGTAACCGGCCTCCAACTGGATTTGACTCCATTCACCGCAACTCTTTGGGCCCGGCTATCAAGCCAGTTTTTAACCCAACGAAGCGTACGCCAGTCCAAGCCATGAGCAGCCAGTTTCTTGAGGAGAATGTTGTGGGAAACGGTGTCAAAAGCCTTACTGAAGTCAAGGTAGACCACATCCAGAGCCTTTCCCTCATCCACTAAGCGTGTCACTTTGTCATAGAAGGAGATCAGGTTCGTCAAGCAGGACCTGCCCTTCATAAACCCATGCTGACTGGGCCTGGTCGCCTGGTTGCCCTGTAATGATCGCCTGGTTGCCCTGTAAAATCGCCTGGTTGCCCTGTAACCAGGGCATCACCCTTCCCATCACCTTCCAAATGAATATTTAAATCTTTTTTGACTACTATGCTTAGACCAGGCTATGTGAGTCAAGATCTCCCTTCATGTCACTGAGATAAAATAATAATGGCATAGGCCAGAAAATGCCACAGAATTGTAGTGAAGGTGGTCTATGAGAAGACAGATCACCTTATTATCTGTTCTTTATATATAGTAGGCAGATTCACCTCTACTTCTGTATGATAATAGTAACAGCACTTGCCACTGGGATTCACCAGAATGTCACTGTGATTGTAAAACATTCCTCTTCACTATACCAATGAGACTTTGTGAAAATGAAGAATGAAGAAACTGTGGAATATATACATTTGTGTTGGTCAGACTAATTTTGTCAGGCACTCTTCTTTTGGACTACTCTTATCTTTGTCTTCTTGTGTATTATACAGCAATGAACTATTTCTTTGGAAAGTGAGATTAGGAAGTGCAGTAAAAACTTGTAGCTATCGTGTAGTCCACTGAACACTTAACATCTATACACCTATACACCTATACATCTATATATATGTATAACATCTATACACCTATACACATATATAACCAACTGAAAAATTTGTTACAGCATCTGCTGGTCATAAAATATTACCAGTGGGATTTTCATTAGTTAGCATTCCCAAAACTCATGTATGATCAAAATCAATGGACAAACTTGAAATTAGACTGCCACACAATACTTGTGGAAATCCTTTCTTGCGTGCCTTGTCACACCTGATCAGGATGTGATATCTACAACTTTGCCAAGATGTCAGAAAATAAATAAATACCTCTGTCTGGGCTTAATCAAATAATAAGTGCTCAGAATATTATCTGGGAGCAGATAAATGGAGAAAAATTCTAGGTAACAAGTGACCTTCATTCACAACCATTTCACTATTCTTTTCGTGACGTAGTAAAATACCTCAACTGCCTCAATTCAGGGTAGGGCATTAATCTGGCATAAAGCCCAGATTCTGGACCCTGACAATTCTCTGCATAGCTTACTGCAGATCTAGTCATGCGCACGTTTAGTGAATACAGCTTTGGCTGCTGAATATAGAAACATGGTTTCAGTAAAAAAAACAATGAACATTTTAATCATAAATGAGCTATTAAAAGACATTTGAATAGCTACACTGAATGTCTCAGAACCATTTTCTGAAGCTGAATTGATGGATGACATTTAGTTTACATAGCGGGTAATAAAAAAGGTAAAATAATTTTGAAACATAATTGTTAATAAAGAGCATAAATAATGTCATAAATATGTTAACAAGCCATTCTAGTGATATTTAATATAGAAACACTTAAAAGTAGTTAATAATCAGATATTCACATTTAACGATGTTACTGTTTAATGGTGTTTCACTGCTAGATCCCTTAAATTATGTCTCTATATAATGTTACCAACTGTAATAACTTCTGTGCTATCAATTCATATTTGAAGTTGTCAGTGATGGTAAGAAACAGACATGCATAAAATACTTGCATAATCAAAATGCACATTAATGGGAAGTTACCAAGTGAGAAGACTCTTTTTGTTTTATAGATGACTTGGGTGATGTGTTCAGCTTTGTAACTTCATGGTAGCTTTCAGCAGGGGATTTTTAAAATTTTCTTATAATGAGTAATTTTAAACTAATGATATAATATCAGAATTATCTGTGAAGAATGTCAAAGGAAAAGGATTTATATAATCAGTTATTTTGGTGATAAACCCTTCAAACTGTGAATTCGCTCAGTGAAAAAGAATGAACCAAAAGCCGATATGTATAATTATTCACTGTGTGTCTGGAGTAATTTTTATTGAGATATTGACTAAGATAAATTAGTCTTTTTATTTTTATTTTTATTTTCAAAATGTAGTAAAGATTTCATACCACTGGAAAAAATATTCCTGAATACCTCTGTTCTGTGAGCAAAATTTCCTCTGAACAAGGCTTTGGAGAGATGTTCTTTTTTGCATATTACTGTGACAGTGAAAGAGGCACATGCAGTACTAAAGTGCTCCTTGTCTTGATGTTCTGTCAGCTCAGTTGTTTTGACAATGGCTTCTGTACCTCTTTTAGCATGAATGTACCAGATTAGCTCAAATACTTTAAACAGCACATCTTTGTTAGCAAGCAGATCTTGCTCACTCTGAAGGGGACAAAAACATCAGCCATGTGGCTTTGAAGAGCTGTGTAGTGGATATGGACGAGGAATAATGTGAGGAGTCTCTGAGGAGGAGTTATCTTCTTTCCCATCATCACTGCTGAGTCCAGAAATTAACATCTGTCTATAGTCCAGATGTGTGATATGGCCTTAGAGAAGTGGGAGAGGGGGGCCTACTCCTGACATAATAGCATCCTACCCTGGAAAACCCTGGCAGAGTGATGCTTCTCTCACCAGTTACACCAGGTGTGCAGACTGGTAATGAAAAAGGGATATTCAAGGAGTGGAAAAGAGAGAGTGCAGCAACTTTGTATCCATGATGCAAACTAGTCTAACTTACGTGAAGGTCAAGTAGGTTTCATGTGGGCCCATTTCCCTCTATTTCCTTCTGAAGTCATTTTGTCTCTGAGGCAACTGGTGCTGAAGGTCAGTTTTTTTTTTTTTTTTTTTTTTTTTTTTGTGAGATTTTTTTTTTGTCCAGTAAATTTCTGAGATTGTGTAATGAATGTCTGAAATGGGCATGCTTGAGGTTCTGGGTTCCTTACTCTTCTGAGAACTTCATGAACTTACTTCATGAGTTCAGAGTTGAATTGATGAGTTCATGAATTCATGAATTCATGAGTTCAGAGTAAGAGTTGCTTACTCTTATTCACTGAGTTCAGAGTCCACCAAGAGTCATTTGCTTCTGAGAATTAAGATCCTGTGTGCAACCTTCTATTTTTTATACAGATTTATTTCACTGTGGAATGCTTTTTTTTTTCACTGTGGAGTGTTTTTATGCCATTAGACTGATGTATGCAGAGCCATTAAATACATTATGTGAGAGCTTAGAAATATGTCATGGAAGTATATTTGACAGGGAGGAATGTTACCTCAATTCTGCACAGAATCGGACTTCGTATCATGATTTTTGGTTATCACGTGAATCTCTTCTTTTTGATGTTATCTGTCATTCTCTTTACCTTCATGTCCGTATATTCTCTGTAGTCTAAATTTTTAATTAGAAGCCTTTTGGGATGCTGGGGATCTTCTCTCTACTTCTCTATTAATTATGTAAAACAACCCTCAGGTCCATGATTGATTTTTTTTTTTTTTGAAGGTAAAATAAGTAGTACAGTAAAATTCTGGAGAGTTAATTGGATAACATACCAACAAACTTTTTAAACCCAAATGAGAGGCTTCACAAATCTAACCTATGAGAATAACACTGCATAAAATTTTTGTATTTAATATTTTGCAACCAGAAAATACCAATAAAGTTTTTGGTCTTATGACTAAAACATTAGATATATTTATTTATCTATTTATTTTTTTATTTTAATAATGTTAAAGCTTACAGTGTGAAACTGTAGCTTACTGACAATGAGTCTTGCTTAAGGATCTTTGAAGGATTTATAGGGAAATGTGATTTGGAAGAAGCAGAGGATGGCACTATTGGACTAAAATTATGAGGCAATACAGCCTGCAAATCTTGAATTACAGCACTGCACAACCTTACAGAAATCGAATCAGATGTCTCACAAGATGCATAATCAGGATAAAGGTTTACAGTGTGTTTTCGATCATCAAAATTTTGCTTGAAGTCAGCAGTCAGGTAGGAAAATGATTCTTTTATTTTAATGGGATGTGGTTGTGATGCAGAATGATGAAGTAAAAGTAGTGAAGAAAAAATAATCAGATATTCTGGGAAATAAACTAGTTGCATAACTGTGAAGGGCCTTTCTGGTATTGGGTTCCTATCTGTGAAACAGCTGAGATACTGAGTATTTGCAAAATGTAAATTTTCTCCAATTTCTCCAATTTTCTGCAATTAAATGTAAATTTTCTCAAATTTTCTCTCCAATGTAGACGTATGGTTTCCATGGACTGTTCAAATGTATTCTCCTTTAAAGTTTGTAATTTGAATAACAATAAGAGAGGGATTTGGAAACAGGTAAACCACTTCACAAAAAAAAAAAAAAATAAAAAAAGAACTCTCTTCTTTTTAGAGATATGTCTTCATTCTGTATTTGTGGAGGATGTCACTAGCCTGTTCCTCCAGATTTCTACAGGAAAACTTTTATCTTAAATAAATGTTTGGTAAAATGAGAGGGGACAACCACAATCCAGGAATGTTAATATAAGTGTTTAAAATGGTGTGCAGTTAAATAATTTAGTTTTGTTATTCAGGATTCCATCAACTTTACAAACCTGCATACTTTGCTGGCCACATATCATTCATGCTCACTTTATTCTCACTATTGCTCACTATATTCACGCTTGCTATATTGCTCACTATACTCAGTCATGCTCACTATACTCACTACTATTTAGGGATTTGGCCAACCTCTTCTCAGTGGTGGATAGGACAAGGGGCAATGGCCACAAGATAGAGCACAGGAAGTTCTGCACCAGCATGCGAAAGAACTTCTTCACAGTGAGGGTGACGGAACACTGGAACAGGCTGCCTAGGGAGGTTGTGGAGTCTCCCTCTCTGGAGATATTAAAGGCCCGTCTGGACGCCTACCTGGGCAGTCTGCTCTAAGGAGTCTGCTTTGGTAGGGGGGTTGGACCTGATGATCTTTCGAGGTCCCTTCCAACCCCTTCAATTCTGTGATTCTGTGATTCTGTTATTCTTTTCTTTGTCTTCCTAGTCAACCTTATTGTCTTGGTTTTGGCTGACATAGGGTTAATTTTCTTCACACTGGCTGGCATGGTGCTGTGCTTTGGATTTAGGAGAAAAATAATGTTGATAACACACTGTTGTTTTAGATGTTGCTTAGCAGTGCTTACATGAAGTCAAGGACTTTTCATCTTCTCATATTGCCCTGCCAGCGAGGAG
The DNA here is from genome assembly GCF_009769625.2 of Cygnus olor. NCBI lineage: Eukaryota > Metazoa > Chordata > Aves > Anseriformes > Anatidae > Cygnus > Cygnus olor. Next base: position 124,227,716 of record NC_049169.1, on the reverse strand, counting down.
GCTGGGGATGCACAAAAATCTGGGAGGCATGCACAGCCCTGGGGCTGGGGAGTGCACAACCAAGACAGCTGACCCAAACTGACCAAAGGGTCAACTCATACCATATGGTGTCATGCTGAATAATAATGCTGGGGTGGTTGGTTGATGGAGGGGATGCAGTCACTGCTCAGGTTCTGGCTGAGCATCTGCTGGTGGATGGTGAGCAAATGCACTGTGCATCACTTGTTTTGTATATATTTTTTTTTCTTTTTACTCTGATTATTATTGTTATTATTTTCACTTCCTTTCCTGTCCTATTAAACTTTTTTCTCAGCCCATGAGTTTTAGCTTTTTCTGACTCTTGCTCACATCTCACTGGCAGGGGAGTGAACGAATGGATGTATGGTGCTTAGGTGCTTGGTGTGATAAACCACAACGTGTATGGAAACAAAACACATTGACACTGTTAGCTTAAAGAAACAAATGTTCATGTCTAAAATGGCTGCTGCAGTAGGATTATCCACTAGTTTAGGGAACTCTGGGAGCCTAGTGCTTTTTGAGCAAGAGGTGTAGGCCACAGGGCACTGTGGAATATATCAAATATGTACAAGCCATCCTGTGGATCAACAAGATTTGTTTTTCAGTATTGCTTGTGCTGCCAAGTATAATGAGATAAACTTGGAGCAACATGCTAGACTGTCAGTATAATTTGCAAGTAATTATCTATTAAAAAGTGCAATTGTCAAAAATAAAATTAAAATAGAAGTAGAATTTAGTAGAGACGATGACTTTAATTCAGAGAAGTTGGCATGATCATTTTCTTCAAATGGTTTGGAACTCAGAACACAAACTACTTCCAACTGCTCTTAGAATTTTACATAATTACAAAAAACAAAAACAAAACAAAAACAAAAACAACAACACAACAACAAAAAAAACACAGTGAAATACCATGTTTACCTCGGAGTTTTAAAAATCTGCATATTTCACTTTTGTGAAGGTTTCACATTTCACGTTAAATGTTTCATGTTTGTGAGTTTTCTAAGCCCAATTTCATTGCAATGAAAAGTGGTTTTAGTTTTCAGAAGAAATCTTATTACAGAGCTCTGAAAATACCCATGTTTTCTGCATGTCAACTCTGCATCATTATTATTATTGTTACTTTTAAATTTAGTCATGAGAAGAAAAGAGCTTTTTACATTTTGAATGATTTTTTTCTCATAGTAGTCGACTCAGTCATTCTCAATTTTATTAACTCCTTGTGAAAGATGAGTCATGGTTTGCCCTGAAAGCTATTTTGTCACCAGTTGTGTTTTTTTGTTTTTCCACGAATAGAAATACTGTTGTAATTTAAACTTTGAGGACTCTGTTTATTTTGCAAATGCATGTTTTTATTTATTTATTTATTTTTTTACTGGGAGTGACTCATTTTTACTGGTAAAAACTGAGAACTGGTCCAAGTTTTCTATAGTTATATGTTGTAATGCATGAAGGTACCTCAAGGTTACCATGTTGCTAACAGTTTTTAGTGATTTTATGCTAGTGTTACCCTGGTGACATTTCTTATTTTTCAATATTTTCACTTTTCTGAAGTAGTAATAGCAGAAGAACTGACAAATCAACAACAATCAAACATAATAACAACCATAACCAACAACTATCATTTATTTATTTATTTATTTATTTTTATTTTTTGAGGAAAATACAAAGTGTTTGAGCTGCTGAGCCAAAGCAATAAGAATGCTCAGATTTTTCCATTTTCAGTTCCAACTTTTAGGCTTTCTAAATCCGTCATCTTTCCAGACGACTTCCAGCAGATAAAAATCAACATAATAAACCAATTTCTGTCATTCTGGAAGTTGTTGTCCATAGAAAGTTTTGGCAGCAGATAAAGAGTCTAGTAATAGATTAAACAAATTCTTGGACTATTTGTCCATAAAGAGATTAAAAAAAAAAAAAGGGCCAACACAGGGATGTGCACTACACACTCCTAATACAATTGCTGAGGTGAAGGGCACCCAGGGCACTTGCCAGGGTTGAGGGCTTGGGTTTTCATAACACTATGAACTCTAGGAAGCTTGCTTTAATGTTCAGGGCTTCTGTAGCCTTATAATGAAACTGTAAAAATATTCAAGATTTCTCTCAAATATTTCTTTAAGAATATTCAATATCCTGTCAAATAAATCTTTCCAAACAGCAAAACAACAAAATAATTCACATTTTTCTTGAAATTTTTTTTTTTTTTTTTTTTTTTTTTTTTAATTTTAGGGAAGTGCCATGAAAGATTTGTCTCAATAAATCATAGATCATTGGGACATCTTTGTTTGGTTTCTTATTTAGTTGTAAATCCTAAAGTTGCTCGTTTGGGTTAAATGGGTTGGCACAAGTATTTTTTGTTTTTAAACTATACCAGAAAAAAAAATCTTTTTTCAGACTGTAGTAATTTCAGAAACATTTCAGTCATTATATTTCTAGATAGCTTATTTAAAGATAAGAAGTGTTATGTCAGAAATGTAAAATTAGATGTTCTTGAAATAACATTCTAAAATCAACACACTTTTTGATGATATTGAAGGAGAATTCTAGGAAGTACAGTAGGCTAAAAGATCCAGAATTTTTTAATTTGTGGGATTAATTGAGTTGATTTATATCTTATATTTGAAATTTTAAATTACGGAAGCTCAGGAGTTCAATGACAGAAGAAAATATTCAGAATGAAACCCCAATTTTACTTTAGCCAATGACAAGGTTTTAATTAGCTTCTGTGAGACTCTAGCACTAAATGTACTGTCTGTACAGTATTCATACTTACATTACTATAAATACATTCTGTGTACATATACTACATATGAAGCCATAGCTGACAGATGAAAATTTCAGAATATTTGAAAGAAAAATCTCAAAAATTATTTTAAAATGTTGATATATCCTTAATTAAAACTTAACATTTTGAAATCTCTCTCTTGTTTTCTGTGATTTTTAAATAAATGGAAAAAATATGCATGTGCAGAAATGTGAGTGATGCTGAGCTTCCTACATGCACATAGAGAACACTGAGAGCTCAGTTTTTCTTCTGGTTAGAAATACTTACTAAATACTAAAAATAAATCAGCTGAGAATATTTTCTCGTTCCCCTTCCCCTTCCCCTTCCCCTTCCCCTTCCCCTTCCCCTTCCCCTTCCCCTTCCCCTTCCCCTTCCCCTTTCCTTTCCCCTTCCCCTTCCCCTTCCCCTTCTCCTTTCCCCACCCAATTCTACTCCAAATACCTCAAGGTCACCTTGTACCTGCTCCTTGTATCTTTCTATAATAGCTTCTGTATGCTGACTGTTGAAAATATGTACAGGCACTCACTTTACTACTCTGGGGTAATTGACCAGTGTAAAAGGCCACCATGGTTTATGGGGCAGCAAATTAATTTTAGACATAATTAAAGACTATTTTTATCCCATACCATCATTTTTCTTGTTCAAATCATTCACAGCAATAGAGTGATCTAGGCACTGTAAATGATTTGTAATAATTGTCACTAAAGAAAAAGGAGAAGTATTTGTTTCAAACTGTTTGTCTAGTCTTGTTTATGAACTAGCAGAGTAAGTAGTTGTGATATATTAAGGAGTTCATGTAAGAATACTAGCACTAACAATCATGAGGCAGGCAGATCTTGCCTGAATGCTTGCAGAGATTAATATTTTTAATCTTATTTAAATAGCTACATTGTTGCATGTACAGCCGGCACCTTGGATAACTTTAATCCCTGTAAAAGTCTTGTCCCCCCACTCAGAAAACTCAGAGGACCTGAGGTCATATCAGCAGCGAGGCACAAGGGATGTGAAGGAAAATGAATAGGCTGAGAGGGTCAGAGATGGGAAACGACTGGAAACAGGAAAGCTCCAAGGTGATTTTCTCCTTCAGATAGTTGTACCTGTACAGTCTGTACTGCTATTGAGTCACAGGCTTTTATTTATTTATTTATTATTATTTTGTCAAATTCTGTTCTCTCTCTCTCTCTTTTTATTTATTTATTTATTTATTTATTTATTTATTTATTTATTTATTTGTAATAGATAACCCAAAAGTTGTGCACAGGAATTCTTGGTAAAAAATGCAAAGGTAACCATCATTAAACACTCATAGTAGTATGGTTTAGATATGTTGCATGAAATACTTTTTGAAAAAACAGATTAAATTTGCCTAACCAACCTCACCAAGGTAGCAAAATTCTCATCACTTCTGAAGGAAGCTGAAAAGAACACATCAAGAAATCTGACATTTTCTTTGCTGTCTCTTTTCCCCTAAGTCTATCAAAATTTGTTCTGTGACTTTGAAAATCATTACTTTATAAATGGAGCTGAATAGTTAAATTTCAAATACCTATATTTATAAAGATCTTTGAATATTATCTTTAGAAAACCCAAATAAAAACCCAATGGTTTTGTTTCCAGTCAAATTCAATCCAAGTCAAAGCAATCTACATCAAGAGTGATGTTATGGTGGTTGCCCTTGATTTACCTCTGCTCACCAATCCATCATTCTTATCATTTCTGTTTTAACTGTTTTATCTGGATGTATGTTTAATAGCAAAAGTGGTCACTCATATTTAACAAAAAGAAAAAAGGAAAAAGAAGTATGATTTTCTCCCAATTTCATTTTACCTTATTGTATTTCTTGACTTCACAGAATCACAGAATCATCTAGGTTGGAAGACACCTCCAAGATCACCCAGTCCAACCTCTGACCTAACACTACCAAGTCCTCCACTAAACCATATCACTAAGCTCTAAATCTAAACGTCTTTTAAAGACCTCCAGGGATGGTGACTCAACCACTTCCCTGGGGGTAGCCCATTCCAATGTCTAACAACCCTTTCAGTAAAGAAATTCTTCCTAATATCCAACCTAAACCTCCCCTGGCGCAACTTTAGCCCATTCCCCCTCGTCCTGTCACCAGGCACGTGGGAGAATAGACCGACCCCCACCTCGCTACAGCCTCCTTTAAGGTACCTGTAGAGAGCGATAAGGTCGTCCCTGAGCCTCCTCTTCTCCAGACTGAACAATCCCAGCTCCCTCAGCTGCTCTTTGTAAGACTTGTTCTCCAGACCCCTCACCAGCTTTGTTGCCCTTCTCTGGACTCACTCAAGCACCTCGACGTCCTTCTTGTAGTGAGGGGCCCAAAACTGAACACAGTACTCGAGGTGCAGCCTCACCAGAGCTGAGTACAGGGGGACAATCACCTCCCTGGTCCTGCTGGCCACAGTGTTTGAGAGGTCTTAAAATATGAGTGAGATTTGTCTTGAATTAGAGACAAATTTATGTATGCATATCTATATCTACCTACCTATTTATAATATCTAATGGCACTTTATATCTTACCACTTTATATACGATGAAAAGTGGTAAAAGGACTCTCCTGGATTCTTGGAGTTTCTTTTAACTAAGAATTTCTCAGAAACAAAATTTTACTGAATGATGTCACCTACATTCCTACACATAGTTATTTTCAGTTGGTTTATTAATTACACTATTTTTCGTAGGGGTCTGCTGGGTCTTGCATCATCACAATGACATGGTAATTTACTGGACAAACAGTAGGTACTGCTTGTACTTTGAAATGTTGCTCACCAGAATTTTCAGTCCATACAGACACTTCACTGTGACTTTAATAAAATAGCTGGTTATAGCAGTATAAAATCCGTATTCTCTTGGCGTAACTTTGCATTCTTCGCCAAGGGCACTTCAGCTCATTTCTGTGAAGATAAAGTAGGCAGGCAATTCTGTGTTCACCAAGTCACCTTTGGTCTGCTGGCAAAAATGTGGAGTATATATATACAGAATCTCTGTTTAATGACTGGCTGTGCAGGACAGACATTTGTAGCCTTGGAAAACAATGGATTTTCTACTATATTGCATTCTGTCTCTATGCCATTTACTCGAGATACAAAGCATACACCAAATTTTCCCTTTAAAGCTTGCCTTTGCAGACAAGAGACTCTGTTTCTTTGTGTACTGTCCAACTTTCTCTTACGACTTTAATTTGTTAGATACACATGGCTGAATATCTTTAAACCTTGCTGGCACTGAATAAACTGGTGAATGTTCTAAGCATTTTCCCCTAAAAATGAAAATTTCTTCCCTTTATAGAACTGATAAAATTTCCAAACAAATAACTAGTGTTGTTTTGCAATCTGAAATATTATTTTAACAAAAAACTTTCAATTAGATTGTTCTTGATAAACCAGGCTTGTAACAGAACAAATTTATTTGAACATCTTTAATGGACCTCAGTAATTAAATGCTCTGGAACTGTTCTTGGCACAACAGTTTGCTTAAACAAACTATATCATATTAGTTCATTGACTTTTAATCTTTTTTTTTTTATTATTATTATTATTCTTAGTCTAGTCATCTGTGATAATTAGCATTTATTTCTTGCCATGTCCATCTAAATTTGATCTGAGATTTATTAAAATGAATATAATAATATCTATACAGCCCAGGAGTTTCCTAACAGATCATAGCACATTTAGCTGTTTAACAGCTAAAAGAAATTATTATGGGAATTCAGATGTTGTATCATGGCATTTTGTGATTAACGTTTTAAGAGATACGTTCTTACATATTTAGGTATATGTGGGTAAAAATATATAGAGAATTATATAAAGAATCATAAAAAGTTAATAGTTTATCTAGTGTATAGTGTGTGTATATACTCACACTATATACTTGGAAACTACTAATGGAAGGTCTCTCATCAGCCTTATTTTTAAATAAAAGTCTGAAAAACTGCAAGGCTGTTTCCAGTGTATTTCTCCAGTATTACTGACAGCAACAGAGACAAATTCCTGCTTCAAGGAATTGGAGTCTAAATGTTTGGCTGCAAATCCTGAAAACGAGTCTTCTCTGTGGGACAACTGGGAAAGTCTTCATGGTGATGACGACAACTATAAAATAAGCAATGTCAAGTTCAATTTCAAACTCCATAGGGCCACAGCTGGCAGAGTAAGGATGGAAATTATGAAAATCAGTCAAAATTTGTATGCTTACTGGGAAGTCAGTCAGTCTCTCAGCATTCCCATATAAAAATTAATATCATGTCTTGCTGGGCTGCTGGTGACATGAGAGGAGTGAAGCCTATCTCAGATGGATTTATGGTGGGCAGGTTCCTGTGGAAATTTGCTTTAATGGAAAGGAAACAGAACAGTTCAACAAGTTAAAGGGAGTTGTATCTGCTGACCCATTGGCTCTATTGTCCACTCAAGTGTGATACTCCTCTCTGGAGCCCAGATGAGACATGAACCAGCATGGGAGTCATTCAGGAAAAGGAAATCCATACATAAGCTGCAAATACTGCTTTTCCTGTAGGAGGATAGTGCTGTATCAGGTGGTATGCATTACCTGAGTACCACTCAATGCTGCTAACACTTCAGCACACTCCACTACACACTCAAAGTTCACTTAACCAAGTAGAGTGGAGATTTAAGCAAAAACATTCATCAGAAGCAGGTGGACAGAAGACATGTAATTTATATCTCAGATACAATGTACTAGTTTTGAAAGGTAGCTAGGTAAGAGGTTTGCCCTGGGTTGTGGCATAGGTATAAGTTACTGAATTCAGAAGTACAATCTATAAACAGTTATGATCAAAAAATATGGCTGATAAAATCATGACTTAGAAAGAGTTAAATGGTGAGGATTTCATGGTGTATAATGATTTAGAAACTAAACATTATGTGGAGCCAGAAGCTGGCCGAATGCTTTAAAAGGATCACTAGTCAGCCAGAAAAAAGCAGGTTTCCCAGAAAAAATATAAACAGATGAATTCCCTGAAATCTTCAAGCGTAAATCTGTGCAGTGCAATTTGTAACCATTTTCTGAAATAGTATAAGAAATGGAGAAATTTGTTTTGACCTGAAACTTGCATTGTTTTGCTAATATTCACTGTGGTGTGGAATCTCTGTGAATTTTCTTGTGAGAATAATCTTATGAGATTATTAAAACCTGCAGAAAGGTTAGGGAGGAAAAGGATGACACACTCATGGGTACTTTGAGATACCTGGGTAACTGAAAATCCACCAAGATTTTCTTTTGAAAGCCGTGGGCCTACAAATCTGAAGTGAGTTGAAGGCAATGGAGTGTACTCTGAGCTTCCTGGCACTTTGAGAGAGAAGACAACTTTTTCCTGTGCTGGAAACCTGGCATGTCATTGCAACACTCAATTCTGGCAGGAAAAGCAGTCATGTTGTTGGTGCTGCCTCAGCACTGTGGATAAACTTGCAGTGGTTAAAGCTTGAGTATAGAAAACATACTGAGATAACAAGTCTCCCCCAGTAAGACACAGGAAAATTTGGATGGAGAGCCCTTGCTCTTTACCAGTTATTTCTAGTTTCTCTTCACTTCCTGGTGCTGTGGCTAAAATCAGTCATTGTCAATTGAATCCAGTGGGATTCCCAGCAGTGTAACTAAGATTCAAATTAAGATTTATATATATATATATAATTTTCTGTCTCTATCTCTCTATACCTATGTATGTGAAGCTTGCTGGCATTTCCTAGATAAATCTATCTCTAAATTTATCTATAATGGGAATATGTACACATAATCAACACTTAAGGAATCCAATTAATTATGCTGAGTTCTAGCTGCAGTTTATTTGGCTCATTCTGTTCACTAGTGGCAGCTTTTAGTCAATGGCTAAGTAAGGCTGCTTCCTCAGGTGGTGTAAATCAGCACAGCACCACCAACATTAACAGATGTTTGCCAATTTGCACCAGATAGGATCCCGTTCTGCTCTTTCTTCCCCAGATTTATGAGAATTATGGAGAGGAGCTTTAGCCCTAGTGGAAAATGTGTCATTTATATATGCCAGGTCTCTTGCATAATGTGATTGCTATGTTCTCCAAATCTTTACAGACACCGTATGATATATGTGATGAATAAATAGTATAAGTCAACAGAAAGAGAAGTAGACATGGCATACAGAATTTTTCTTTGGGTACTACTCCCTTACCTTACTTTCATCTTGAGGATGAAGGTTAAAATTGTACTTAATATATTATTTTATTATTTGTATTTTAATTCATCATTATCCTTGACCTTTCTTCCTTTTTGTTAATATTTGTGTTGTCAAACTTCTTGTATAATTTTCATGGTCTGAACATGTTCTCCTCATAGCTTATTCATGTGATGCCTACCAAGGGCTGAGGAACTAAAGGCAATTGCTGAGCCTACATTTCACATAGAATTGCTGACCTTGTTACATTACAGTTTTATATTTGTGAACTAGGGTGAAAATAAAAAAATGCATATAAAAGTAAAAATAAAATAAAAAAAATGAATACTAAGAAATACAGAGTCCCATAAATTTAGAAAGCTATGCTTACTGTGGCTATAGCAACTTCAAATAAATTCTGTATTCTTATTTAGATCTCCATGCTTTAGTATCAGAAAAATGAAATATATGAAACAGATAAGGAATGAAATAACATATAAATACACATTTCATTTAAAAGGCCACTCCATTAACGATATCTAATTCTCTTCCCTTTCCTCCCCTGTGTCTTAAAAATAGAAAATCAGAACCTTGGAAATAATTAAAAACCTGGAATCTGCATCAATTTTTTCTCTTTTTCTCCTAGATGTCTTAGAGTTACTTTCTCTTAGTCTGCTATAGACACAAATATTTATAATAGTTATGTTTACTACCCTGTTTGCACTTCATCACAGATGATACAGCAGGCAAACTATGACCTAGCTGCCATCATTGAAACATGGTGGGATCTCTCCCATGACTGGAGTGCTACAATGGATAGCAACAAGCTCTTCAGAAGAGACAGGCAACTAAGAAGGGGAGGTGGTGTGGCTCTTTATATTAGAGAGTGTTTCAATGCTGTTGAGCTTGGAGTTGGAAATGATAAGGTAGAGTACTTATGGATAAGGATCAGGGGGATGGCCAACAAGGTGGACGTCCTGGTGGAAGTCTGTTATAGACCACCAAACCAGGATGAAGAGAAGGATGATACATTCTACAAGCAGCTGGTGGAAGTTGCTCAATCACCAGCACTTGTTCTCATGGGAACTTTAATTTCCCAGACAGATTTCCATGGGTCAAACATATGCTAGGTAAGGAGAACTTTAACATTACAGCAAAAAATATATTGGTCTTTTGGCAGCATTTAACCTCAGCTAAAATTGGTCACCTTGCTTCTTTGCAATTTACGAATGCATACAGAAAGACCATGCCTACCTAAAAACATGGTAATAGAAATCAGTACAACCAAAGAGTTGGAGGAATTCCTACTGAGTTGTATCTACCAGATTATATTGCTTCCTAATTAAATTACATTTTATTCTGGGGTTTGGCAATGGAAAGCATCTTGCTTTGTTTCACCCAAGGTTCACCCCTCCTTCTGGAAAGCAATTCATCCCAAAATGGCACTCAGACTTTAATATGTTAAGCTGCTGAGCAGCAGATGTCAATGGTAATGCTGTGGGAGGGGAGCAGGACTCTCTTTTGCTGATTATTAATAGCAGTGACACGTGTGACTTTTTAATGACCTCAACATTATTGTCTACTCCTGCCTATATACATGCCTCCTACCTGATCTGAACTGCTATTAGTTCCAGTTAGAACACATACTCAAGATAATTTGCAATTATATCAGTGCAATATAACGATGCTTATTATCATCTTTCTGTTCACTGTATAGCTTAATTTCCTATATTATTCCTATACGAAAATTTCTGTGCCTCTGTGTATGCGCATTCTGAAAACCAGTCAACAATTTCAAGAAACTTAACCAGAGGAAAACAGGTCTTGAAAGACGTTAAAAGACTGCTACTTTCATGAAAATAAGTGATGAAATAGAAATTAAGGACATACTTGTCCTGAATTAAGGGAGACTAGCCTTATCAGATATAAAGAATTAACACAAGAAGGTGTTATAGTGAATGGTTGAGAAAAACACCAGAAACAGATGACAGACACCAAATGTAACCAAATATGAGGCAGCCAGAAGAACTGAAGCTTTTATTTTAGTGCTCACAGGACTATTTGTCCTAACTCTAGAAATTATGGATAATCAGGACGGTGAAAGTTCATCTAAATGCAGGGCATGTTCACTTGCTAATCCCTGATTTATTAGCTAGACTATTTGCTGATGTATAATTATTACTCCTTTCTGAATGCACTTATGGCTGTCCAAAAACAAGGCTTGACTGGAGAATTCAACAGGTAGGCTGCCAGTGGAAGCAAAGCCCTTTTGAGATCTATTGTGCACAAAGCAAACACACTATAATAGCAAAGACAGTTTTATTCTGTGGTCCTCACTGAGGCATAGCAAAGAAGGGCGGCACAAGACCAGCAGAAGTGCCCATCAGCCTCAGGGTATTACAGACTTCACCACAAACCCTGTTAGAACACAAACCCTGGGCATAGTATAGGCCAATAATGCATTCAATATTGATATCTCTGTATTGAAACTGCAAAGTGGTTAAGTGGTTGAATTTTTTTTTTCTTTTTTCATTTATTTATTTATTTATTTTGTGTCAGTAGTGGCTAGAAACAATATAGTATTGTATGTCAGCCTAATTTAAGAAATGATATTACAGTTTACCCTCAGTCTGGGGTGAGGTTAGGGACACAGAAACCAAAATGTCTAAGGAGTTTTGGCAAATGCTGCAAAGTCCTAAATAACTGCTTTTCAAAATACTTGAAAAGGAGAATGTAGTGGAAGGTACATTATTTTGACAGAAAGTACTGCTTCCTCTCCTGCTGAGCTTATGTTCCTGATTTACCAGTGGTTCCTGAGTACATCTCTGTAGGATATATGTATACTACATATGTATACTACAGAAATGCTGACACTAATCATAAATATTGACTAGCATTTCTAAAGCTGAAGTCTAGTATGGTGTTTCTTAATGTAGATGTAAGTGTCAAAATAAAAGTTTCTGATATTCAAAATAATGCTAAGCCCTGCCTAATGTTATTTCAAACTCTAAATTTTGGTCTATAGATGTCAGAGTTGACGAGTGTGGCCTGTGTCTTACAAAGAAGCAGAGAATTTCTTCTATCTCCCGAGGCCTTAGACTTAATAAAAAAAACAGAATTCCATGTATCTAGGAGGTGTTAATGGAAATATATAGTTATTAGTTTTGCTAATTAGACTTAAACTTAATAAAATTTTAATAGTGAAAAAGATGTTCCTGATGCAGATAAAAGTCCTTATCTTAAGTATACACATTTGTGAAAGGTCATATGTTATTCTGGCAAGGTTTTCTGAGAAAATATGATTCATGGTTACATTCTTCACATAGTACACTTTTTTTTTTTTTTTCATTTTTCCTCTTATTTTTCATATTTATATATATATAATTTGTATTATAAAATGTTGGTAGGGATCCAAAATGTATTCTACCTGTATATTCATTGTAACTGAAATTTTGTTTCTTTGTTTTATTACATCCTGTTTTGTTTCTCTGGTAATGTTACAAAAACAAATATATAATAAGCACCTATAATAAATTTGGAAAAAGTTAGTACGTCTGGATGCTGACTATGGCAAACAAAACTTTTTCATGCAGGTGTCCACAATGATTTGCATGTGATAAGATGGACAAAATTTAGTGGGTCATCTTGCTGCCTCTGTAGCTAGATTTATTTTCAGTAACACTCTACATGTCAGATTGTCACATCCCTGAGAAATATTTATTTTTGTGGACAAAACCTTCCACTCCAACACTAGTATACTGTAAATACTGGTCAGAGATTCTGGGGCACAAAAGCATTTATAAGCATTCATAAGAGTTTTTTTTTTTTTTTTCTTGTTTAGAAAAGAACTGCTGTGACTGACCTTTCCCTGAACAGCCCTAGAGCTGTAAAAGATTAAGTTTGAAATGGGAAATTTAGCATGAATACAGTGGTCCTCACTCAGGGGTAAGTGGATAGCCTAATCGTACTGTAAATTAGCTTTGATTTGGCTGAGTTAAAGGTATTTGAAAAATCATCTTTTAAAGTAAAATTATTTTTAACGCTGTGGTCTATGTACCTACAGATGACTGATTGCAATCACTGGCGTAATGATTTAGTTTTGCAGTAAATTGATCAGATCCCGTAACTGAAGTTAGATTTGGGCATGGATCCAACAGGCCTGTGTTGGACTTTCATTTCAGTTTCTGCAGTCATGTTATTCTTCAGCTGGAATATCAGCTCTCATTTTTAAGCAAATTCCTTTCTTCTGGCCAGCCTCATCCCACTATTAGCCCTTTGAAATCAGAGGTTGCCTGAGAGCAACAGAAGCTTCTGCCTGAATTAGCAGAGAGTCTTGGAGACAGGTGCCCCATGTGGGCCCACCCTCGGGGGGGGGTGTGGAGGGGAGGTGGTTGGTTTACAGGGGCTGTCACTAGCATATTCAGAGTCCGGCACAGCTGGGAATGCATATTTGCTGTGCACAGTGGGAACACTAAGCAGCAACAGGAGATGGGTGCCAGTCTTCATTTTTGAGGGCACAGAGGAGACCTTCTCTCAGTGCTGCTCTGGTGGAGAGAGAAGTCCTTGCTGCCGCTTGTTAAATAAAATATGCTTCACCTCATTCCCTTTCCACTAGTCCAACTAATGGGATGAGAGAAAGTGAGAAGAGCTTTGTCTCAACATGTAAATATAAATAGAAATTTTCCTTTGAGATCTCGGTGAAATCTTGTCAGAATTTCGCAGATGTGCCCCACACATAGTTCACAAAAGTAAGACATGCTAGTCATTATGGCTGATTGGAGAGTTATTAAGATACTTATATCATTTAAGAAACAGAATAATTGGGTATCAAGACTATGTAATGAAATCATAATGCATTTTGTTTCTATAAACACCATGTGCAAATTTTTGAGTCTGGAAGTTATATGCTGAATCTTAAAGAGGGCATTTCCTGAAAGTTCAAAGCAAAATATTCCAGTAAGATAGCTATGCCGATATATTAGATATATAGAATAAGGTGTCCTGGTTTCAGTTAGGATAGAGTTAATTTTCCTCCTAGTAGCTGGTAGGGTGCTATGTTTTGGATTAGGATGAGAAGAGCGCTGATAACATGCTGATGTTTTAATTGTTGCAGAGCAGTGCTTACACCAAGCCAAGGACTTTTCAGCTTCTCGCTCTGTCCTGCCAGCGAGCAGGCTAGGGGTGCAGCAGGAGCTGGGAGGAGATAGACCCAGGACAGCTGACCCAAAGTGGCCAAAGCGTCCATACCATCTGATGTCATGCTGAACAATATATAGGGGTGGCTAGCCGGGCTGGGGGGGCCGGCTGCTCGGGGATAGGCTGGGCATCGTTCAGCAGGTGGTGAGCAATTGCATTGTGCATCACTTGTTTCATACACATTATTATTATTATTATTATTATTATTATTATTATTATTATTATTGTTATTATTATTTTCCTGTCTTAATAAACTGTCTTTATCTCAACTCACAGACTTCACTTTCCCGTTTCTCTCCCCCATCCCAGAGAGGGAGGTGGGAGGGTGAGCGAACGGCTGTGTGGTGTTTAGCTGCCAGCCGGGCTAAACCACAACATAAGGTTAGATAAATAAAATATTTTTGTATTAATTATACATTATTCCTACCTACTGCCCTATTAAAATAGTTTGGCAACAAATATAATATGAAAGCAGACCTGTTTTGAAATACAAAGCTTTTCAAAATTTTCCACAGAGAAATAGAACCTTTTTAAAAAGGAGATAACAAACTGCCTTGCTATCGAGTAAACATTTTTTAAAAATGTATTTGTGGCACCAAAGGAATATTTATGGCACTGAAATTGTGACTTTCCTGGTATTCAGCAGCACTATAATCACTCCACTTAAACAGTTCCCTTGACTTCTGAAATTAGTTTTTCCTGGAGGACTACCTCCTGTTTTCTTTTTTCTTTTTTTGTGTGTGTGGGACTGGGGGTTTGGGGGTTGGGTCTTCCTAATTAAGTAGAAAAAGCTTTTGATTACAATTGTCTAAAGGATCTATTCCTGCAAACTAACTAATGTGAAATCATGCATATGGAGTATATGGAATTATGGATTGGGGTGATCATTTGCTTAGGAAACAAAGAAAGTTCCATTAACAGCTGTGGTTACCTCTAAATAATTCTCAAGGAATACATAAAATCTGAAGGTTTCTAGAGAAAATCCTTTTTACTTCTCTCTCCTGCTTATGTGAACGTATAAAAGAACGAGCAGTGAAACAAGAAGTATTCACAGCCAATGAACAATGAAAAACAGCCCGTGCTTGTCATGATGGTACAACATGGGATGGTCCACAAGCACATATTTACTTACTTACATTTAATGCCTCCATACTGAAATAAGAACATTTTTCACTGTGAGTGTATGAGTAAGGAAAGAAATGAAAAATTATTCCTGTACTGAGTTGAAAGTCCATTTTTTTCCTGCACTGTCTCAGGAAATATTCTAGTGCTCTGTCAGCAGTTTCACAGGTTCTCATTTTCTAATATACAAAGACTGGTAGAGTCCCTGAGGGCTGAAAAGGAAGAGAGACAGCTAATTTGATCTGTTTCCATGTTTTGGAAATGTTTTCAGCATTCATCTTGCTTGTGCAAAATGGATGAATCCAGATAGAGCTATTGCAGTTCACAACCAGAGCTGAAATAGTTACTCCCAAAGAAAATGAGCTTTTGCAGTGAGCTTCCTCACTACGACTTCACTGAGAAGAGCCTATTTGAAGCTGTAAACTCAGTTACACCTTCAGTGTATGCGATAATTTTTTCCATGTCAGCATACTATGAAACCTTATTTAATGAGGTTTACAAGGGTGATTTCTTGTCCATACTTAATCACAGCCAAATTTGAACTCCAATTTCAAGTCCTTTTTTCTTGGTTCATGACTTGCATTCCTCATTTTCTCCAGTTTTATCTGGTAAGTGTTAACTTGCTAGAAGTATTATGGATTTTCCCTCTGTCCATGGTAAATAGTGTAACAGAGAAAATCTGCGTGTGCTCTCCAGTCTTCAGCAGATACTCATGCTCTACTGCTAACTACGATGAGCCAAATGCACTGATTCCATCAGCCTGGTTCACAGCCTGTGAACAACAAAACTAGATAATCTTGAAAATGTGCATGAATGATTGAAAATCACATTCCCAAAAGAGACAGAAATTCATTTCAGGCAGACTGAGAATATATGAATGTCTGTCTGAACTTTTTATGAGCATTTAGAATTTGCTAATACAAGTTCATTGTTTGTACAACCCTTGAGAAGGATCTGTTCCACTGTATCTAGGAAAGGCAAGTTTCTTAGAGGAAGTGAAATACTTATAAGAAATTTGTTTAGATATTAGGAACAAATTATCTTTTCAATAGAAACAACAAATAATATCTCCTTTAAGTTGTCCTGAGCAGAGTGGAGGAACTTGGACCATTGGATTAGATTTCCCTTTTCCCACTAATTTATGCAAAGCATCCTGTGCCCTCTCTTCAAATCAGAGCTGCAATTACATCTTATCAAAATGTGTCTTTTTATTTTAATAAGTAATTGCTCACCTGTTCTCAAAAAAAAAAATATATATATATAAAAAAATAGTTCCATAGTTACACTATCTCACTTGCAACATTGGGGAAAAAAAATGGAAGTTTATTTTCTTTATTTGATTGTGGAATAGCCAGTATGACACAGATTTATGGCAAATATGTTGACCAAGCAGAATAATGAGATAATTTATCAAGTTTTTGTAACAGGTAAATAACACTGAAAATGAGCCTGATATGTATGTTTATTCTGAGTAATTTCTATGATAATATCGGCATTGATATTGCCAATTTAAAGCCCCAACTTAAAACAAATATAATTATTAAATTAAGTGGTTTTTTTTTTTTCCAGTTGTGAACAGAAAAGAGATGTTGTTTTGCAAGTCTCCAGTTATGAGAGAGAACATTGTTTGTTATTGTGTAATTACTATGAGGAGGAGTCATGATCAGTAGAAAAGTACATTGAGTTAAAAAGAAACTCACACATGCAGAAGAAGCCACAGATGACTGTAGTCTACAAGAAAATGCATATGGGAACTCTACACCCTCCAAAATTTGGAAAAGAACCACAAGACAAAGGTAATACAACAATAAGAAGGTGAATTGTATTAACTGGAATGACAGAGGTTAGTGTGATACATACAAGGACTCGGAGAAGGAGGACTGTGGAATTGGCTTAGGTGACATATATTAGAATATATTAGAATATTAGAATATATTAGAATAAGAAGAATGTGTGAAAACATGTTTTTGTTATCTAGACAATTTATAAGATTTTGATGCAAGTTAGAAAGGAATGTTCCTATTTGTCCCACTGTTATTGCTTTTTACTTTCCAAAGTATCAAAGTATCAAAGTGACCAAGAAAAGCTTTTTATTTTGTATGTGTGTGTGTGTGTCTGGTTTCTGCCAATGAACAGTTCCTAAACACGACAGAACAGAGATATTTGGCATATGTTTAAATCTGCTCAGACCATGGAAGCAAATGAACTGAAACAGGATAGAAGTATCATGATGTCTACATTAGCAAGTAGTGTGGATCAACAAGACTGTATCTGCAGAAAAACAGATGGCACTAAGGAGGTGACATTCACACCGTAAACATTTAGGATTATTACTTCAGATGGTCACTAGACTGGTCTCATGGATTGAATGCCTGAGAGTGGTTAGAGAGCATTAGATACTCTTCTAGAGAGCATTGTCCATTTTACTTTCATCCAAAAGATGCCAGTTTGCATGCTAAAGACTGCTGGTCCTTGATATGAATCAAAGCACATTTAGAAAATTGGTCAGATTTGCTTCAAAAGCTGAATTAGAACTGAACAAAAAAATGATAATGCAGGTACGCCCAATGAATACATATCCTCTCTGAGAAACAGAAAAAAAAAATTGTTTGCACTGAGGTCTGTGGTGTTTTTGCCAGTGATCAACAGTCTCCTGCCCTAGCAGAGCTCCTATTGATACAGAAATTAGTAGTTTTTATCAACATACAACATTGATTTTACTTAACAACTGAGATCTTTATATCTTAGGGAAAGTTAACAGTTATTTTGCAGGTTTAAAATGTTGAAAAGTTTATTGAGACAAGAAAGGATGTCTGAAAAGACTAAATATTATAAAACTCTAAAATTTTACATAAATGCACAATTTTATTTTACATGTGCCAAAGACAGAATCTGTATGAAGAATTCACATCTCTTCACTTCTCCTTCTTCTCCTTCTTCTCCTTCTTCTCCTTCTTCTTCTTCTCCTTCTTCTTCTTCTCTTCTTCTTCTTCTTCTTCTTCTTCTTCTTCTTCTTCTTCTTCTTCTTCTTCTTCTTCTTCTTCTTCTTCTTCTTTCTTCTTCTTCTTCTTCTTAATATATAAATAAATTGCCTGTTGGAATCATTCAAACCATGTAATTTCCTTAAATTTTCAATAGCAGACAGATATTTAAACCATAAGATGAAGTTTATATTAGGCTCCAGTGTAAAACCTGGATAACTCCATTTCATTCAGAAGTCTCTATACACATGGAAGATCAGAAATAATGTATTGTAGCCCCATTTAGCAATATGTGCATCAATGAGATTAACTCTAGATAATGTCCATATATGGTAACACTGTGCACTTTTAGAAAACCTTGCATTACAAAACGTAAAGAAGTGCTTCTTCTCACATTTTTAACAGATAGGGGAAATTATTTTACCTATTTCATACTTGCATTTTCTAAGTCCTGGAGAGAACAAGTTAAAAGGGATGGAAAAAAATATTCTTCAGAGCATTTCCTCCACAACAACATTGCTTCACAGCACTCACAGAATATCATTTAATAGTATTGCTTTTCTAAATGTCAGCTAATAGTACGGCATTCTATGATCTGTTATTGTTATCTACAAACCATATATACCAAAGGATGATATATACAGGAAAACAGGAAGTTAAAATGGAATCTAGGAAAATGAGACATAACTTCAATCTAGGAACGGCCATGGTTTGGAAGAATATATTTCACTTCACAGTGCTCAGGTGGGGAGTAAATGCCTTCTTAATTGTAACTAATATAAGTTCAGCATCTGACCTTTATTAATACTAGATTTACACTGAGAGTGAAAGCAGTTAACATTATGTAGAACACGTTTTGCAGTATGTTTTTAGTATTGTAGCTCAAGTGTCTCCAATGTCAGAGAAGACTGCCACATGAATATGAATAATGTATTTTTATTGAACAAAGGAAAAAGGAAAAGTCCTTCTGTGTTTTTATTTTATTTTATTTTATTTTATTTTATTTTATTTTATTTTATTTTATTTTTATTCAAGGTTCTTTAACTTTTAAAATACTTCTGAGCAAAGTGATCTACTAAAATTAGTGTATGCCTCTGGTTGAATTAAGCAAATGGAAAACTTTAGATTAGAGGAAATAGGAAATAAAGGTTGGGGGATTATTATTCACACACACAGGAAACATCTTTTTGGTATTTATATCTAAAATGGTTACCTTAAATCTTTCTGAGTATTTTAAGCTATTAGATAGCAGCTGAAAGTTGTGTAGACAAGGTACACAGGTTTTGGCATGTATTTTCCTACTCTTCTTCATTTTTCCATCTGTGTCATAAGCAGTACAAGAAGAAATTAGTATCATGTTCCTATAATGAAGTTATGAATTTGAGATTTACTTCTTTGCAAGCACAGGGCTAAAAATGTGAAAAGATAACATTACAGAAAGCAGTAGATTGAAATAATTTGTTTTCCCAAAATAATGTGTTGTGGTTTAACCCAGCTGGCAGCTAAGCACCACACCCTCCCCCCCTTCCTCTCTGGGATGGGGAAGAGAATCAGGAAAATGAAGCCTGTGGGTTGAGATAGAGACAGTTTATTAGGACAGAGAAAAAAAAAATAATGATAATAGTACTACTACTAATAATGTGTACAAAAAAAGTGATGCACAATGCAATTGCTCACCACCCGCTGACTGATGCCCAGCCTATCCCCAAGCAGCCGGTCCCCCCAGCCCGGCTAGCCACCCCTATATATTGTTTAGCATGACATCAGATGGTAAGGAACACCCCTTTGGACAGTTTGGGTCAGCTGTCCTGTGTCTGTCCCCTCCCAGCTCCTGCTGCACCCCTAGCCTCCTTGCTGGTAGGGTGGTGTGAGAAGCTACAAAAGTCCTTGGCTTAGTGTAAGCACTGCTCTGCAACAATTAAAACATCAGAGTGTTATCAACATTATTCTCATCCTAAATCCAAAACATAGCACCCTACCAGCTACTAGGAGGAAGATTAACTCTATCCTAGCTGAAAACAGGACAAATTGTAACAGGGTTAAACTTTAATTGTTGGCAGAATCTTTGATAACCTCTTTGACAGATGTTTCCTAAAGTAAAACAGTCATGTAAATATTAGCTATGGTGTAATCAAATAAAATATAGTAAAATATTAGATCATCCAGAAAGGTGCCAACATTATCCAACTACCACTAGAACAACTGTACTAATAGGTTACCAGCCTAGTCTAGTTTTTTCTTAGTCTATACTATCCCACAAAACAAAGAACTTATAAAATTTAAAAGAGGAAAGAAAGTGAATTTCCCAATTAAAAGAACCCCCCTATACAAATACATAGAATTCATATTAAGAAATTCTTTTGTATATATGTACTGCCCTTGTAGCAGGTCAGTATGTAGAAGACATACTGAAAAGACCCTTCTCTCCCGTTATGACTATATGAGTGTCACACAAGTAGGTTCTCTCATTAGATATGCACCAAGCTTCAGGCCTACAACAGAGTTAGTCCATTAACAAACACTTTGTTGTTAAATATTTCATTGTTATGAGCTCATACTTAAACCTAAAGAGCAGTCTGTGAAACAACGGAGTGTTAAAGATTTTATTGCCCATAAAACAACATGAGAGTAACTTTTAGAAAGCTGCAGAAGGATTCTGGAAAAGGATGGCTTTCTTTGCCTTTTATTGCTTCTTGGTGAATAATTTCTGTTTACAAACTCCCTACAGTAATGCAGAGGATCAATGTTAAATCTATTGTGCAAATAAAATGATAGGAAACTCTGAAGCTTGTTACCCAACTGTCTTCAGTCCCTTTAAGATGGTGCCTCTGCAAATGTGAACACAGCATGACTGAGAAGATCCTGTTTGTGGACCTTGACTCAACCTTGGATTATTTATTACTCAAGGAAATTTTGTACAGGTAAAATAACCCACAGTGGGGGTTGGGGTAGTGCACTTTTATTTATTACTCAACACTTCTCTGCGGAAGGATGTGTTGTCCAGGGAGCAGAAGCTAAAAAGAGATCATGAAGTGTATTCATTTTACATTATTCTTCAGCTTGGAGTGCTGCTTTCAAGCCGGCCTTTCTTGGAGGAAATAGCAGGACTTCCATCACTTAA
Source organism: Cygnus olor (assembly GCF_009769625.2). Classification (NCBI taxonomy): domain Eukaryota; kingdom Metazoa; phylum Chordata; class Aves; order Anseriformes; family Anatidae; genus Cygnus; species Cygnus olor. The sequence continues at coordinate 124,206,333 of NC_049169.1, read as the reverse complement.
ACTTACCATCCCTTTTGGCAAAATATGGGACATGACCTACCTACATTTAGCAGGTTGAATTGAATATATTGTTGCAGTTAATAATTTAGTGTAGCTTCATTGTGATGTATACCTGATTGCCATTCAGACTTTGTGAAACTCAAACCTCTTTTCACATTCATCTACTTCAATTTTATATGCTAAACTCTTAATGTCTCAAAATACTAAATAATAGTTATTAAAGAGATATATTATCTTCAATGAGAAAGAAACCTCCCTGTTGTGAGGTACAAAAACATGTTATAGCTTGTTATGTTCTGCTGTATCTATGTGCAATATATGGTTATTAATAAGGCTTCTAAAATCCTTGTGTTTGTCTTCTATGGTAACCTTGATACCTTAAAACAATAGTTGTTATTGTAATGGAAAGGAGGAACTCTGACAGCCCAGACACATGCAATTTTCAGACTTGGGAAGACAGTCAGGACACAGAGCAAAAGCTGTTGGTATAGACTTGTCACCTCAAAACCTCTTGACTGAATGTTTCCCTGTCTTCTACCTGAGTACTGTCAGAAAGAATGGTAATTTTTCCAACTCTAATTTTATGATGTCTTAAAATTTGTGTCAGAATTGGGAACATTCCTGCCACTTTCTTACAGAACCCTTCAAATTTCAACAAGACTAACCTTCTTTATGAAAAATCAAACTTGACAAAGTAAGAGATTCAAACTGAATGATGCAACGAGCTTGAAAAATTCTGTCATGAAGACCTCCTCCATTTTAATTAAACCATCCTTCATTGTTTTTATCTCAATACACACAATTCCAAATTTTGGCATTGATTTTCTAGTATTTCCTTCACAGAGATAAGTGAACTAAGGTTCTTGCAGTCAAAGCCTTGAAACATTTAACTTTGTTGTATGTGGCAAGTTTGTGTTGATATTTTGGAATTTATGGGCCCACTAGTCCCATTGAAATTAATGTAATGTGTTTTTTCTAAAAAAAAATATCCACAAGAAGAGATTTTGTGAATCTTATTGTACAAATTATAACTTTCACATGTAATACTAAAATATACCTAAAAAATACACTTTTCTCATTTATATGAAAAAGGTTTAGTACACTTATCTCAAGCTTAGCTACTGCAGTGAAACCTCTGATACACTGGTTTATTGACAACACTGATATACCCCCAAACAGCCACTGCAAACCTCTGGGAGATTGCCTGTGGCAGTACGTCCTTGTTCATGAGGAACTCATCAATAAGTGTGAGTAGAGCTACCAACTTCTAATGTTAAAGACATTCAGCACTTTGGGGATTTAGCACCTGGTTGTACCAGCTGAAAAGTTCATTATTCTGCATGCACATGCAAGCACAGTGGAGTTTTTCCATGTAACACAGAAATGTCTGACATCTATTTTTTTTTAATACATGAATAGGAAACCATAAGAAGGTTAAGTGATAGCTATTAACTGTAAATGCTCATAGCTGTATTAACCTGCTATGAATACCAGCTGATGCTGTTTGTCATTTTTTTGGTGTTGTCATGATAATTGACCAGTGAAAATGTTGCATGAATGGCTCAGTGCATAATTCCTCTTTGAAGCTCCAGACAGACACGTGAGGCCACGGCAGTCTCCTTAGGGCCTTCTGTCCATAGCTGGACTTTTCTTTGTGAGTAGTGGAGAAAGGAGGCAGAATAATAGTTCTTTTCTATCCTGGAAACCACAGAAACCTTGTCCCAAAGTGATCTTAAATGATAGTGTGGCATTGCAGAGCTCAGAAACATTGGGTTTCTATATGATCTCTATATAGAGAAAGGTACAGGGAAAAGAGGGTCTGGAATGACATCCAAATGGGCTCTCTTAGTCTAGTTCTATGCATTAAACGGTTCATACCCTGGGGAAAAAAAAAAAAAAAAAAATAAAATAAAGATTTGAGGTATTTACTAAACAATTGTGTTAATTGCATTCTTAATGTTGCTGAATTATACAGCTGTATTCCTATCAACACATACAAACCTCACACTCTCACACAGTACTTTCTTATCAATGGACTGTGATGACTAGCACCTGCCAGGGTTGTCTTTTATGAAATTAATCTTTTGAAAAATAATATAAACACAGAGAAGAGAATAATAATAATAATAATAAAAAAAGTTAAAAAAAATGTATGGACTAGAGCAGTCCTATTGATTTGCACTTACCTGACTTTACAGTGGAAAGCAACAACAGTTTGGCATCATAGGGCATCTATTTGTTAATTTTTAACAGGAAGCTGAAGTGCTACCAGTCATAAAACTGATGGGTAAACAAAATAAGGGAAGAAGTCTACATGCGAGTAGTTGTTAACATGAATGAATAAGAAATGACCATCACTGAAGAAAGACACAAGAGTATCACTGAGAGAGCACAGAAAGATTCTTTCTTCTAGAGAACCAAATGACTTCCTTGTCCATCAGAAACACATAGAAAAGTCTGAGCCAAAGCATTTTGGCTTTTTCATAACATGAAAGCTAAAGAAGAAATAATATATTTTTATTGAATTTTAATTAAAAAGCAAAAAGTACAACTGAAAAATCACATCTTAAGCGTATGACATAAGTGAGTCAGATGTCTAAAGAAAATCACTACAGATGTTTTGTAAAAGGTCCACAAGTATAAGGTCCAAAATGCTGGCCTATTGGTGTCTTGAAAGTAAAGCAATCACAGAGAAAAGGATACTAGAAAGAAAAGTCCTTCATGCCTCCTCTCATTTCAGTGTAAAGAAGTAAATAAAACAGAACAGAACTGAATATAAAAAAAACATGTTTTTATTCTAAAGAAATTATAGGAGATGAGTATATAATGTGTCAAAAACAACTGTGTATTCTGTAATACTTGCAGTGGTACTGCCAGAAAACCTTCTAGGAAAGCATTTTCAAAACACTAGAAATACACTCTGCAAGAACTGAAGGATTGTGATAACCTTTCTGAAGATTAAGATGTGGAGAGTCATGCATTTTCAACTGATTACACCTTGGTAACTCAGCCTGTGATTTCCACCTTGTAAAAGATTATGAAAAGAATTGATGGCTGGTTCTAAACTATCAGGAGACGAAAACAAAAAGCATTTGAGATTGAAATAGAATTGTAACAGTAAATAATAAAGCAGAAGGTAAATAAAGAAAGGTAAAGAACATTGCAAGAATAATAGATAAAAAAGACAGTTCAGTGCAAATAAATATAAAAGACTGATCAGTCAGCTGATTTTTTATCATGTCTCAGAACCTATAAAATATGTAATGCAAAAAAAAATGTTGAGTAAGTAACTTCCTGTTCCATTGATGAATATTGAGAAATTGCAAAGACAAAAATGATTTAAAAATTCTTACTGTCTTTACAGAACTCTAAAGGTCCAGATTCCTTATTATACGATATTTTAGATTTTATAAAGTAGCATGCATACAGAATATATAAGAGTAAGATAATGCTGCAATCCTGCATATATAACAGTGAAGGAACAGAGACAGCTGATATTAGCATAATGGAATCAGTAACAGAGTTTTGTCCATTATGAAAGAAGAATGTAGGAAGGGATGTGGATATATCCCATACCTTTAAGTGAGACAAAAACAGACAGCTTGAAAAGTCTGTCATTTACCAGTATTTTGATATGGAGAAATTCTGGGAGAAAACTCAATGGTACTGGCATCAGAAGTCTCCCTTGATGAGAAAAAGCAGGGCAAACTGGGTTAGGAACATAGGAGCTGCCATAGCAAGTTAAGTCAGTAATTCCCCTCTTTTGTTATCCTGTTTTTGACAGGGAGCAGCTATCAGTGCTTAAGAGAATAGAACAAAATATTAAAATGCACACAGTTCTGGAATGACTGTCTCACTGGTGAAGTTGTTTTTATCTTTCTCTGTTAATTGGAGTTTGGCTTATTATCTAGAGGTCTAATGTTATGATGGCACTCAAGAAAACCCTTTAAATATAACAGCAAATACTGAGCTTTACTCACATCCTTTTTTCTTTCTTTCTTTCTTTCTTTCTTTCCTTTTTTTTTTTTTTTTTTTTTTTTTTTACTTATAAAAGTGTACAAAAATGCCTGTCAATATAAAAAACAGCTGCAGAAGAGCTGGAAGGAAAAGATTGTACCCCAGGCATCAAAGTATTTTGTTATGCTTTTAAGGCTGGCTGAGAAGCTGTGGTCAAGCTCCCTTCTCTTACACATGTTGATTTGTATGTGGAAGTTCTATGTTGGACAAGAAAAATCCACAATTCAATTACATCATATAAAATAAACAAATGTTCCTCTTTGAAACTTGGTTTCTGAAGAATACATAATTTCAGAAGTGGAATTTCAAAATTCGCCCCAAACACGTAAGCAAGTCTTAAAAATTTGCTGAGAATATTGCTATACTTAAGAATACATTGACTTTGTCTATGACCACCCTGTCATTAACTCTCCAGTTTGTTAGGATTCACTTGCTTGCCCTTCCTAGTACTCTTCCATCCTATCTATAAGATGGCTTTATATTTGGTATGTCCTCAGCCAGACAAGCTGAACACTTTTTTGCCCATAATGCTTGACATCTCCACACAGAATGATTTAGAGATCCCAAGAAGGTGCTGATGGAACTGCCGTTCCATCTGGGTCAACTTGGTGGTGTCCTTGCCTAATCAGCTACCTTGAGATGAAGGGCAAAGTAGCCTTGGAGCAGTAAGCAACCTTATTTATTGCAGAACCTGAGTAGCATCTGGGTATTGTCCTTGTATGAGCTGAGGAGCCAATCCCATGGCAGGTCAGAAATAATGGGGTCTCTAATATTGTGAATGAAAGTGCAATAAACATCAAAACAGTATAGTCTGAAAGGATATGACTGTGAAGTGCAAAACCACAAATGAATATACTCCCATTGTTTATTTCCTTAAATACACGCATTCATCTTGTAGTAGATCTCAGACAGTATGCTAGACACAAATGCAATCATAATCCTAGTAGACTGCATGAACTTCAAGAAACTAATGAATCCTGAATGATGGCAGGCTCAAGATGACTTTTTGTCATGAAATGTAGGTGATTATTCTTTGGAAAGAACTTTTTAAATTTATTCTATAGAGAAGCCACAAACGTTTTAGGAGAATTTGTTAGAACAGATTTTGTTACAGATGTTGGTGCTCAAGAACTTAAAAATTTGTTCATGAAGCTAAAATAATAAAAGTTCGGGAGAATCACACAAAGAAGAAAGAAAGGTCTGAACAACGTCTTTTTTTTTGTTTGCTTGTTTTTCTTCATATTTTGCAGCAGACCATGCAAAAATATACAGAGAAAACAGTAAATGTAGGAAAAAGACTCTTCTAATCCTGTCTATTTCAGTGTCCATCTGCAAAAATAGCAGATGCCAAATGAAGATTATAAACCCCAAAGAATAAAACAGAGATATTATTTCAGTAGTCTCCCAATTATATATTAATCAGTTCAAAAATCTGAATCAAAAAGGGTATTTAAATCCCTATGTTAACCATTAATGTCTTTGAGAATATGTATATTTTACCTCTTCTATATTCCACCCTATTGTAGGTTGAATGGAAAACTGCTTTCTCTGTTAGGTATCAGCTTACTAGATATTAATTTTAATAGGTATCCTTGCTTTTATTGTGAAGAAAAGTGACTACTTCTTTCTTTACCTTCACTATAGTTTTATGATTTTATAGATTTTAATCATATTATTTTTTCCACCATCAGTTTCTAAACTGGGAAATTTGAGTCTACACAGCTTCTTATCAATTTTTTTTTTTTGGGGGGGGGGAGGGGGAGGGCAACAAGAATTATCTACAATTTAAAAATATAGATTTATTTAGTAGCATAAAGGAGTTTTTATGGTGTTTTTATTTGTCATGTTGATTTCTGTGGAGGATTAAGCTAGCATTTTCAGCATGGTCTTGATAATTAAGCTCAAAATTCTCTTTCTTAAGCATCAAAGCATAATAGATCTCTTACAGTTCATTGCAGTGAAATGATGTTTTTTTTTTTTTTTTTCATTTCTCCTGTGTATATAGTGAAACTCCCCAGTTTCTTACTGTAAATGTTTATTATTATTATTATTATTATTTAAGCCTTTTTGGTATTTTTTACAGTTCCTGGCTGTGGCTTGACCTGTGAGTAGCCCATACAGTGCTCTAGCAACTCTTGGTGGGTCACTGTGACAGGCTGCAAATTGGAGAAGTTCCCAAGGGAGATCTACTTCTGTGCTGAAGATGATTCTAACTCCCAGCAGTCTATACAGAATACAGAAAGTGCAAAAATGTCTCTCCTTCTGGTCCTAATACTTTGCAATGAATTTAACTCTAACAGAACTGAGGATTTATTTCCTTCTCCTCAACCAATTTTCCTCTTCTGCTATCCTTTCCTCCAAATAAACAAACAAACAAACAAACAACAACAACAAAAAAACACCACAAATCAAAACAACAAACAAAGCCCAATCCAACCCAACTCAAACTAAGAAACAACACTCACCATCCACAAAAAATATTTACTTTTCAAAAAACACATAATTTTTACCTTCACTCAATTTTTCAAAATATATTTCATTATACATATATTCCATGCCTCAGTATCAGCCATTTAAAGAAAACTCAAATAAAAAAGAGTTTCTACAGTTATACTTCAAAACGAATTAAAGTTCTCTTTATCTGAAATGCTGATATATTTTTTTTAATCTTGTAAACATATTTTCTCCAGCTTGAGAGATAGTCTGATAATTCTAAGAGGAGAACCAGGCATGTTTTCTAAGTTACATGGCACTGAAAAGCAGATTTTATAGCAGTATTCAGCATATTATTGTGGTTTGATAGTGTGACACTGACAAAGTACCAAATTTACTGTCAGAATTGTTCAGTGTCATGTCATTTGCATAAACTCAACTTCTGGAATAAAGCAATTTCAGACAAAGCTGGCTGCTGTAAGAAAAAGACAGGCAGAAGATATTTCATCTCAGGATACTCAGCCATGGGAGGACAAATGATCATTCTGTCAGAAAAATTAAAGGAAAATGTATTTTACTTTCACGTTCTTATTTCAAGTTGGAAAAGTTTATTGAAAACAGTATTTTTTTCTCATAAGCAAAATATTTTACAAACATTTTCCAAGAATGTATTATTTTTTCATACAAAAAGCTTTCTTCGTTCATTCTCTTTCTCTCTCTCTTTGTCATGAAGTTGAAAAATTGGACTGGAAGGCATTAAAAATTGGAAGAATTGAGTTAATGAAAGTTTCCCAGGCCAATATATATATATTTTTTTTTTCCCCAGAGGAGTAATATTTTGGGTTTATAAATCTTAGAGAATGGAAAATATTTTAAAAATATTTAGGTTTTATTGAGACATTACTTTTCAGTCTTTTTAATTTTGTCACAAAAATGTTTTGTTCCATACTGACAAGCTGTTTCATTAACTAAACTTTCATTGACCTCCTCCACCTCATTTTTCAATTTTTCTCTCAACAGAGAAGAAGTGACACAAGTGACTGCATCAGTATTAGCATTTACTTCTGGCTTCTACTGCAGCTGCAGTATAAACCCCCTATAGTGCTAGTGTCTATATAAATAACTTTTTAAATATCTCTCAAATGGCAAAGTCTCAGTTGTGGCCCTCTGTGAATGGAGCATATGTAGAGTGTGTATATAGTCCATACTAGAATTTTGTTTTCTTGTTTTCCTTTTCAGTCATATGCTTGTTTTTGTCTTGTATGCTTCCTGCAACATTTTCAGTAATTTTAAAAATATTTTTGTCTCTCTCTGCTTTCTTTCTCTGCTTTCTCTTGCCTTTCTCTGCTTTCTTTCTTCTTTTAGCTCTGCTGAATGAAACTTAATCTTAGTAACAGTCTCATTTGAATCAGGGTTTCAAACACAATGTACATAAGGCAAGAATTTACAAGAATGAATTCAGTTTTGATTTATTTATTTATTTTTCCTGACAGCGAACAAACAAGAATTTTTACTGGAATTTAGAGTGGGGACAAACTATACTGGAAAGGGTTAAAAACTCATAATACTGTCTTATGGGAAAAAATCTGCTGCAGGAGCATTTTGTCTTTTGTTCACAGTTCTCCAGCTGGGCTTGAGCACATGGAAATAGTTGACCAGTCATTTCAGAAGTAGCTGAACTTCGCATACCACCCGCCATGGAGGAAAATGTCAGGAGGTGCTGTATAAATGGGGAGAGAAAAGTTAACTGGGAAAATTGGGCCAGTTTAGCTTGTAGAAGAGAATACTGAGAGGGGATGTTATCAATGTATACAAATATCTGAAGGGAGGGTGTCAAGAGGGTGGGGCCAAACTCTTTTCAGTGGTGCCCAGCAACTGGACGAGAGGCAATGGACATAAACTGAAACAGAGGAAGTTCTGGCTGAATATGCAGGGGCACTTCTTTACTGTAAGGGTGATAGAACACTGGAACAGGTTGCCCACAGGTTGTGGAGTCTCCTTCTCTGGAGATATTCAAAACCTGCCTGGATGCAATCCTGTGCAATGTGCGCTAGGTGACCCTGCTTGCCAGGGGAGTTGGACAAGATTATCTCTAGTGGTCCCTTCCAACCTCAACCATTCTGCGATTCTGTGAAAACCAGAATGGCTCTACAGACTTCTTGCTGTTCATAGTACAATTTCATTTTAATTATGCCTGTGTAATTAGTAATACTGGAATTTCTGTAGGTTTTGAAGTTAGTAAAAACCTTGAACCTTGTTATCAAGTGAAGAATTTTTTTTTTTGTTATTTTGCTCAAATCTGCCACAGTAACAATCAATATACTTGCTTGTGATCACAAGGCAAAAGCTTTGAGGTATATACAGAAAAAAAATAATCAGTGTGTTTTACTCATAATGAAAAACTGTGTGTCCACATAACTTCTCATTTGAGATGACACTGATGGGGATGTTGGATTTTGAAGTACAGACAGGGAAGAGGAGAGACATCTCCACACATGGGGAACTCATCTAATGCTGTCAGAAGTAGCTGAGAGTCTTCTTTCTAAAAGCTTTTGAAAATGTATCCATCATCTTAGGGCTTATAGAAAAGTTGAATATCATTCTCTCGTCTTCAGGCAAAGGACCTTACCTAATGACGAGAGAAATAAGTTAGCTCAGTCTGTTCATAGCTTGAGTGAGAACATGGTGTCATCTTCTGAGACATAAAGCTTTCACTAGCTCACAAGTGGATAGGTTCTGCATTATTTCTTTCTGCATAATCTTTTACACAAATATTTAGATTGATCATATTATTTGCAACATGGAAAATTTCAGAACTTGATGTTATACACAAAAAACATGAACCACCAGTAAGACAGGCACATTACTTGACTTTCTTAAGTCAGATTGATAGACTTTCTTTTACAAGAACCAGATAATATATACAGTGGCAACATGTCACCCATTTAAGTGTTTCTATGATTCAACTCTTTATGGAGAGGTTATTTACAGATATGCCAGAACTGTATCTCATTAACAGTTCTGTTGAAATGGAATAAAAAACTACTTTAAACTCATTACCCAGTGTTGATTCTACTCACAGTGCTTACACTGTTCTCATCATAACTGGGGCTTATAAGCCTTCTCTACTCTTTCACCAATGTCTTCATATTGATGCAGAAAAGTCTGTGTTCATATTCAACAGGTTAACGAACTAACACATCACCCTCTGAACTACTTGCAAATAACTAATTTAAAATTTGGGAGTTTCAGAAAGGTGAAATCCATGAAGGAAATTATTAATTAATTAGAGAAATCTGAGGTTCCACTGCATTTGACAGCAATGTGTGTGAAAGCTTCCGTGTTTCTTCTCAATGAGTGTAGATTTTTGGCTTGGTTGTTAATGTGCGTGTGTGTGCTTTTTTTTCAGAAAGGGAAAATGGTTTAGCTGTAGAGAAAAATTGGCTACACAAAATGCAGTTCAATGCACAAGTAAAAGGTTGAAAAGTGTGGTTAAGTGGTTCATTCCTAGTGACTTCTGCTGGTAACAGCTACTACTTTTAATGACACTAAGTGCAACATTTTTAGAGAGAAGATAATCCCTAAACATCTTTCCAAATTTAGATGGCCCTGTAGCCTCTTAAGCTCCCTGACAAACAAAACCACTCCAGAGACAGTGGAAAGTCTTATGACAGGGGGCAGCAAGCATGTCTTACATCTGTATTTGAAGTTTTACATCAGAGAAACATCCAAAAGTCAAGTGTATTTCAGGAAATTGTCGTCTCTAACTTCACAGTTATTTAAGTAGTCTCATTAGGCAGTAGACGTAAATTACCTTCCAGCTATGACTATGCCACTGGAAAATGTGTTTTGTACTAGAAAGAGGCTCACAATTTTATATGTATATGCCCTGTAAAGTAGTCTGGAAGACTCCTCCCCAGCTATCTCAAGCTAAATCAATTCATATTAGATTAAGTAGTTCAAATATTTGGATTAAATTGCTGGATTTTGCTTGAAGTGAATAAAGCAGGATGTGCAGAAACAGCCCTTCTGGCAGGTCAAACATATTATGTGCATTGGTAAAGAACTGAGGGCTGTAAACTGAAAGCATGGCTGGATCCTACATAGACTCTTTAAAGTAACTTGTAATTTATAATTAGCACATTTTGTTTGTTTGTTGTTTGTTTGTTTTTATTTAAGATAACTTTTTATAAGTAAAATACACTCAAGCATGAAAAAAAATCACTGCATGGAACCTGTTATATTAGACTAGCTGAATTTAGATTGATCTAAATGCATAGCTATTAAATTTACCTATCCCACTACACACTGATCTATTTCAAGTTTGCTCAGAATGAAATAAAAGATTTAAGAAATTCTTACTATTCTTCCACTCCATTTCTCTTTTCCTTTATGAAGGTTCTTTTCTTTTTATTGTGTCTTAGATGCTTCAGGAAATATTTCTCTTGGAATATTAAAAAAAAAAGAAAAGTTCAAAACACAACCAAATAAACTGTGACCTTAATCTTCTACTAGTGCAAATCAGTCTAAATTCACCAAGTTGGAAAGAACATTAATGTGAATTCCTTACCTGAGTGGGATATCTCTGGGTGGTAGGAAAACTGATTTTTTCCTTCCTTTTCCCCTTAACCCATTCATTAAAAAAACCCTATAATTTAAATTTTTTTTTTTTTTCTGGGCAAGCAAATCTAGGAAGCCTTTTACCCCTGTTTCTGAAATATTTTTGTTGAATCTGCCTGTTCACACAACATATTTGCAAATATTAATAGAAAATTTAGATAGTAATTAAAGTCTGCAAAGCAGATGACTGTGGAACAATATCCACTCATTTTTTTTTATGATGGGATATTCATGAAGTGGTTGCCAGCTTGGAATAGGGATCTTTATCTTTCCTGGAGATCTGTCCTGCTAATGGTTTCAGAGTGTAGTAGTAAGACATTTCAGCTCGCTTGAAGTGGCAGATGTTTCTAGCTGATTTCACTGTAAGCCTGAGGTTGAATCAGGGACATTGGTTATAGATGAGGGATGGAGAAGGCTTTTTTTCCTCAGCAGCTTTACAGGCTGCCTTGCTAAAACGACAGCCTAGGATGAAATTTATCTTTTGTTGTTAAGTGCTAAGAAAGCCGAAGCAGGAAAGGTGGCTGTGAATAAAAGTTGTGATGACTCATCTCTGATCTCTCTGGTTTGTAATTAGCAACATTGAAAAACATGAATGAGTACAATTGCCTCTTTACAGAGTGTAAGCTGGCCTTGTCCTCTGCCAGCCCAGGCAATGGATGTTGGCACAGACAATGCTGTAAAAAGACAAAAGGAAATCCCACAGTCGTAGTGTATCAGGCACTTAGCTGGGAGCAGGGAGAGAGCTCATATTGCTCTAAGAAATAGAGCAATATTCTATATTCTTACTTCTAAATTCTAAATTCTTCCTTCTATGTTTATTTTCCACTGTGTGCACTGCCTTCTTTATTAGGTAATTGAAGTCAATTCTTCCTTTATTTTTTTTCCAGGCAAATCCACAGTCCTCACTCAGCTCCAAACCCCAAAGCTTATTGCCCTGAAGGAGTTGCCTTCTGTATTTGGAGACTGGGATTTGAGAGTATCCAAGGGGTCTTCGTGGGAAGAGAAAACAATATGGACAGCTGGGGATGGAGAAAGACTCCCACTTCTCTGACAGACTCCTTCCTCCCCACTGCTGCTACTTCTCTTCGTCCTCAGGGGGCTGTTGAACCTCTGTGTTAGAAGCCTTTCCCTTCTTCCCTGCATATGTAAAGAAACTTCTGATTATCCATCTAGCTCCTCTGAGACTAGAAATATTTTTCTAATTCAGGAGCTGAAACATCAATGTGATGTAAGATGGCCCCCACGGCAGGGGCCACATTGATGCAGTTATGAGCAGACAGACCCCTCAGTGAGTTGTACACAACATTGGCAAAACATTAGGGCAAACAAACACACAAACAAAAAGATAGCAAAAGTTAATTTGTTAGCAAAATAGCTAATAGAAACACCATGTACCTTTTGCATTTGACTATAATGTGTATAATATTAAGATGATAATAAGATATGGATCTCAGTAAAACCAAATAAGGCCCCAGATATGATGACATTTCTCCCTAGATTTTACAATGTACAAAGCAATAGAGCCACTCAGTTTACAGGTGCTACCACTGGAAGAAGTTTAATATATAACCAAACTCAGTTTGAATAGATTTTATGAAGAGCTGAAACTGTAATCTCAACATAGAGAGCTAAGCATTTCAGTAAAAGTATCTGGATGGCTCAACAAGGTATACTTCATAAACCTGTTTTCAGCTATTAACTTCGGCTCATGGAGAATTTCCTGCTGTTTATATCACTGCCAAAGCTTGCTCCATAACTGTTATGAAAGCAATTTTTGCTATTGTTATCAGCGCTTCAACATAGCGACAATAATGGCCCTGTGCAGGAGATACTAGTGCAGTATCAGTATGTAAAATACTTTTTTTTTTTTTTTTTCAATTGCTACTTTGTGTGGAAAGTATAGGAAAAATAATTGCACCACTAAAATTTGTGATATACAGTTACGATACTTTTAATTAAAAGGAAAAGGAAAAGAAAAAGACACCAGGTACTAGGATACTATTTTCTCCCCCTCTAATGGCATTTAAAATGAAAATTTAAATGAAAATTTTAAAACTGAGTACTGAAGCATAATATCACTTAATGGGAATTGTCTGTCTTATATTAAGAAATATATTGGCAAAAAATGCAGTACCATTTTCAGATTATTTATTTATTTATTTTATAATACTTAACACAGTACTAGACAAGAGCCATAACAGAGATATAACAGGAATTATGAAATACAAGTGGAAAAAAAGATAGGCTCACCATTTGAACCAGACATATTTATGCATTTTTTCAAGTTTATGACTGAGCTGTTACCTTTGACACCTTCTTTAAATACAGGATTGTATGTTTTCTGGGCTTGTATTTGTTTAATGCTTGGGTCAAGAATATATCCAACTACTCTTCTGATTCAGGCCCCAAGTTTTCAGCTTGTGGGAAAGCATCCTTACTAATACAACTTGTTCCCAAAGGCATCTGAAGAGAAGGAAAGGAAAAGTATTGTGTGAAGGGTGGCTTTTGCAGCTTGCTCTTTGTACCTTGAAGGCAAATAGATGCATAGACTTAGAGAAACTGATCTGAGTTGGAGCTGATTGTATGACCTTATCCTTAATTCAGTATAATTCATAATGCTTGTAGAAGCATTAAGAGCTTTACCTTGATAGTCAGGTTTGGCATATTGACATCCAATACCTCATTTCCTTTGTTTGACTGATGCCTCCTCCGATAACAGACTTGTTAATCTACTTCTTGATCACCTGCAGAACATAGAAAGAACACAAAGCAGGGGGAAAAAACAGATATTGGACTACTTGTAGAAAAGCTTCAGAACCAGCACATCTTCAATTACACTGCCTATTTATAAGCTCCCTTAAGTTTATTCAAAATTTTCTTTGAAGCATATAAGATTCAGAAAAACAGGGTAGTCTAAAACCTATTACTTAGAACTGGTCCTAATACCTAGCTTTTAGCAAGTACTGGCAAGTCATGAGTGTGCTGTGGAAGTTATGCTTATGTTTTTGGGGCAAGGATATGGAAATATACAATGTAGATTAGTCTGTTTGGTTCAGACAAAGAGACCCTGCCTGCATGTGCAGGGGATGTTCTCCTTTAGTAGTGCTGTGTAGAGACAAGCATATGTCAAGAAATATCCGGAAAAAATGAGTACTAATTTACATGGAAATGAAGAAAAAGAAAAGATGCACATGAGAATATTTAATTAATGTATAGGTACTTTTATGCACTTTTGCTCAAACTTCTGTACTTGAAAAATATTGGAAATATATTTTCCTTTCCTTTTTGAATTTTAATGAGTTCTGCTTATAATGAGACATACCCATATTTTATTCAATAGTTCTCATTTTTAAAATACTGGAAGCTTACCCACATAACCATGAACGTTTGTCAAATGAGAAAGAGCAGTTTGACACGGAGAAGAAAAGAGTATTTCTGTAAGCTCTCTACAGCAAATTTAAGAGTTGGGAAACCTGGACAGCTTAGATAAGATTCAAGCAGGCTTCAAAACATGAAGTTTCTCCTTTGAACTGAACTCTGCTACCTCTGTTTCTGAAGTGGTTATGACATCTACAAGACCCTCTAGCAAGACACTGAATGACGGAAGAAGAGGTACAGCTGAACAGCTGTTTCTTAAACAAGGAAGAACTGCAAATTATAGTTCCTAAGAACAGCAACAACAAAAAAACCCAACAACAACAACAACAAAAAAACAGTTTTTGTTCATGTTACTAATAAAAACTAGACATATCCTCTACCTTCCTTTCAGGGATTTGTCACAAGATAAACTACTCCTTCTGATGTCAGCTGGTAAATCAGTTAGTTACTTCATCTTTTGGTAAGCTTCTAATTTCGGTCAAGCCAGAATGAACGGTAGATCAAGCGTACTTAACTATTCACTTAAGAGTGGAGATTGCAGGAACATTTCTAAGATCCCTGTTGTCTTTCCCATTATTTCAATTTAATAAAACAAATCTACATGATCATCAAGTAGATATATGTGCCACTTAAGATCAGGCCTAGAACTACTGAATTCCATAGTATATGAAGTGAATTACATTATTTTTTTCCATTTTGGTTGGAATAAATTTCCACCACGAAGAGTGTATCTGCTGTGTCAAATTTATTACCTTGGAAAACAACAACAACAACAACAGTTACAAAAAAACTTGTGTAAACATTTTGCTTTGACAATTTTAAAAAATTAATGTCTCTATTCTACAGTGCAAGGAGTTTAAAACATGGAAATATTTAAAAGATCCACAATCCAAGTGAAATACTCAGTGATTGAAACGAGGTATTTTAAACTAATCTAATTTAGTTTCCTTTATATATTCTTACTTTATGACAATGTGAGATTTTTCTTTTTCTATTGTGTTAAAAAAGTGAGAAGTACAAACTGGGAGATGGGAAAATAACTGAAATCTTAAAACTTATAACAAGCTGGACAATCAGATTACTGTTCAGTTCTACATAAAAAAAAAAAATTACTATGAAAATTGTGTCAAATTATGTGTGACTATAAAACAACAATACACTATTTCCATGCACCTAGTGAACTGTTTGTCATTGTAAAGTTCAACCTCATACATAACATATTGTTTACATCCAGGCTCTGTGCTGTGCTTTTTTACTTACTGGATTATGGGACATGCCTTGGGACATGGAGTTCTCGGAACATGTCTCGACAAGCTGGAGGACAATGTCTTATTTATTTATTTATTTATTTTTTTTGTAACAACATCAACTGAGAAAGGGAAAACAGAATTCAGATCTGCCAAAAAATTCCTAAGTTAATGACATTGGCAGTATTTGATGTGAAATAAATGAGGATTCATAATAGAAATAAATGAGGATTCATAATAGTATTATCTGTTCATTCTCAGAAGTGGACAAGTTTCTTTTCTGTTAAATTTTGACTTAACACTGGAATGCATAGTGGACTTGAGAAGAAAAAAATATAATTAAAAATAACGCTACTTTTCAGATCAAAAGTACTCCCCAGTTATAATTCTTTTACTTGCCAGTCAGACATTGTGACAAGGAAATTTATTCATTTCTGTTCAGAGCTACTCCTTCCTCTTAGTTGATGCTGACACTTACATGGCCTCATGGATTGCCAGCTATGTTATTGGGACACCCCCTGGTCTGGGGACTTGCCAAGATGATTCTGGGCTTACTTTCACTTTCTAACATATAATCACAGTTTGATTTATGAGTAAATGACTTATCAAGAACATGTGAGAGCTCTGGCATACCTGGGAATTAATCCAGATTGGTGAGATAACCACTTTGAACTTCTCAGTTTTGATGTTTTAGTACTGCAGTTGAAAGTGCTTGCTGTTGTATTTTACTCTTGCTACATTATTCTTTGTAAGTTGAGAAAAAGAAATCACAGCATATTTTAAATAATCTAAAAATCTATTTCCCTCACTCTGAGGGTTTTTCATGTACATGAAAAACCTTTGTAATGTTTCTTCTTTCCAAAAATACTTTGTTTACAAGTGGCTTTTTCACTGCTGTTTTATTTTTCAAAAGCAGATGTTATAACTGCTTAATTCTGAGACAAATTTTCTTCCTCTTCATTGCTTTGAAGAACTGAAACAAACAAACAAACAAACAAACAAAAAACACAAAGGAATTTTCGTGCTGTTTGGAGAAATTATATCCATATAGAAAAGGTATGCACTGCTCAAAATGTTATTTTACAGAGTAAGATGTCTACAGGATATGCAACAGTCACAGCAAAAATCAAACAACCATAAAATTTGTGAATGCTAGAACAAAGCTCTATCATATGCTTCACACTTCTGACTAAATAAAATTTCTGAAATCTGAATTATGACCATCAGGAATCATTCAGAGAGCACATCAGTGAGTTTCAATACACATCTGCAATGATCATTTTGTATTATCCTTTGCTATTAATTGTCAGGTTGTGATATTAACTCACCATTGTAATATTATCTCTAAGTATAACCTATATTTCATTTAGGGCCAGGGAGCAAGAAAATAGACCTCTAAGGACCACTTTTCTGAATTAAATTTCTGTGCATTTTTCCATTATGGTAGTATAATTATTTGTACTTTCTACAAAATGTGTGTAAAATAGTATCACATTTTAATTTTCCATGCCCACCCTGAGGGTCCTTTTCCTCTGATTTTGTGTTTGCCTGTGAAATTCACAGTGTCCTTCTTGAAAGAGCTGTGTTTCTCTTTCTTCTCCCATATTCCAGTCTGTGGAGATTTGCGTGTCAGTGAAGATATCCCTCTGAAGGCATGGATTAAGAAAAAAGTTAAAAGATTTGCTAAAGACAGGTGTGAATTGTAAACACAGTGCAAGGACATGGAAGAATCAGGCTCAGTTATAAAAAATGAAATGGATTGTAATGTTTCTTTCGCCCAAAATACAGTAATGAAATTAGAGTAGTGCACCCCTGCCTAAGTGGTTTTATACACTGAAAACAGGCACATTCATCTTAGTTCCATTAGTTCCACAGGTGTTTGTTTCCACTTCTCACAGTTGCAAACCTGCAGCCAGTCCTGTTGCCTATCAGCTTCACGTGTCATATTATGACTTGAATCAAGAGATTATCAACAGTTGCCACAGCACAAGATTAGGAAAAATCATTAGGATGTGATGAAAAGAACATGTGAACATATAATTAGGATGAAACCACATTCTTCTTCAAGAACAAAAGACAGAGTGAAAGCAGAAGGCTTGGGGCTATGTGGTCTTAGAAATGAGTATATGAACCTCTAATGAAAATAGTATGTTCTCCTTCAGAAATTAGTTAGTGTTTGCTTACCATTCAGGTAGACAAAGAATCTATATACTATTGCCACTGGTGAAGACTAGAGACAGACAGCTAAACATCTATTTCCCCAGTTTGTTGGAAGCTTATTACAAGGATACACAGACAGAAGGAAAATTATAGAGAAATTTGGTATCAGGAGGATAGTGAATGCTCTGTCTCTCCTATTATGTGCCTGGGGAATAGAAGAGCCGGGATTGCTTATTCTTGATAATTGGGGTCGGGGAATGGGTCATAAATGGAGACTGTATCCTCGCAGTGTTAATCATCTCTCTTTTTTCTCTGTTTTATCTCTATTTTTCTGTCTCCAATCTCCATCACTAAACACTGTTGACCTATCCGTTTATTTGATTTGAATAGTTAAAGAAGAATGTCTTTATAAAGGGGAGACTTGCCACTGCTCTTAAGAAATAAATGCACCAAAAGGCTCACTTGTCTACTAGAAAAGTAGCTTTTAGCAAGACAGAGACTTTGGAAGGAATTTGTTCACCATGAATGCTGCAGGAATGTGCTGCTTGTCACAATGGAAGCAATGGGAAGAAGGAATAAACTCTCCCTAAATTCTGAGCCTCTTAAAAAGGGTTAGCTCCATGCATGAAGGTGACATTCCCTCATGTTTTCCTCATCTTCCTTCTGATGTCATCACTGAAATGGTGGAGGATATTTATGAGAAACAAATGTAAGTTTCCAGATCTTCCCTTGGACAGAAGTATGGAGACAGGATCTAAAAATGGTAAGATAGAAGGGATCAATTTGTGAGACAGAAGTTTCCAAATCATCAAATCTGATGAAAAGATTGAAGTAGGAGAAGTGTATTGCACTGATCAATATATATATTTTTTGATTGTATATCATCACATTTTCATGGTATTTTGTTCTATTTTCTGTTATTTCATTTCTTTTTATCTAGTTTCTCAGAACACTGAGATGCATAGTTATCTTCTAGCTACAATGAGAATAGTGTCCTTGAAAACCTATTTAATAGCAATAGCCAACTATCAGTAGAGACTGAAGTCTGTTGACATCTCAAATACTCTAGATTTATATACCTACCTAAGTCTAATTCTAAGCTTACAAAGCAGTTCTTAATTCTTGACAGTGCAGAGGGGCTAGGTACTGAATTAATACTGCTGTAGCATGGTTAAAAATAATGGCATGTAATTGCTCTAGGTTTAGAGATTCAAATATCACAGGAATGGAAATGACCATTATGACTGTCAGGCTTTCTCTGTAGCCTGGATCATATTTTATGCAATATTTTCTAATTCTGAATACTTCTTAGTTGAAGTAGAAGTTTGGATGAAGTCAGTTTACGTGAAGTTAAAAGAAAATCCATCACATGGCTTGTCCTAACAGTTCATCACTACCCTAATAAATATTTCCATTTTGTTTCTAGTTTTAGACATCAACTCTTTTTTTCAGATGAACTACTTAGCAAAAGACAGATATAGTTCTAAAACTGGCAACATCTATAAAATAGCAAGGTGTAAAAAAGGACAGATAATACACCAGATGTAGAAAATACAGGACCATATTGGTTTGTATCACAAACCCATTCTGAACCTGTTGTGTTTATTCTCAGTGCCATTTGAGAATTCTTAGAACAGTATAAGCCTGTTACAGGAAATCCTGAGTTCATCATCCTATTTGGTAGGTATTTTAAATTTGCTGCTAGCTTTTCATCTATGATTAATAGGTCTGTTATTTCAAATTTGATGTGTAGTTCACACAATGTACAAGTGAGTGACTTCAGTATGAACCAGAATGTTTAATAAAACATAAAAGTGAGTTTCAGCTGTACAGTTCTAACTATGCTTAGCACTTTTTTTCCTCTTTTGATTTAGATTCTCTCTGGCTTTCTAACTTTTCTCTCTCTCTCTCTCTCTCTCACTCTCTCGTAACAAGTTCTTTTACTATCTTATAAAGCAGATTAAATCTTTACACTAATTTCCTTTGATATCCTTATGTGAGTCTTCTTGATTGTTAGCATTTCCTTATAGATTTCCAGCATGCGTGACAATCTAACAAGTGTTCTCCATCTTTTTGTTCTATGAATACCAGATTTCATTAAATTCATTTGAAAGATGAAATACAAAATTGTCTGTTTTTGGCAGTTTTTAATCTCTCCAGAGAAACTGTCTACAACAATTTTATTTGGAAAAAAATATGGAAAAATTTTCACTGGGATTTAGGTGGAAGCCATTGATTCAGTTCATAGGAAACCATTAAAGAACAAATAAAAATAAAGACTGATACATTTGATAGTTGTTCACAGGATTGGATAATCTATGCCTTAGCTACCTTGACAATAGCTGGCAAGTTGGTCTAGTTTGAATATGAATCAAATGAATATGCAACAAAAGCTGCATACGAGCTGACCTTACAAGAATCATGGCCAGTTGATAAAAAAAAATAAAAAAATCTACCTTCTCAGTACTAGTGAAGTTGCCGCTAGTTTACTTTGTCCAGTTTAAGCACCCAGTCCCAGAAGGACTGTGGACGGAGATGATCTGCAACCTTGGACATCTGTCCTGCGTGATGCTGAGACATTCTCAGTCTGGTGACAGAGGCTAAGGGGTGCAGTTTAATACCTCCACACATCTATTCAAATGGAATGGAACCAAAGATGATAGGCTGTAAAACAAGTAGCAGCCACAGGCTTGCTCAGTTTCAGTCTAGGAGAAGCTGTGTCACTGGGAGGGTGGTGCAACACAGGGACAGGTTTCTGAGAGAGATGGTGTGATCTCTATCCTTTGAGTTGTTCAAGGCCAAGTTAGACAAACCCACAACAGCTGATCTGGTGATGGCAGCATTCTTGCTTTGAGCAGGAAATTGGTCAAGGTGATCACCAGATGTTCATTCCAACTAGCATCCCTGTGGCTTTGTGACTATATGGTTTTGCTGCACTTGAAATCATTTTGATATGAATGTAATATATCAGGATCCTCCGGGATCTTTAAAAAATATTGGTCATATTTCAATTCCACAAAAAGTCCAAGTGAAAATAATGGAACGGTCTTGCAGATTAACATGCTGTACCAAGAAAGTAAAGATATTAGACTTTATCCAAATCATTGTTACTGAGGCCTTGTGATGTGGATTTGTGAGCTACTCCTAATACGCTCATAATTAATCTGAGAATAATTTAGATGATGGGATCAAATATTAAGAGGTATCAAAGCAGGAGATGGAATGAAAACCCCAAAATAATTGTCACTCAGAGGACATATATCCAACCATCATGTATGCTCAGACAACTATTAATTTTTGGAGCAAGTAAGTAGTTATGTCCTTACAGCTATGAATGCATGGCTGTATACATTGTCTTCAGAGTTCCTGGGGTCCAGCATTAAAGCTTCGTCAAAATTTGATTTAAACTAAAAGAAAATGTCAGCAAAACTCCTGACATTTTGTCTCAATAGCAAAAAAAAAAAAAAAAAAATCAGGTAGAAATAGAAATTACTCAAATTATAACCATTTGCAACTCCTTTATTTGTTTCTACCTTCTTCACAAGGAAGCCTGGACACTGGCATATGTGCTAGATGCAAACAAACCGATTTCTGAAATAAACTCACTAAATGTCACAGAGCAACCAAGTGTAAAGCATGATTTTCTAAGTGGAACTCCTGAGTAGACAGAATGAAGGCAGGTCCACAGATTAAAATTACTGTTATGTATATTTATCTCATGAGAGACTCTGTTAACCAAAAAGAGTCTCTTAAAGAATTGGTGTGAATAGCAAAAGAAGCACTGCTGAGTCTCCCTTAGCCATATGGGCTTATGATGCAACCATGGAATATTTCCCCAAATCATAATCATTTGGTAAATATTAAGAAGTATGCATTATTCCCATGCTAGATGTTGACTTTTAGAACTATAGAGTAGGTAAAGTACTTTACTTCCATTTCTCATATTGTGTAACTTAAATATCTTGGAGGTTTACTAAAATATTTTGAGAGAGGATCTTAGAGAATTAGATGCTTAATGCCCTTTGTATTTAGGGAGAATAACATAACCAAACACTTTTAAATATCCCAATATACGGTTCTAATACACATTAAAGCAGGTACGTAATCATTGCCAGTGTTATAATGAGGTCTGAAACCCTTTGCTAAAGCCATTGTCTAGTGCTGGTCTTAGGCAAATGTCTTTCTAACCTCTTTGTAACCTCAACCTCTCTCTCTCTTTTTTTCTTTTTTTTTTTTTCTTTTTTTTTTTCCTTTTTTTTTTTTTTTCCTTTGTAAAATTAAGTCAGTACTAATCAACAGCAGAAAATTTGGAAGTACATACAACTGGACTTCCCTATCTGCAATGCCTGGAGACATATAGTTAAGTATTGATGCTTTATTATCACTTTCATGTTACATTTTCTCAGAAAGGTAGAATGGCTTATTTAGGACCTCAGATTTTGGTGGTTTTAGGACATATCACTGCTAGTTGTATTAATAACATGTTGTTTGACTTTGGAGATAATCACACACTGTCAGTTGCACAATATTAACAACACTAGTAGTCAATGTGGACTGCTATATAAATTACCATAGTTGGGGAATGGCGTGAAGCTGGGTCAGGGGAGGTTCAGATTGGATATCAGGAAATGGTTCTTTACGGAGAGGACAGTAAGGCACTGGAACCCCGGGTAAATGGTCACAGCACTAAGCCTGCTGGATTTCATGAATTGCATGGACAATACACTCTGAGACTCAGGTTTCATTTTTGGGTGGTCCCTTGTGGAGCCAGGAGCTGGAGCTGGTGATCCTTGTTGGTTCCTTCCAACTCAGGATATTCTATGATTCTATAGTTAAGGACTGTGGTGGGTTTACTTTGGTGGGCAGCTGAACTCCACCACAGCTACACTCCTACTCCCCCTCCTCAAAGGGAAAGGGGGAGAAAATATCATGAAAAGGGCTCAGGGGTTGAGATAAAGACAGGGAGATCACGCAATAATTATTGCAGTGGGCAAAACACACTCTGTGAAGTGAGATTAGAGAAATTTATTGCCTATTACTAACAAGGTAGAGAAGTGAGAAACAAAGGGAAGAAACCAAAACCACCTTCCCCCCATCCACCCTCTTCTACCTCCTCACCCTGAATGGCGCAGGGGAACAGGGAATGGGGGCTGCGGTCAGTCCCTGACGCTTTGTCTCCGTTGCTCCTTCATGGTCACTCTCTGCCCCTGCTCCACGTGGGGCCCCTCCCACGGGATGCTGTCCTTCTCAAACTGGTCCTGAGGGGGCTGCCCACAGGCAGAGCTCTTCAAGAACTGCTCCCACATGGCTCCGTACCATGGGGTCCATCCCCCAGGAGCAAACTGCTCCAGCACGGGTCCCCCCCGGGTGGCAGCTCCCTCCAGACCCCCTGCTCCTGTGTGGGCTCCTCTCCACGGGCTGCAGCGCCGGCCTGGGGCCTGCTCCTGCTGGGGCTCTCCATGGGCCGCAGCCTCCTCCAGGCCACATCCACCTGCTCCACCGGGGCTCCTGCATGGGCTGCAGCATGGAGATCTGCTCCATGTGGGACCCATGGGCTGCAGGGGGACAGCCTGCTCCACCAGGGGCCTCTCCACCACAGGCCGCAGGGGAACTGCTGTTCCGGCGCCTGGAGCACGTCCTCCCCCTCCTTCTGCACTGATCTTGGTGCCTGCTAGGCTGTTTCTCACTCCTCTCTCTCTCCCAGCTGCTGTTCCCCAGCAGATTTTATTCCCCTTTCTTAAATATGCTCTCGCAGGGGCACAAACGGCATAACTTATTGGCTTGGCTCTGGCAAGCAGCGGGGCCCTTATCTAGTATCTAAAATGGGGCAGCTTCTGGATTCTTCTTGCAGAAGCTACCCTAATGGCCCCCCACTACCAAAACCTTGTCACGTAAACACACTACAAGGATAGACCAGAAGAGAGTCAGAAAAAGAACTCAGGTGTATTTTCTACTACTACACTTTGCCTTTTTTTTTTTTTTTTTTTTTTCTTTTTTTTTAATAAACTGCATTCAAAACATCATGCTCAACACATTTTGGCCATAATTATGACATTTTCACATCTGAGTTTTTGTACTGCTAGTGACTGTTTACATGAAATATTGCAAACAAGTCCTTGGAATAGGAAAAAACACTAAGATTTAGAAGGAGAAGTGTGACATGAACTGGTGCAGCAAAATAGCTGTACAGTAGATGTGATATTCTCACCAAGTGTATTCAGTACTGCTTTATATAACTGACTGGTTTAATGATATGATTTGTTACAGACCATTGTTTCAAGGAACTGGATATATTGTGTTTAGTCTTTAAGCAAATGCATTGAATTCTGAATGTAAATCCCTAGTCATTTAGGTACAATCCTGAGCAGTCACTACAAAACAGTGGTTTTAGATTCATTGAAAAGCAATAAATCAAAACAGCTTTTCAGAAGGAGCAGACTGAAAAATAGGGAAGGAGCCATGATGTGCCTGTAGACAGAAAATACATTTATATATATATATATGCACATGTGCAGTTACACACAGACACATATATATGTACAAAATAACAGTATTGTAAAAAAAATAATATGTTTAGAATTCTGCTCTCTCTACCATTTGAAGTTTCATTACTGACAAGGAAAGGTACTGCTTTTAAAAGATGTTCAGTTAATGAATCTGCTTTTTACAGTGTGGACCAAAATGCATGGGGGATATTTTGCTCTAATGCTGTCAGTATGAAAGATGGAAATAAAAAAAAATTAAATACTGTTAGAATATTGTTAGAATATTGATAAGTAGCCTGGTAAATAATGTAATGAGTATTAAGTGTCCAGTTTAATTACTGAGAATAAATAATAATTGAGTGGCAGTATGAGCTGTTTACAAAGTCACACAGATTGAAAATCTAGCTATTGAAAAGGTTGCACTGCAGGCACCTTACAGATCCTTGATTCTGGTTTTGAATAAAATAAAATAAAAATAAAAATAAAAAAAAATAATAATTAAAGGAAACCAGGAAATGCTGGGGGAAACCTGTCCTGAAATGACAGAACCTGGCACTTTTTATGAACCTCCAAACTCACAGTCATTAAACTGCTCTTCTACTTTTATTTATTTATTTATTTGTTTTTAATTTAGAAATGTCCGGACCAGGACTATAAGTTATGTGAATAAATGTATTTTTCAGTGACACAATTGATCAATGAGTTGCATTATATAAACATTTGCTTGCTTGTTAAATACATTTAAAAGTCTCCTAACCAGTATCCTTGATGCTGGATAAGAAGCCACAAAGACAGTACAAAATAGTGCCTATATATGTCTGTATGCATACACATAAATGCGCAATCTTTAATCAGTTGATCACAAGATGTTTAACAAGCAGATCTTTGTATTTTTATCTTAAAGGTAAAAAAAAATATATATATGCTTTGTGACATTTTTGCTAGTTAATTAAAATAGTCTCAGGGAAAATGAGGAACTCTCTTCCTTCACATCATGAATAGACGAGAATGGACTAGATAAATCATTTCTGAGGACAGTAAGCACTTGATCCAAAGCCTACTGAACTCAGTGGGAGATTTTCCATCATCTTCAGGAAGCTTTGGATGATACTAAAAATATTTTTTTCCTAGTATTTTCAAAGTAGAAACTACAACCTTAATTAACAATAAAGAAAGAATGTTGCAGTTCCTGTAAACCTTTCCAAAGAAATATCTGATTATTTCTTGGTGAAAAATACACCTTTTGATATATTATTTCACTATATTATAATTCTGGACACAAAGTTTGGACTATTCCAAAAATTTATATTAATTAATTACAATTAATAAAAACAACAATAACGTGCACCTCTAAGTTAGTTCAGTGTTAAATAGCTCTGAACATGACTATTCTAATCTATTTGCAGTATTTGGATACAAAATCAGTAATTTGTGCTTCTCTCTTTTTTTTTTTTTTTTTTTTTTTTTTTTTTTTTCCATCAGGAGATAATACTTATTATTTTGTTTTTGCTTTATTTAGAATACTGACGTACTGGAGCATAGTTCTTTTCCCAGGTCACTTCCTTTACTTTGACCAGGTCAGTACAAGGAAGGGGTCACTATATAATACCTTTGGCCCACATCAAGGCAGATATGAAAGTCTGTTTTGCTACAGTCCCTTGGCTTTACCATAGCAATGTCCATGCTATGGGAGCTTCTGGGTCTGCAGCTGGGTGGCTAGTGGCTGCTAACAAATTCTGAGAAAGGAGCACAGCTCATACCACTTCACCTAACCTGTCTAAATCTCATTGTTTTATTTAAGCTAATTATTTAGGTTGTCTCTGTAGTCAGTGGAGAGGCATAAGCAGCTCAGCTCATCCTTGGACATCCTAAGCAATATAGGATATACTTGCCTATTTCCTGAAAAAAAAAAAAAAAAGTGACTGAGAACGACACACCCTTCATTTTCAGTCAGGATTCCTACCCAGTCTTTGGCACAGAGCTAAGCTATTTGAGTCCGTGTACTCTGGTGCATAGGTCACCCTGGAGTCTTCAGTGCACCCAGCTCAACAACACCACCTCTAGCTGTAGGGACTACTCTACAATGGCAATGAGGAATCTGTTATGCTCCTAAGACCCTATTAAATATGTATGGGAAGTGGGATCCAGAATAGGAGTTATTCAGAGCAGACAGTTAAACTATATTTTACCAGGACAGAGCTTCCTACAAACTGACATTAAAAACAAGAAACATAAAATGACATTGAAACATTAAAAACAAGAGAGTACTTTTTAGACCTCTCTAAGATTTAAGTTCCTTCTTCAGAGCTGGATAAAGGAGTCTTCTCCTCAGAGGACAGACATGAAATCTAGGGGAAGAAATGTCTCATCCTGAAGAAAGAAAGTCCTTTACATCCTATAAAATCTGTTTCAGAGTGCTTTAATACAGAACAATGTTCTGGGAAGCAACAGACCTAATTTGACATTTCTGTTGTAATACTGATGTATATTACAGGTACATGGAAAAATTACTGTAATCCACACATAAACAGTGCAGAGAGCAGAGGGGCTCAGGGCATGTCTCTTCTTTTTCTTTTAGTCCAACAAAATGTGAATTCATCTCTTCAGTCTGCATCCCTGCACCATAGGTATGCAATTAAATAAAAGATGTGCAGGTATGGAAAAAAAAAGACCACTACTTCCTCTTGACCTTAGGAAAAATCCACAAGCAGCTCTAGCTTTTATAGAAAAGCTGATGCTATGCCCAGGCAGCATGTTTCAGAATATCTACCTACCATGGCATGTCAGATGTCCTTCCTCTGGGAGACCTGGCTGGAAACACATTTACTTTCAAGTAGGCATTGAGCTGCTCAGCAACAACCTAAGCTGGGGTGTTTGTGCAGAAGCCCAGAAGCAGAACCACTTCAGAGTGGTTCTACAGGTTTTACAGGGTAAACAAACAAACAAAACAGCTAGCTTATTTGTTTTTGGCATCTCCAGAGGTAGAAGGCACCTGTGGGGTAGTTTTAGCATTGCAGTTATGCATGTCGGTACCTGACTTCCACCCACATTAACTTTTTGGATTTGATTCTCAAATTCTGGTTTAATTTTAAATGTGAACTGAAAATTAAAATCATTGAAGTCATACGTCATACTTGAATTCAACAGAGCCTGAACACTTGTTGTATCAAGAAAATAATTCATCTGAAAATGAACTAGACAAGTATTTAGTGGGAAGCAAATAAATAAGTCTAGCATGTTAACATAATAATAAAGGGATACAGTTAAGGTTTCTTCCTGTTGAACCCTGTCAGCTGTTAACACAACGTAATTCATTTAAATAAGACAGAAATAAATTGCATATTCTTATAGGTAATGTGTAATGCTGCCCTGCTTCTAATGCAACAGCATAAGTGAACACATTTCAAAAACAAATTTACAAAAACTGAAGATAAATATACTAGCAAAGTGAATAATATACCGTACAGGAAAAGAAATGGAACCATGTACAGTGCTGTTTGTGTGCTGGAAATAAACAAGAATTGATGAGCTTTTATACTGCTGAAGATATCAATTTCCAGACTTATGGATAAAGTTAGTCTGGAGCCTAAAAGAAAACTCATTTATATAGTATAATTTATTTATTTTATTTATTTTTTATTTATTTTTTTATTTTTTTTCCCCCGGTATTCAATCTTCCTATTGATTCATTAAATGTGGGTGATGTACAGCCCTCCCTTGAAATTATAACTATACCTTTTTCTTCTTACACTTCTATAAGTATATTATATTATATATTTATATATTGGTAAAATGAGTTTTAAGCATAAAAAATAGTAACAAAATTCTGTTAGCCCTACAGCAGCCATGTTTGGAGTGATAATACATTTACATTACAAAGTGGTACATTTTAAGGCCTGATGTGAGGTCTGCAATATGGAAAGTGAGCAGAATTAACCTGGTTCCTGCCCTTTCCTTTATCCTTATATAAGAGAGAAGGGAAAGCCCCAATTTTTCACATATCAGTTGAAATGCAAAGTTCCAATACTTCTAAGGAAGGTATACAGCTTTGTAGAAAACATACAGAACAATGTGTGTACTTCTAAACTTCTGTGTCTAATTCATATCCTCTCAAACTACAGTCTAGTCATTTTTTTTTGAAATTGCATTACCCTTTTTGTACAGGAAAAAAATTGTATGTGATTTATCATCAAGCTGCTTATGAGTATTTTCTTGAAAGAATGTTTACCTGTAGTGGTTAAGTCTGCAAAACTTTAATTTAAACATTATTGCCCTGTATCACAGGGGAAAATATAATTTCCTTACAGGTGGAAATAGTAATAATTTAAAAGTCTAAAGCATTTAATCTCTTCTGCTTTAGGTGTCAAAATGTAACATTTGGTATAGCAGAAACTATTCCATTCCTTTTAAAAGTCAGTTTGAATGACAGGCTCTTTTAAATACATTATTGTATTTGATGCAGTTCCTGATTATGTTACTAAACAATGGTTTAGTAATAAAATTATTTAGACATGAGATTAGAGCACCCAATGCTAACAAACTTATTCACTGTTGCTAGTGGCTATAAATTGATGTTCACCCTAGTGCTTTTCCAACTACCTGTTCCTTTTTTTATTTCATACTAACTCTCTGCTTTGTCGTGGCTGCTAAATGCTGTACTTTGATTGGTGTTTATTGGTACAGGCATTTAAGAAATAACAGCAGTTTTATCTCAACACAGTTATTAACAGGGACTGTGAGTTTCAAGAAACTGAAATGGTAGTTTTGTTTCCACTTGTGGTGCTTCCAGTTCCTCTCAGATGGCATCTCAGGATGCGTTTCCTCTCAGATATAATGAACTGAAATCTGATGTATAGGTTGACAGTGAGAACGGCCAGACGTTGTTATAAAGTTATGACTGCTGAGTGCCCCTCTTGAGATGATTACCGTGGGTTCAGCACAGGCACAGCATTCACATCTCAATTAACTGGCACTAGCAGCAGTAGGACAGAATGACCTTTTTGTAAAGACAAATAGGTCAGTTTAAATATCCAGAGCTACTTCAGAACTTAATGAGAACTGCTTTCAAATGCTCCCAGTAGGTAAGGAAGATGACAGTTTATATGGTACCACTTCTGTAACAACACTGCTACACACTCCCTCAGATCTCATGTTGTCTCCTTTTCCCATCACCCTTCTCAGCATCAAGCTTTTCAACATGAAAGATGTAGGACTGACTCTGAGTCTAAGAACAACAACCGCTCTTATGTCTAAGAATGTTTGTAAAGGATCTTGCACCAGAGTGTTTCTTTAACAGGGAACAAATCAGCTTAAACCATCTCTGTGCAGCAGATTGCCAGTCAGCCAGCACACGTGGCCTTGACAGAGGAGGTCTGAGACAGGTAGAATGTGCCTAGGAAGGAGGCTTTCAGATCTAACTCAAAGTATAACCCTAACCCTAACTTCCCTCCTTTGCAAAGCTACGGGAGAAGTTGTGCTTTGGAGAAGTACTTTAGGAGTTGTCCTTGTGTCAAGGAAAAACACACCAATGAGAGGGTCTGCAGGCAGTGGATGGGATCATGTGTCAGGCAGATACAGCAGGAATATCTGGGGTCAGGTAAACCTCTGCTAAACAGTGTGGAAAAAAGTTACCTCTGTGGCATGTGCAAAACTTTCTGAATTTCACATCAGCAGGGCTTTTGCTCCACATACACTGAGCTTACAGAATGACCCCTTTCCTCAGTCTTTTCCTGAGATTCATAGAATCATAGAATGGTTTGATTTGGAAGGGACCCTAAAGATCTTTTAATTCCAACTCAGACTTGTAGATACCAGCTGACATCATATAATTGCTATCTCAGCATCACCCAGGATTTTGCTGTTGTGTGGGGTGCTGCTGGTTTTGTAAGAAGGCAAAAATAAAAGGAACAGTCCTCATTTCTGTCTCTTCTCCACTCCTCATAGAAGGAAGCTGTGCCAAGCAGTGTTGCCAAATGCTGGACAGCTGGCTGCTCTTTTTGCCATTTATAGCAAGGGCATTTGTATGACCATACAGTGGGAAGGCGGACTGTACATGACAACACAGAGAACACAGCTGCTGATAGTACTTTATATGTCCAGCTTTGACACCACTTGAGTCTGTACACTTTACAAAAATGCAGTTCACACATAATGCACTTCAGAACTGAAGGTCTGACATAAAAACCGACATGTGACCATAATATAGTCAACCTAAAACCTAAATGTGGATAACTCTAATATGTTACTCCTATCAAATATGAAGAAAAACTACCATCATCACTATGCTGTAATGCTAATCCCTTTGCCTGAGGTTCAGCATTGCATTTGCCCTTTGTTCAGTGGTGCTGTACAGCGGTGTCAGCTGGGGTTTCAATTGACTTTTAAGCCATTTACCATTCACCAGCAGATCTCGGTATCAAAAGGAGTGTCAAAATGGCTATATACCACATTTTCTTTTACTGTTTCACAACAATGTTCTGCCATTGGGAATGCATAAAGGGCAGCTTTACAGAGGTGTTTATGTTTTTCAGCCTTCTGCATGTGAAATGCAGAATACTTTTCGGTGTCAGTAAAGGCATACTATCTAAGGATTACCTTAATCAAGGGACTGTTCAGGAGAGTGGATGTGCCAGTCTGGATATTTTGCATAGCAGTTGGTCTCTCCAAAAGAGTTTTTATTTAAAGCACTATTTACCAGTTAGTATAGCTGTAGTTTGTCCAAGCTACAGATCAGGCACAGCTGACTTTTTTTTTCTTTTTTCTTTTTTTTTTTCTTTTCTTTTTTTTTTTTCTGCACTACCTGTGCTGAATGTACCCAGTCTCTCTCACTACTTTCTCATTTTTCTCAGGACAAGCAATTCCAAGAGTACTTATGGACTTGCTACTATTCCAAGCTAAATGTGAGAAGCTATCAGGACTGTATTTAAAAGTAGGTAGAAAGGGGCAGATTTTCAGAAGAATTTTGATGTTCAGAATATGCTTTAAGAAGCTGTCCCCTAGTATTCAAATGTGTCTCCCCTGAGCCTTTTCTTCTCTAGGCTGAACATTCATGAAGCTTCTCTCTATAAGAGAGCTGCTCCTGCCCTCTGATCATCCTTGTCACCCTCCTCTACAATCGTTCTAATAGGTCCATGTCCTTCTTGTGCTGGGGGCTTCAGAGCTGAATGCAGTACTCTAGAAGGGGTCTCACAGGAGCAGAGTAGAGGGGGAGAATCACCTCCCTCAACATTCTGGTCACACTTCTGATACAGCCCAGGATTTGGTTGGCATTCTGGCCTGCAAATATACATTGCTGGCTTATGTCAAGCTTCTCATCAACCAACACCCCTAGGTCCTTCTCCTCAGAGCTTCTCTCAATCTGTTATCCACCCAACCTGTATTTGTGCTTGGGATTGCCCCAGCCCAGATGCAGGACCTTGCTCTCGAACCTCGGGAGGATTGCACAGGCTCACCTCTCAAGCCTGTCTAGGTCCCTCTGGATGGCATCCCTTCTGGATGGCAACATGTTGACCACACCGCACAGCTTGGTGTCACTGGCAAATTGCTGAGGGTGCACTCGATCCCACTGTCCACGTCTCTGACAAAGACGTTAAACAGCGCCAGTCCCAACACTGACACCGAGGCAGAACCTGCTTTTCAGTAGTTTCTGTTTCCCTCCCTCTCCCAGCCACCCCCTCCTCTTTATTTATTTATTTATTTATTTATTTATATTTTTTTCCCTGAGGGCTTAACACATTTATTACTGTGCAGATGCAAATTTTGAATTTTTTTGAGAGATCATCTTACTATTTGCAATCCAGTGCTTCGTTGTAAAGGAATTGATTTGTTTTTCATCTATATGTCATGCTGTAAAGCGCACACACTGTGTGAAAACAGCTCCCAAGTCTACTTAATTTATAACTTACATTCCCTGCTATTTTTACAGATGAAGGAAAATGGTCTTTAAAGTATGTTTCCATTTTTATTTGCTGTTCTACTTGTGATTATTTCTTTCATAATTTTCTTATTTGTCTCCTACTGTTTTTCTACTCCATATTTTAAATCCCCAGTGCCTACAATATGTAGCGGTAATACTAATGCTGTTAGGGGTGACCAAGTTTAGTGTATATATTTAATCCAAACAATCTTTTATATTGGTCAGATTAGTTTTTCATAGTGTCCAAATGAAAAATCATTGCTGCTTTCAAAAACAGAAAAACAGCTCATTCAGCCATGTTTTCAGAAGCATTCTGTTTGTAACACCTGTATGTCACACCCACATTTCTCTGTTTTAGAGCTTTTTATTTGATTGCCCATAGTGATCACTACATGCTCCTTACTTTTCCCTTCTCTTTTAAAACTCAGTGTCTAAAACTGAATGCTGTCCTCTACATGAGGTCTGTCTCAATTCAGGTTCAACAAAAAGATTTTTCATAATCTTTCTCATGTTGTTTCAGAGAGAAACTCCTTGCTTTTTTGTAAAATGTACTGGAGAGCTAATAGCCACTCAATAGATCATCAGTCATTTCTATAAGACAACTGTTTGACCAGTTAACTGCCATTTTGTGGTAAAAATTCCTTATTTATGAGAACCATGTTAAGGTTATCTTCTTATAATTTAAATTTACAGCTGCAATAATTTATGGTTGAAAATTTAATGCAGGTGCCGTGAATCTGATACATTTAATATACTTTTTAAATTTGTTTAACCACATCCACCAGCATATTCTTTAAGATTTCAATGAAAATGTAGAAGATGGACTCTGTGGTACTCAGGGATCTTGGTTCCCACTTGTTGAGATTGAGTAGCTAAGTAAACCTTCATCTTCTTACCTGTACTCCTTGGTTTTCAACCAATAAAAAAGGAAGCTTGGGGAGACTGGAGAGTGTTAGGAGACTTCTGCAGCACACAGTGCAACCTGCAAGCAGCAGAGAACTTCAAATTGTATCTTGTAATTTAGAAATAAATTAGGGGATCAGAAACAGTCATAGGTAAGGCCATTATTTTCCAAAATAAGAAGGAGGTGTCAAGGATAGTTTTCTATGTTCTGAATTTATTGTCTAGATTAATGTCCAAGTTATTCCACCTATGACACGCTTCCCTTTTAGTATTAATCTTATCTGGAGTGGTTTCATATTAGTTGAGAGGAGGATGAGACTGACAAAATCAGTCAGGGTTTAAGAAAAAGAACAGGAAAAATCCTGAAGGCAGAGGCTGCCTAGATAGTTTTGAAAAAGAAAGATTTCTGAAAGGTGAAGTTCAAATAATGATATTGCTGACTGTCAGTACCAACTATAGGTTTTGCCTCCCTCCACTTTCAGTGACTTAAGGAAGCCCCAGAGCTCTAAGATGCACCAGCATATGGCTCTGATGGGTTCAAATCATGTGTCTCTCCTGGTAGACCTCATCATAAAGTCACAGTAGTGTGTTAGTGCAATTGCTCAGGAGGGACAGTTAATCTCACCACTTTAACTGCTGAAGAGGCACTAATGGGAAATTGATAAGAAGCTTAATGTTATTAAACACCTGTGAGAAACAATTTCAGGCAGAAGGGAATTCTGCATCACTGAGGCCATAATCCTGTATCCATACTTCCTGATACTTTTAAGGTAAAATCCAAAACAATTAAGGGTCATATTTTAAAAATTGTTGTATTCTTTATTTTCCCTTGTAGCAATCTCAGAGAATTACATAACAAACAGGTAATCATGAAATAACCATTAAAGTTAAAAGTTAAAGTTAAAAAGTTAAAGTGCATTGAAATTTCCCTTTTGTTGCTGAACTGAATCAGAAACTTTATGGAAAGTATCTGATGACTACAACATCAGAAAGAAAATGAGGCTTCTTCTGACCTGATGCAAACTGAGTTGCTAGTTAATCGTTCAACCTTGGGTAAATTGTTTCATGTGTGAAGGCCAGTCTCAGGAAAAGACACAAAGGGTTGAAGGCAGACAGAGCCTCAGAGAGCCCTTTTGTACCCTGAATGACAATGGCATGAGCTAGGTCATGTCTAGGAGCCACAAGATCATGTGTTGAAATAGAATTACGCCCGTGCTAATATGACCACCTAATAGAGAGAGGTTATTAATATCAGCATGGCCAAGTGCTGCGACCTCCCAGTGAGATCTGGATCAAAGCTAGCTTGAAGCATAGACAGAGCTGTCAAGTATGTATTGAATCATATTTAACCTCCAGTTTTGAGTACCTACATCGTTTAATGGGTCTGTCTTCTGTGTCACTTCCTACTAATTCCTTCGTAACCATGTATCATTAATGATTTACATGAAGGACGATAAACAGCATCACATAATTTGTGATCTTCTAAGAGAAAAAGCAATTTAAGTATTTTAAGTGTTTGAATTTTCCAAACATAACCCTGTTTTTTCATATATTATCCCCATGCTTATGCAATGCTGCAATAAGAATCAGCAAGCATTTCCAAACTAGAGGTTCTTGGAAAGAAAGGAGAGTAGAGTGCAGACAGATTTTGTCGGTGAGGTTTCTCATACTTTGGGGACTCCTTTAGTTGTTCAGACCACTGACTTTTAAGTATTTATTATTGCAAAATTCCTTTTTTTCCTAATATGTTGCACTGCTAGCAAGGAAAGTGTATGTTAAGAACTGAGGTGTTTTCTGTGTTTTGCTCAGCAGGATGCAGAACAGTCAAAACATAAGACAACTATAAATTGATGGAACTAGAAAGTGAATGTTCAGTGAAGAAATATAATCATTTATAATCATATTTATAATTATTAAATATAATTATAATTATTAGAGTTTTAATAATAGGTATGATTTAGTAAATCAGGAATTTTATCAAAAGTATTAGTTGCTATTTACCAAATGAATTACAGATTTAATGCATTTGTGTATTGAAAAGCTAAAATTTATTAGCAGTGAAAATGTCATTTACCAACAGAAAGCTTCATGTTGGAAGAAAGGCACTGTCCTCCCATGACCAACACATTCCTTCATGCTTTTTTTCTGAAAATGTTGTTGTGTTGAAGGCAATGGGTGGGCACTAGGGAGGGAAGCTCTTGTTTCCCTTGTGCAGCTGGGTGCACTCTGGCAACAAGGTGATGCTGCATTTGTGTTTGCAACCACAGAATATGTTGACCCAAAAGAGCAACAGTTCTGCAGTGTAAAGAGGGGAAATCAGAGAAACACAAGCACAAGCTGTGACAGTCATACTCCAAAGAGCAGAATGTATCAGGTTTAGAAGTTACTTGCTTTCTTTGTTTTCTAACAAAATCTATTTTCAAAACCCTTGGGGTGGAGCAGCTGACTTCAAAGAAAACATGGTGGTTGCTTCAAGCATCCGGCCAGTTTGGACCCACATTTCTGTTGTGTGAGCCAGTTTGAGCCTGCCTACTAAACTCAGATTCTGAACTTTAACATTGCAAATACAGGAAAAATTAAAATACAGATTTATTCATAAATGCAAAAATAGAATTAGAATTATATTAGTCTGGGGTTACAAAGTAAATGACAAAGCTTTGTTAAAAATAATTTTAGGAGGTAAAATCTCCAAATCTATCTGACTTCATGAGTTAATCTTCTTTCATTTCCGTAACCATTGAGGCCTTTTCCATGAGGTCTTCACAAACAAACAAACAAACAAACAAAAAAACAACAACATGATCAGACTTCTTTGCAGAAAAAAAAATAATTTATCTCAAAGTTTGTAGCTGATGCATTATCAAAGAGGAAAAGTTTGGGATAGTTTTGAAGAATTTATACAGAAAGTACAGTTTTCTGTTTACCAAGCTGTTGATCTGGTAAGTTTAAGTTACTTTTAAAGATACAGAAAAAAAAAAATAAAAATGTCAAGGTGTATTTCAAGAAGTCAAACCGACAAGCAAGATGGACAATATGTCAGTTTAGAACAGTTACACCATTAGAGATTTCTAGGCTGAAATATTTCTGAGGCATAAAAAAGCAAGCAAACAAACAAAATTACCTTGAAATACATCACATTTCTAAAAAATTCCCTTGAAACAGAAATTCTAGACTTCAATTAGAAGAACTCAGGGTGACACATCATTGTTATATTTCTTAGGAAATGCAAGAAAGATGGGCAACTTAGGATATGACAATGTAAGAGCAGACATTGCTAGTGTTACAGTTCTCAGGTGGGTTTTTCTCCCAGTGCTGGGGAATATGGAAGTCCTGGGAATTTGCATCTGTATGGACCCACAGTGCTGCACTTTCCAGTGTTATACAATCCATGGAGGAATTATATATATATATATTCATTACAGAGTGGAGCTTTGTGCAAATATTCTTGGTTCTACAGAGTATTTTGTTCTGATGTATCTTTTCCAATTCTGCTCAGCCATTTCTACTAGAACTTTATTGGTGAATGACTTACAGCTCGGCACTCAAGCTATTCAAAACAGTAAAGGAAGTTACTTGGCGGAGAAATTTATTTAGGCTTTGGCTTAACTTTTTTTCAGCCCTAAGCATATGGAAAATAAGTGGAAAACATACTTTGACTTACTTTGTAATCCTAGCAGTGAAAACATCCTTAAATGTCAGTTGTTTTACAGACCACAGATATTCTGAACTTTCTTGCTGCTGATCACAGTCAAGTTTTTTTTTTAAAGGGTGCAGAGTAGCTACAAAGGGAGTTGTGCTTTGCTCTAACAGGGAGTCTGATCTAAATTATTGTGAATGTGTCAATGCACATTGCTTTTACTCTGCAAAAAAGAGAAATAATGAAATAAATTGTTCTATCAAGATCTTTTTCCTCATAAATTCTGATTCTCAAGAGAACTATTGATTTCCTGTAACCTCTGCTCCAACTCTAAACACAGGAAAAAAAAGTTATAAAATTAGCAATATTTGCTGAAGGCTGCACAGGTTTTGAATTTTTCTATCACATCTCCTTCCCCTCTGATATATTCTTGTTGAACAGAAAGTTCTGTAGTGAAACAAAAAGCCAACGTTTAGGCAACATATATTTATTTATTTATTTATTTATTTTAAGATTCCCAATATCTTAAGGGGAAAAGGGCACATTGTGGTCTGTGTAAAGTAAGTATTATAATCACATTTTATGGACTGTTCTGATGATATGCTGTATGTAGTCTGGCAGTAAGAACACAAATACCATGAATCCAGTTGAGATAGCAAGTTTTTAAAACAGGTAGAGCTAAGGTTGGGCTGTCAGTCTTATCTCCACTTTCTTCATATTCATGACGTATGTGATAGTTTCTTTTGTAAACCTAGAAGTGAATGAAATATTAATAACACCTTTCAGTTTATGAATTTGAAGAATATGATTTTGGCCTTCATGGAAGTGTTCACACTCAGCTTTGAAAAGTTTTGCACAGGAAGATATGGCTAATTCATTTCCAACATGTCCTGGTGTTCTTGTGACTTGTGTGCACCTCTTTGCAAACTCATGTACAGATTACTCTGATATCAGACAAACATTAAATCAAATTCTTCTTGTGGTGGTTTTACCTTGCTAGGCAGCTGAACTCTACCACAACCACTTTCTCACTCCCTCTGCTCAGAAGAGGAGAAGAAGAAAGAAGAAAAGAACTCACAGGTTGAGAATAAGGATAATTTAATTATTAAGGTAAAATTGTTATTAAGGGAAAAATAATTTCACTAAAAAGAAAAGGAAGAGGGGAAAAACAAACAAGCAAACAAAAAAACACAAGCAAAGGCTGTGTGGAAGCATAGAGAGAGAGGAAATAAATTACTGTCCACTTCCCATCCATGCGTGATGCTTGACAACGTCCCTCGTAAAGGGCCTCAATGCGCGTAGCCACTGTTCAGGAGGACAGACATTTTCATAATGAGAGCCCGCTGCTCTTGTTTCTCTTTTTCACCGTTTATTGCTGAGTGTGACATCATATGGTGTGGAATATCCCTTTGGTTGGTTTAGGTCAGCTGCCCTGGTGATGTCCCCTCCCTATCACTTGCCCACACACATCCTGCTGGCTCTTGGTGGGTTGGAGGGAGTCCTGATGCTGTGCCAGTATTGCTCAGCAGTAGACAAGATGCTGGTGTGATACCAGTGCTGTTCTAGCCACAAGTGCAGAGCACAGCACTGTATGGGTTGCTTCAGGAAAGTTATGTCCATACCAACCAGACCAAGTACAATTCTCTCTCTCAAACAAATAAATAAATAAACAAATAAATTACTTTGGTCTTTTAATTTATGCTTGGTCTAAATTCATTTGGTCTAAATTCATTTGCACTGGCACAAACATGATGCTACACGGGAAGTTGCTTCAGTAACATGTTTGCTGGAGGCATTTGTATTAAGCCTATATTCTGAAAAAATTAAAAAAAAATAAAAACCTATTTTTGGGGAGGCCTTCTTGTGTGCGTTTTTGTCAGCTATGATTTTAGTTGGTGTAATTGGTGAAATTGGTGTGAGCATCAGGAAGGGTGGTGACAAAGTTTCAGTGATTAGGGAAAAGGAAAAGATGGCCTTTAAAAAAGAATAGTGATGGAATCAGACATTAGAGAGTCAACAAGACTTTGAGACTCAAATTTGAATCTTCGTTGGCTATCATTTTCATTTCCAATTCTTAACTTTTGAAGGACATTAGAGAGTTTCATTGGTCCACCTGACTGGGAGATGATCATTAGCATGCAATCTCTGTTCCACTTTGTCTTTTCAGTTAGTTTTTGTCCTGGTTTCAGTTAGGACAGAGTTAATTTTCCTCCTAGTAGCTGGCAGGGTGCTATGTTTTGGATTAGAATGAGAAGAGCGCTGATAACATGCTGATGTTTTAATTGTTGTAGAGCAGTGCTTACACGAAGCCAAGGACTTTTCAGCCTCTCTCTGTCCTGCTAGCGAGCAGGCTAGGGATGCAGCAGGAGCTGGGAGGGGACAGACCCAGGACAGCTGACCCAAACTGGCCAAAGGGGTATTCCATACCATCTGACGTCATGCTGAACAATATATAGGGGTGGCTAGCCGGGGGGGGGGGGGGGGGGGCGCGGCTGCTCGGGGATAAGCTGGGCATCGGTCAACGGGTGGTGAGCAATTGCATTGTGCATCACTTATTTCGTACACATTATTACTATTAATACTATTATTATTATTATTATTGTTGTTATTCTTTTCCCTGTCTTAATAAACTGTCTTTATCTCAACTCACAGACTTCACTTTCCCGTTTCTCTCCCCCATCCCGGAGAGGGAGGGGGGAGGGTGAGCGAACGGCTGTGTGATGTTTGACTGCCAGCCGGGCTAAACCACAACAGTCCATTTGGCGCCCAACGTGGGGCTCGAAGGGTTGAGATATCGACAGATTTGACCAGAGTGTGTTAAACTAAAATTGGTATAAGTATTCAACCTGCTTAATAGTTGCTAGTCACAATGTTGATTGCCTTAATCTCAAGTCTGCTGTGCCTGTTTCCCAAATTGAGTTTTATAGCAAGTTACTTTCTGTATGTGCTCCCTGTCGTGCTGTTTATCCTTTCCGGGCCCTGGTTTAAGATTGTTATGGTACTGTGTGGTGTAACGATGGCTTATGAAATGATGAGGTATCTGGTCATGACTCTAACCTGGTATTTGTACTCAGCACTGTCGTCGACTCTATACTTCGGAAACCATATCTCAGAAACTATTAGCAATTACACCTATTGCCTTTTTTCATCAGGGAGTCAGTCTCTGGAGGGGACAGGGGAAGATATTTTTTCCTACCTGTTCACTCTCCCTTCCTCCTTCACCACCCTCTTATCCCCCGAGCTAGTTACGGTAGCTCTCCAAGATGTTGAATATCCTTGGGATACTCAGACCAGCATGTTCTTGTTGTTATGTCTCCTGAATGCGCTTCAGGTTTTGTTTAAGGTTAAACAACTACTTAGGAATCTCATCCGGAGATCCGTCTTGAGGCGGGATATTTGCGAGTGGCAGGGAGTGTGGGAGGATATGGGCAGGTTTCTAGGGCAGTGGGCACCTCCAGTGTTTTGGACATTCACCCCTGAACAGCTGCAAAATCCTAAAAAACTGGTAGAATGCTTGAAAAAAAGGTGTCATGACTCTGGCAGTTCCAAAGTGACACAAATCACTGTGGCGTGCTGGGGTCTGGCTTGTGCCTATCGAGCTGCAATTGATGCTACTATCAACCTAGTGACAGACCCTGCGGCCGTTCCAGTCCCGGCTCCTGCAGCCATTCCAGCTCCAGCTCCCACAGCCGTTCCAGCTCCCGCAGCTGTCCCGGCTCCAGCTCCCGCAGCCGTTCCGGCTCCAGCTCCCGCAGCCGTTCCGGCTCCAGCTCCCGCAGCCGTCCCGGCTCCAGCTCCCGCAGCCGTTCCAGCTCCAGCTCCCGCAGCCGTCCCGGCTCCAGCTCCTGCAGCCGTTCCAGCTCCCACAGCCATTCCAGCTCCCGCAGCCGTTCCAGCTCCAGCTCCCGCAGCCGTCCCGGCTCCAGCTCCCGCAGCCGTTCCAGCTCCCGCAGCCATTCCCACTCCTGTGGCTGGGTCAGAGAAACGAACTGTAGCAGTGCAAGTTGCCCTTGCAGAGGGTACTCCAACCCCTGTGGTTTTACCTACGTGACCATGGAGAGGACATGAGAAAATGGGATGGAAAATCTACTGAGACCCTAGAGGCATGTGTACGTGAGTTGCAAAAGAAAACAATCGGGAGAAAGGGGTTCTCTGAAAAGTTTGCTGCTCCAACTTCTAGCAGGCAGTCTTTTAAACACAGAAACGAAGATTCTGACCAGGACTAGAGGGGCCCTGCCTCCAGCCAGGGGGAGGAAAGGGACAACCGAGTTTATTGGACTGTGTGGATTCGATGGCCTGGCACGTCTGACGCACAGAAGTATAAGGCTCTAGTAGACACCGGTGCACAATGTACTCTAATGCCATCAAGCTGTAAAGGGCCAGAGCCCATCTGTATTTATGGCGTGACAGGGGGATCCCAGCAGTTAACTGTATTGGAAGCTGAAGTGAGTCTAACCGGAAATGAGTGGCAAAAGCACTGTATTGTGACTGGCCCGGATGCTCCGTGCATCCTTGGCATAGACTATCTTAGAAGAGGATATTTCAAGGACCCAAAAGGGTTCCGCTGGGCTTTTGGCATAGCTGCCTTAGAGACAGAGGACATTAAACAGTTGTCTACCTTGCCCGGTCTCTCAGAGGACCCTTCTGTTGTGGGGTTGCTGAGGGTTGAAGAACAGCAAGTGCCAATCGCTACCACAACTGTGCACCGGCGGCAATATTGCACCAACCGAGACTCCCTGATTCCCATCCACGAGCTAATTCGTCAAGTGGAGAGCCAAGGAGTGATCAGCAAGACCCATTCACCTTTTAATAGTCCCATATGGCCAGTGCGAAAGTCTAATGGTGAGTGGAGACTAACAGTGGACTATTGTGGCCTGAACGAAGTCACGCCACCACTGAGTGCTGCAGTGCCGGACATGCTAGAACTCCAGTACGAACTGGAATCAAAGGCAGCCAAGTGGTATGCCACAATTGATATTGCTAATGCATTTTTCTCCATCCCTCTAGCAGCAGAGTGCAGGCCACAGTTTGCTTTCACTTGGAGGGGAGTCCAATATACTTGGAATCGGCTGCCCCAGGGGTGGAAACATAGCCCTACCATTTGCCATGGACTGATCCAGTCTGCGCTGGAGCAGGGGGAGGCTCCTGAACACCTGCAGTACATCGATGACATCATTGTGTGGGGTGACACTGCAGAGGAAGTTTTCGAGAAGGGGAAGAAAATAGTCCAAATCCTTCTGAAGGCCGGTTTTGCCATAAAACAAAATAAAGTTAAAGGACCTGCACGAGAGATCCAGTTTTTAGGAATAAAATGGCAAGATGGACGTCGTCAAATCCCAATGGATGTGATCAACAAAATAACAGCTATGTCTCCACCAACTAGCAAAAAGGAAACACAAACTTTCCTAGGTGTCGTGGGGTTTTGGAGAATGCATATTCCAAATTACAGTCTGATTGTAAACCCGCTCTACCAAGTAACTCGTAAGAAGAATGCTTTTGAATGGGGCCCTGAGCAACGACAAGCCTTTGAACAAATTAAACAGGAAATAGTTCATGCAGTAGCCCTTGGGCCAGTCCAAACAGGACCAGATGTAAAGAATGTGCTCTACACCGCAGCCGGGGAGAATGGTCCCACCTGGAGCCTCTGGCAGAAAGAACCTGGGGAAACTCGAGGTCGACCCCTGGGGTTTTGGAGTCGGGGATACAGAGGATCTGAGGCCCGCTATACTCCAACCGAAAAGGAGATATTGGCAGCATATGAGGGAGTTCGATCTGCTTCGGAAGTGGTCGGTACTGAAGCGCACCTCCTCCTGGCACCCCGACTGCCGGTACTGGGTTGGATGTTCAAAGGAAGGGTCCCCTCTACACATCATGCAACTGATGCTACATGGAGCAAGTGGGTTGCATTGATTACTCAGCGGGCTCGAATAGGAAACCCCAGTCGCCCAGGAATCCTGGAAGTGATTATGGACTGGCCAGAAGGCAAATACTTTGGGATATCATCAGAGGAGGAGGTGGTCCGTGCTGAAGAAGCCCCACTGTACAACAAGCTACCAGAAAATGAGAAGAAGTATGCCCTGTTCACTGATGGGTCCTGTCGTATTGTGGGAAAGCATCGGAGATGGAAAGCTGCTGTATGGAGTCCTACACGACGAGTTGCAGAAGCTGCTGAGGGAGAAGGTGAATCGAGTCAGTTTGCAGAAGTGAAAGCCATTCAGCTGGCCTTAGATATTGCTGAACGAGAAAAGTGGCCAGTTCTCTATCTCTATACTGATTCATGGATGGTAGCAAATGCCCTGTGGGAGTGGCTACAGCAATGGAAGCAGAACAACTGGGAACGCCGGGGCAAACCCATCTGGGCTGCTGCATTGTGGCAAGATATTGCTGCCCGGGTAGAGAACCTGGTTGTAAAGGTACGCCATGTAGATGCTCATGTGCCCAAGAATCGGGCTACTGAAGAACATCAAAACAACCAGCAGGTGGACCTGGACTGGCAACATAAAGGTGAATTATTTATAGCCCGTTGGGCCCATGACACCTCAGGCCATCAAGGTAGAGATGCAACATACAGATGGGCTCGTGACCGAGGGGTGGACCTGACCATGGACACTATAGCACAGGTTATTCATGATTGTGAAACATGTGCTGCAATTAAACAAGCCAAACGGTCAAAGCCTCTCTGGTATGGAGGACGATGGCTGAAATACAAATATGGAGAGGCCTGGCAGATTGATTACATCACACTCCCCCAAACCCGCAACGGCAAGCGCCACGTACTTACAATGGTGGAAGCAACCACCGGATGGCTGGAAACATATCCTGTGCCCCATGCCACCGCCCGGAACACTATCCTGGGCCTTGAAAAGCAAGTCCTATGGTGACATGGCACCCCAGAAAGAATTGAGTCAGACAATGGGACTCATTTCCGAAACAACCTTATAGACACTTGGGCCAAAGAACATGGTATTGAGTGGGTGTATCACATCCCTTATCATGCACCAGCCTCCGGGAAAGTTGAACGATACAATGGACTGTTAAAGACTACACTGAAAGCAATGGGTGCTGGGACATTCAAAAATTGGGATACACATTTGGCAAAGGCCACCTGGTTAGTCAATACTAGAGGATCTGCCAACCGAGCTGGACCTGCCCAATCAAACCTGTTACGCACTGTAGAAGGGGATAAAGTTCCTGTAGTGCATGTAAGAAACATGCTGGGTAAGACAGTCTGGGCTACTCCCGCCTCAGGAAAAGGCAAGCCCATTCGTGGGATTGCTTTTGCTCAGGGACCTGGATGCACTTGGTGGGTAATGCAAAAGAATGGGGAGGTCCGGTGTGTATCTCAAGGGGACCTAATACTGGGTGAGAATAGCCCATGAGTTGAATTATAGTATGTTAATTATCATATAACTCTGTATGTCATCGCTACCATGGTTGCTATATATCATAGATGAAAATGGTGATTAATTAGAAGGTATTGGAAAGAGTGTAACCTGAGCATGACATAAATGGTATGGAATAAGG
Source organism: Cygnus olor (assembly GCF_009769625.2). Classification (NCBI taxonomy): domain Eukaryota; kingdom Metazoa; phylum Chordata; class Aves; order Anseriformes; family Anatidae; genus Cygnus; species Cygnus olor. Next base: position 124,162,014 of record NC_049169.1, on the reverse strand, counting down.
GGTGGATATCTGTCCTGGTTTCAGTTAGGACAGAGTTAATTTTCCTCCTAGTAGCTGGCAGGGTGCTATGTTTTGGATTAGAATGAGAAGAGCGCTGATAACATGCTGATGTTTTAATTGTTGTAGAGCAGTGCTTACACGAAGCCAAGGACTTTTCAGCCTCTCTCTGTCCTGCTAGCGAGCAGGCTAGGGATGCAGCAGGAGCTGGGAGGGGACAGACCCAGGACAGCTGACCCAAACTGGCCAAAGGGGTATTCCATACCATCTGATGTCATGCTGAACAATATATAGGGGTGGCTAGCCGGGGTGGGGGGCCGGCTGCTCGGGGATAGGCTGGGCATCAGTCAACGGGTGGTGAGCAATTGCATTGTGCATCACTTATTTCGTACACATTATTACTATTAATACTATTATTATTATTATTATTATTGTTATTCTTTTCCCTGTCTTAATAAACTGTCTTTATCTCAACTCACAGACTTCACTTTCCCGTTTCTCTCCCCCATCCCGGAGAGGGAGGGGGGAGGGTGAGCGAACGGCTGTGTGATGTTTGACTGCCAGCCGGGCTAAACCACAACAGTTTTATACAGCAAACAAAAAAAAAAGAAGTGTGCATGCACAGGTACTCCAATTTTTCTCAGATTTTTGTCAGTGGCATTTTTTAGTTTTCACCCCTTGCTTCTCTCAGTGAAAACTCACGTGGCTTAGAAGTATTCATCGTACAGAGGAACACTTGAAAATATCTCTAAAAAGCAAAGAATATTTGTGAAAAGCTCACATTACTGAAAAGAGAAGGAATCTTCTTTCCACATCAGGAAATCAGTCCCATTAAAACCAAACCAAACAAAAGCAAATGAAACCACACCACAACCAAAACAAAACAAAGAAAAAAACCAACAAAATAACCCACATGACAAATCACACAGCTCTTGTCAGAAGGACTTTGGCAGAATTTTGGAATTTTGATCTCTGTTCCCTGTCAGTTTTTGTGAGTTTACAAGACTTGGAATTTTGATTTGTTATTTTTCTTATTTACTGTTACTTCTGATGATTCCAAATCTAGTTGTTGTTATTATTATTATTGTTATTTGCCATATACATTCCTCCATCTGTCAAAACCTGAATGTATAGTCTAGCATGATAAAGACCAGAGGAAAAGCAGATCTAAAAGACAATCATATCATAAGCTTAAACATAAGCTCTACTATGAATATATATTTTTCTTTAACTTCTGAATTGTGTTTCTTCTGAGATTTTCATTAATAAGAATTTGGAAATGCTGACAAGGAGGGAGTAGGTTTAGGAATAAAATGATGTGCACTTGAGGATGAGCATATGGATTTTATCAGTAGTTTTGTTGTTACTTGAGTAGTCTTCACAGAGCTTTCTAAAGGGCTGCAATGATGCAGATGCCAAAATTAAGTCTGCTGAAATTGAATTTTTCGTTTGCTATCTGTAGAAATGCAATTAAATAGGACAATACAAAGAAAATCCTATTCTTTACAAGTGCTTTCATTCTGTTTTGTATTTTCTCCTTCATTCCATAAAATACTTTACTTTTCTGATCAATGCAGGGTCAAATAAAGACAATCACCAAGATCAGCTCTGAAATGTGCCTTTGGCATCGTGGAAACTTAAATGCTGCAGACTGTTCTGGTTGCCTGAAATATTGCATTCCAAAATGAAAACATAAAGTAGAATAGCAATGACAAGCAAATTAGAAAAATCAGTAGCAGTTATGCTTATATTGTACTAAAGATAAACAAACTGTCTTGTTTGTATTCTACAGCAATAGATTTAACTGAAAACAACTTTTTTTTTTTTTCTTTTTTCCTCTAAATAAAACATTTCCTAACAACACAAGTGGCTAACTTGCAGTGGAAAGTCAGATGAATCTCTGTGTTGGCTCAGATTTGGGAAGCACAGAGCAAACTAAAAGCAGGAGTTACGGTGGACTAGAAATGTATCTTACTGCAGGTGGCTCTCTGATATTATGTGAATATGCGATGTAAGGAATTTTGAGAAAAACAAAATATAATAATTAAAATGACAAAATATCACTGAATTTACCATTATATGATCACAATCTAACAAAGTTTGAACCTATTTTGACCTGAATCATTAACTTTTGGTACATTTATTGAATTATGTATTCAAGGAAATACTGTACTTTCAAGCAAATGTTTCAACACGACTGAATTATTACCAGAGCTGGGTTAAAATTTCAAATGCTTAAAGCTTTATTGCTTTGTGGCATGGGCTAGGGAATCAGTATATTGCTCATGGCATCAGAAACAACAGTGGTCTTAAATAACAGTAATTTTGTTTTGTATTGATATCTACAGTCTTTTGTGAAAAAGTGTGGCAAAAAAAAAAATAATCAGAAAGGAAGGAATGACCATCCCTGAAGGGTTGGCACATTGTGGAACAAGTATAACTTCAATGCCAGAGTCCTAGTGAGCTAAATGTTATGAAAAGAAATAAGAACAGAGTAAGGACAGAGAGGGGCATATTTGAAAAGAAATAATGGCAAGTCGAAGGTTCAGATTCAATCAGCTTTGGAAAAGAACACAATTATAATGTTCATGAAGTATATTACTTTGGAGAAGGAAAAAGTCTTTTCAAGGTTGTAGAAAGTTTGAGTTGAGTTTTGTTTATCCCAAGACCAGCTCTTCTAATTTGTGCACTTACACTATAGACTTCCCACAGCTTCCTCTTCACTCAGAGGAAATCCCTCTTATTAAAACTACATGATGATTTTTCTTTTCCAAAGAAAATATGAGGAATTGTAAGGTATAATAAAAAAAACGTATTCAGTGTCCTACACTCCGGAAGCCAAACTGATTAATAAGGTACTTCCTTAAAAGTAGAAGTACACAATAAAAAGTGAAACTGTCAAATTCTTATTGAGATTGATTCTAAACTACAGTTCTAATATCATTTTTTTACAGTTTTAAAAATGATTTAGAGATATAATTTCAATGAGTGGTTGAACTTACCTAATTAATGCAGTTCCTGCTGTAAAATATATGTCATAGATATTTGGTTTTCTAATGATAATGTAAAATAAACAGGTATAGAGATACACACATCTTGCTTAATTGTTCTGGGAAAGTTAATTCCTAATAATTTCAAGACCAAGGAAGTAACTTAAAATCTATTATTAATACCATTAAGTGGATAACAATAAACTCATTTTAAGGTTTAAAAGTTTTAAAGTCACAAATTTTAACTTCTAACAAACAATAAAAAAGTGTAATTCAAGAAGTGATATTCAGTTTTTTACCTTTGGGGATTAGTGTCTCAGATTTTCTCTCTCTATATTTATTTATTTATTTTTTTCTAACATATCTGTAATTTTTGTGAAACCCAGTCAGGACAATAAATCCTAATTTTTGGTTTTGCATCATTATGACATTTTTAATTAAAAATGTAAAGGTACCGCTTAGTAATTTAATAGTGAATGAATTTTCAGATTCTTGTTTGCTTTTCATAAAAATGTAATATTAACAGGAAATATTACCAGGAATATCTGGTGGCCTTTCATGATGGAATGGCTGTATCAGTTCGCAAGGGAAGACTGACTGACATCATCTACCTGGACTTTTGTAAGGCATTTGATATGATCCCACATAACATCCTTACCTCTAAATTGGAGAGAGATGGATCTGCAGGATGGACCATTCAGTGGATAAGGGATTGGCTGCATGGCCACAGCCAGAGAGCTGCAGTCAATGGCTCCACGTCCAGGCGGAGGTTGATGTCTCTCAGAGATCTGGCTTGGGACCAGTGCTGTTTAATATCTTTATCAATGGGATTGAGTGCACCCTCAGCAAGTTTGCAGATGACCCCAAGCTGAGTGATGCAGTTGACACAACAGAAGGAAGGGATGCCATTCAAAGGGACATGGAGAAGCTTGAGAAGTAGGCTCACATGAACCTAATGAGGTTCAACAAGTCTAAGTGCAAGGTGCTGCACCTGGGTCAATCCCAGTGCATGTTTTCAGCCCGGAAGGCCAACTATAGGCTGCATCAACAGAGACATGATCAGAAGGTTGAGAGAATTGATTGTCTTCCTTTGCTCTTCCCTCATGAGGCCTCACTTGGAGTGTTGCATCCAGATCTGGTGCCCCCAGCACAAGAAAGATGTGCACCTTTTGGAGTAGGTCCAGAAGAGGACCATGAAGATGATCAGAGGGCTGGAGCAGCTCTCCTATGAAGAAAGGCTGAGAGAGTTGGGGATGTTCAGGCTAGAGATGAGAAGGTTCTGGGGAGATTGCATAGTGGCCTTTCACTACTTAAAGGGTTCTTATAAAAAAGATGGGAGTGACTTTTTATATGAGCAGATACAAAAAGGGGGAACAATTTTAAAGTAAAAGAGGGGAGATTTAGATTAGTTGTTAGGAGGAAATTCTTTACTCTGAGGGTGGTGAGGCACTGGAACAGGTTGCCCAGAGAAGCTGTGGATGCCCCATCCCTGGAAGTGTTCACAGCCTGGATGGGGATTTGAGCAACTTGATCTAGTGGGTGGCATCCTTGACCATGCAAGGGAAATAGATGATCTTTCAACCCAAGCCCTTCCAACCCAAGCCATTCTATGATTCTGTCATTCTATGATGAAATGTTACATTCATTCTAAAGGCATCAGAATTATACATGTAAAACTGTCTGTAAAAAAATAAATAAATGTAGAAGTTCTGGAAAAATAAAATAATTATACATCTGGAAATAATAAATCAAACATCCTTGATTACACAACTCGATAATGCCTTTTTCACATGCTGCAGGCTCTTTGTATTCTTCAGAAACCAGGGATCTTAGGAGGTTTGTTACATAATTACACTTTTAATTATGACTTTATTAGTTTAAATAAATATTGATATTTTCATATGTCCATGGTTGTATTTCAGTTGCTTTTTAACGACTTTTGATCTATACTAGAATTTTGCACTCACTAGAGCTAAGTAGTGACAGCGAATGAGTGTGACTTCTGCGCTGCTGCAGATTTCCTAAAATAAGCAATTAAAAAGAATTACCCAGAAGAATCAGGGGATGGCTCATGTGCTCAGCAGAGTAAAGGGTGAGATCTTCATTAATTCCAGTCATGAAGGCAAAAGCCTTTGCTGATGACTGCAAAATACGATTTTGTAAGTTATTAATTATGTTGTATAATGAAAATTAGCTATGTGAATAGTCTGAGTCTTCTAGATTCCTTTGCCCATATCAAAATTTATGATGGCGAATATGTTCAACCTGCCTCTTCTTTGTACCCCACACCACTTTTCTCACATACATGTTACCCTTTCATACAATCTATTATTTAATCCATCACAGTTTGGACAAGGTGGATTTGTTTAAGAAAGCAGGCAGGCAGACATAAAATAACAGATAATAGATTGCATATGGCATGAAACTGTTACTCAGTCATGAGCTGGAAGTAGTGCAAAGTGGCTTGCAGTAAAGTTTACAATGATCAGTATAAAATCTATCATTAGGTGCTATATGACAACATTGGGTTAAATCATTCTGTAGCTTGTAAAGACCTGGATGGATGACTGACTGGCTGTGGGCTACTGTGATTCATACCCTTCAGATGTGCATGGTGTGTTACAGACTCCAGACTCATGACAGAAGGCAGACAAGGCTTCATTCATCTATCTGCAAACAGGAAGCCATGCTAGAGGTCTGGCAAGCTAAAACATTTGTTTTTCATGAACCATGAAAATCAGAGCTAAAACAATTCTTTTTGCTTATCTTCAGTTCTTGCTCGTGAAGAAAGATTAATATAGTACATCACTAATGCCTTTCTAGACATGATGTGATGCATTCTTTATTAGTTGTGCTACAGTACATGTACCAGGAGGGCCAAAGTCTCCTGGCTCTCTTATCTTCAGGGTTTCTTAGAGATCCCATACATTGACATTCAGGATAACAAATGATCAGACCCAAATAGGAAATACGGAACTATTTTGCAAATGCCTATAAATCTATAGCTCTCCTATGTTCCCAGAGGTTGGAATACCCTATATACAAGAGTTCAGAATATCCTAGGTACTGAACTGGTATTAATGAATCAGCCATATACTACACATTTTGCAAGAGAAGGAAAACTGATGCCTAACTCTACCTTTCTCTGGGGTGTGGGAGCCTGCAAATACCCATCTTCACTTTCATCTTTTCTATCATGTTTGGTGGCTGTAGGTAAGCTGGTCAGCTGCCCTGGATTAGAGCGCTGATAATCATGCAGACAGTATACATACGTATTTATTCTGGCTGGTTGGTGACTCATTTAGCAAGCTGCAGTGATGTGCCCTACCGAAACTTAGATGTGCAGAAAATGCCAGCAATTACAGGCTGAGACAGCAGATCTTTTCATTGGTGGTGGTGGCTGAGAGCACATCAAAGCTGGTTGCACAGAGAAAATTGAACCCAGGTCAAAGTCTGTAAGTGCTTGTGTAGCACTTACAGACAAATCTACAACTTCCTCATGATGGGGAGTGGAGAGGCAGGCACTGGTCTCTTCTCTCTGGTGACCAGTGATAGGAGCCAAGGGAACAGCCTGAAGCTGCAACAGGAGAGATTCGGGCTGGATATTTGGAAAAGGCTCTTAACCAAGAGTGTGGTCAGGCACTGGGACAGGCTCCCCAGGGAAGTGGTCATGGCACCGAGCGTGCCAGAGTTCAAGAATTGTTTGGACAATGTTCTCAGACACGTGATATGATTTTTTTTTTTATTATTTTCTTTGGGGGGGAGGGATGGGGAGAGGGGGTTGGTCCTTTGGGGACCCAGGAGTTGGACTTGAGAATCCTTGTGGGTCCCTTACAACTTTAATAGTTTATGATTCTTTGATTCTAAATCTGAAGGTATCTAAAAGAGTCCTTGAATCTCCAGTACAAACACTCTGGCTAAGAGTTTTATATCTTCTAACACCTTGGTACAAGACTGTGGAATGATTATTTTTTTCCTAACATCTAAGGATTAGCACAAAATTCACCACTCTCTAGTGCCAGAATGAGGTACTGCTCTTTGACCTCGTCTTCTCTATGGTAAATACATCACAAACTGTAGATTAAAAATTAGTAGTACTTTTCCCCAGCACAAGACATCTTAACCATGCAAGGTGTCATTCTGTATATGCTGTTATTCTGAGAGAATAAAATAACAAATGTCATATAAGTCCGGTGTAAGCATCTCTACTGGAAAAAGAGATGCACAGACACATTCTATAATTCCCTAGTGTGTCTGCTGGCCAGGCCTGGCCTCTGTCATCGTTCAACATTAAAATGTTATCTTGCTCATAAACAGAGTGCTAAGTCTATACAGAGAGCATGAGCTCCTTTTGTGAAGGACCTTTCTTCTGTACCAGTTCACATCCTGGCTCCTGTCCTGCAATGTTCTGAGCCATTAGCCTGTGGAGTTGTGGTAGGACAGGCACACAGGCAAGTGGTGAATGATAATAAGAAGCACCTAGTCCGTCAAACAAAAGTAAATTTAAGTTTTAGGTTACAATTACTAATGACTGGCATGACAAGAATAGGTTTTACTAGCTTTACTTGTTAAATAAAGCAAGCATGCATTGTTATAAATCCCATTAGACTGAAAGTCATGCTTTACTGGTAACTGAAAGAAGCTAAAAGCAGTTTATAATGGGATCCGATAAGTCTCACTTCTAAGTATGTTTTATTACATGCTGAAATAGCTTGTATCAAACTAAACAATGAGGGACATAATTACTTCAAAGCCTGTTGATTCGTTATGAAACAATAGCTTTTTAATATGGTATTTGGCAGCTGACTCATCTCAGGACTCAGCTGGTGCCTTACATAACATAATGCTGGGACTGAGACACAGCATAAATCACGCAGCCCTGAGCCCCTGGGAAAAACGCATCCACTATTGTAAATAACAGTATGTTGCATAGAGAAAAAAATCAATATCAAAATGAGTATCACTTTCCTATTCACACATAATAAAACATTGCATACATTGTTACATTTTCTTTTATTGCTCACAAATTTCCTTTATATATATATTTATCTATGTATATATATGTCTTTATATGTGTACATATATATGTATATTTATATGTCAGGATTTCTTTCTAACCCTGCCACCTCTCATAAATAAAACAGCTGTTTAGGCAGGTAGTTTTTAATTTCCAAATTAGAGCTGAGCCCCTAATACTCTTTCATCTGTTGTTATAGTTATGCCCAGGATAAAAGAATACAGCTGTTTTCCTTATCTTTGTGTCATCTTATTTGTATTTAAACAACCAAAAAAAAATAGTACAGTTGTGGAGTATTGTTCTGCAGCAGAAACTGTCAGAGTCAATAAGGCTCAACACAGATTGACCCTCTTACCTACTGTGCTTTGACATTTCACCACATATAGCATTACTGCATATTTATTATGATTTAAAATGTGTCTAGAGTGTGCCTCGTGCACTGCTTGAGACTAAATCTATTTGAAACCAATGAAAGGATTCCAGAATAACAGTTAGTTCATTTTATCTCCACTTCTTAGGCTGTATATTATAAATGAGGTTTATGCCACAAAGTTTCTTACATGAGAAGATAAGAGAACAGACAATTTCGCACTAACACCTGAGGAATGCACCATAAGAAAGACTGAATCCCAAGCTTTACTTGTCAGAGATGTGTTTTCGTGTTGACTGTAAGCTTGGGCTGGTATTGCAACCCAACATCCCTGGCTGTCCTCTGCACCTCTGTATTGGGACTCACCCTGGTTCTAACCTCCCGTGAGCCCCGGGATGGGGAGTGCAGCAGATGTGAGAAGGCAAGGGAGGGTACCTGGCTCAAGTCAGTTCTGGCCCTGCAGAGAGTACATGTATGTCTGGATTGACCTGCAAGGCTGAATATGCCAAGCTGTGACTATTAATCAGCATCCTTTAGCGTCTCTGCAAGACAGGGAGGCAATACCCACCATTTCCTTTTGCAGAGTAGGCACAGTGGTGTTAACTTATAAATACTGTGCCTAGAGTAAAGGGAGCTACATCTGCACCAAGGTCTCTTTCAAATTAATTTACTCAATTGCCAATAGCCTCTATCTTATTTCAGTTACTTTGTCTTGTTTACAGCAAATTCACATGGAAAATTAAGGAGAAGCTGCACTGGGCAGACTATATCCTCCTTCCCTGCATCAAGGTGAAATACATTTTCTGCTGAGACTGTAATGACTCACTATCAGATAGAGTGGTGCACTGATGGTGAAATCCAACATGTTCATAATGCATAAGTTGTCAAAATTCCCCTCTAAACCAGGCTATTTCTGGGACAATATTAATTGCCGTTTAAAAAAGGTACTCCTACACTAAAAGGATTTGACAAATATAGCTTTGAGGGATTTTGGTGTCTTCCAAAATTGGTGTATGAATATTTATCATTTCTGTATTTATTCCCTGAAGTTGAACAATCCCTCAAAACACTGAAATAATAGAAACTAACAATGTAGTTTTTTTACTGTAGTCTGTGCGTTCGATGCTGTGTAGGCCACAAACTTAAAAACAGACAAAAATTCATTTTTATAACATCTTTTTATGCTACTTGGGCAGTAAAAATTTTCTTAACATAAGGAATACTTTGCTCTTACCTTACATTTTTTTATGTTATCAATACCAATAACTTACATTATTAATAAAGGGCCAAAATTTATTATCAATGATTCTCAGTGACCTAGAAACATAACAAATATTATTGCTATATTTTTTATGTTAAGAGATTAACCTTTTCCGTAATATATTTTAACTGATTTATTTTCTTTGTTGTAACAGTAAGTGTTTGCAAGGTAACTGTTAACACCTCAATAGCTATTGAGGTGCAGAATTCAAAACTCCATAAAACATCTTCCAGCTGTTCACTGTTTTCTGCTGGTGAGAAATCCATGTGGAAGGGCACTGCAGGTGGAAGCAGTGCAAATTGCTGTCTGATGCAGAGACAGCAATTGAGCAACAGAGAATCAAGGTCAACAAACAGTTTTGTGACGTTTAAAATATGGAGGGATTTTAAATACCTCCAGGAGCCCAAACTTTTCTGATATCCATGCTTCCTGGACATGCATAAACCAGCACGGAGCTTAAGGATTCCCTGAGCTGTACAGTTGGAGTAGCTGACATTTACTTGGAGGGATGGACCACACATCAGGTCTTCTGCTGCAGCTGGCCCATGGCTGCCCTTTTGGACTACCTCTTAAATGCTTGTAGGCTCAGAAAATGCAATAGACTTCATCTGTTCCGTGGCTTATACTTCCAGGAACACTGGAGATGCCACCTGAATGTAAACATAAGCATTCTGCCTAGGTTAGAGAAATGTACTGGGAAATAAAAACTTATACTTGCTGGAAAGAAGGTTAATATGATATTCATAGAAAAGTATGTATAAGGAAGCTCACAACATGCAGTCAAGAAGAAGGACTTTGCAACAGAACAGGGGTACTGCAGATATGAAAAGGAAGATATGACACAAGTGAGAAAGGAGGAGGAATTGCTTATTGATGAGAGTGAACAAAAATACTGGAAGGTCTAGTGAATACACTAACATGGCTTGAAAAAAGCTGAACATTATGTGTTATTAAGTGAAAGAACAGCAGCATAACTGACTAAAGGTGGGAGAAATGTCAGATATTTAGAAAACAAAATAACTTCTCTCTGACCAGCTGCGGTGAAAGACAAGATTTTGGAGAGAAGAGGCCTTCATCAAAAGGAAATTTGGAAGTCATTTACTATTAATTATTTTTTTTAAAGATTAATTATCAGTTGTTTCTCCATGTACAATAAAAATGGACGATAAAAATCTGCCTAGTAAACATCAAAGGAAATTTGTAAACAGGAAAAATGTTTAACAAAGAAGTGAAACACAAGCAGTGACACAGTAACTCTGTGAATCTCCTTCTTTTGGAGGTGTTTAAAAATAAGTTAGACAAACATATAGCCCATCTATCCAAGACAGTTTAGGTATTTTTTAACTTTAGAACTAATAGCTGTTACTTGCTGATTTCTGGGATTTTTTACCACCGTCTATGGGCAGGAAATGAGCTGTGGTTTAACAGGATTCCAGTCCAAAGACATCTCATTCTTCTACATACATGCAGAGGTAATAATTCTCTTTCCCCTTGCTTTAAGTTGTATTTATCAATCTATGGAGATATGTTCTTTCCTCTTTAACAGGTATAAGATGATTTTAAATTAATGAATAAATAGCTCATTATTTTTCTTCCTTCAACAACAAGAGAGGGAAAAAATAATAATTGGGTAGCTCATAAAAGGAGGTGGTGGGTGGTGGCGGGACTGCAGGGTACTTTTGAACTATAAGAGATCCTTTCGTTACTTTGTAATTCATGCGCACTAGTTAATGATATTCAGTGAACCAGAAAGCTGTGAAGATTTCTAATGAGTTCTCAGATCTGTCCTGCATATCCAGCTACAATTGCAGACTTCAATCTGTACACATCATTGATTTTACAGTCTTTCAGGTCAGTCATAAGTTTTGAAATACCTGCTTATGGTCAAGCAGCAAGTATGCAGGGACTTCAGTGTTCTCACTTCAGCACATGTAGACATGAAATAAGTTTATTTGGAAAATTTGTAATGCCATAATCTACATACTGCAATTGGAACATTGTTAAATTGTTTAAAACAGTTGTCATAAACAAGTGAAACTTTTAACATTGTGTGACAAAACCAAATCTGCCAAAGTGAAAGTCAACGTACTTCCAGGGTGCTCTCAATTCTCACGTAAAAGCCAGTACGCTGCAAAGGAGAGAACAAATACTTGCACTACCAAATTTCTAGGACTAAAACACCAAGAAGAAATAAAAGTGAACCTAACATCCTTGGGGGGAGAAAGACCAGCCTTTTACCTAAACTAAAGCAGTACAGAAGATTCCATTAGGAGATATATAACGGCAGAAAATCCAAATTAAGAGTGAAAAAGAAAACCTGCTTTATTTTGTTTCATAGACGGAGTGCTTCTTTGCTCTCTGGGGTAGAGTGAAATGCCTGAGGGGATCTCCATTACTGCTTGCAGAACAGCTTCTCCATTATTTCAAGACTCCACTCAGAAACTTCATTTTGTTATTTTAGGATCATAGGATGTGTGTACACATCTACAGACATCCTGACTCATCCCGAGTTATTACAGAAAAAACATCCAAGCCAAAAGAAAACAAAAAACCAACACTAAAACCCAACAAACCCCAAACCAAATTAACAACCCCTCTCCAAAAAAAAAAAAAAAAAGTGACAAAACCCCAAGCCATATATATGCAGAAACAAAAACAAAAGCAAATCAACAAAAACAAATCAACAAAATCAACAAAACAAAATCAAAATAAATAAAAACAACACTATTTTTCTGCTCACAATGAAAGACAGAATCCTGCCCCTCTAGTCTTTTTCATGACAGTTTGCACTTTAGCCCCAGACTTCTGATTACGTCATGATTCTAAAACTCAGAAAGGTCATGGAGAAAGACCTACAACAAATCTTTATTTGAGGTCACTGAAGCATTTCACATGTCCCTCTGCTGAAAGGAACACAGCAATATTTGATATATGGATTAGGCACAAACCCCAAATGTCCCTAGATAAATAAAGCATTGTAACTTAAACCTTAAAAGCACATCACAGACATTTGTAGCAGAATCTTTTCTTTGACTGATGTCCTTCATTTGTTCCAGCTTCAGTATAAGACATGTTTTGTGAGCCCTCACTCATGTGAGAATGTGCTAGGGGTCTGGCCTAGGCACCACAGGTACAAGCCAACTTTCACTGAGGAAACTTCTTGTCCTGGTTGTGTGCAAATCAAATAAAGCAGACAGGAACATTGCTGATTTTTCATTGTATAATAGGATTCCCAGACTAGGAACTGTGGTTCAGAGCCTGTTGCTCCTAAAGATCACTTCCCTGAGCCACTGAATGATTGGAGCAAACATAAGTGCCTGGAGATGGATGTGCCAACTTTCTGCTTGCAGCTAAGGCTCAAACCTGGTGGGAAGAGATAGGATGGTCTATCCATCCTGCAATGGGGAGATGTTGTGTTGGCTCTACATATCCGTCTCCACACACCCCTGCCATCATTTCTCTGGATGCATGCACCCAATTGTGTTGATTCATCTGTCTAAACCAGATGAAAACTCCTGTTACAGCCACAGAATAAAATCTCATCCCTGCATAGAATAAAATTGAACTCAGCATTTTACAGTACCTGTAGGTTAATAATCTACTTTGCATATTTTGAATAACAGCATGGCAGTTAGTGGTTTATTGTTGTTTCAGGTCATAAAGCATAATTTAAAAACACAATTTTATTGGCAATATTAAAATTCAGCAGATTTTTCACTGGGGAAAGAGTAGATTTTAATTTCAATTAGCCATTAACATTGTCTAGTGTTATAATTTTTCTCACTGTAGGTTATTTTGTAGTTCCTTGCTTATAAGCCTGTGATTGTAATCTCTCAAAGCAAATATATTTGCTTATGTCAGATTTATTGTAATTTTACCTTTTATGAGACAAAACATGCTTATATCAAAGGCTATCAGGAATTCTCATTTCCCACTCTGCAAACTCAGAGAATTTTATACTGTTCTGCAGTAATGTTGGAACAATGCTCCAGAGAGCCATGAGGTAGCTTGAGGTCAATCATGCTAATTGTTTCCGTATTTTGCTAAGCTACTGCCGTCTTCACTCACGATTAACATGACATCTGGCAAAGCACTGGGTTGGAACATTGATTATTCTAATGCTGCACATTAGTAATCATTAATAACAAATGAATAATTCAACCGTTTACCAATTAACCTCTGGCTAAGGTTTTTGACACTATTTTTCCTCTGTACAGACTCACAGCACATACTGTTTAACTTGCTGTGATGTACACTTCACCTCTCTTAGAAAATCATATTGTTTATCATTTTACTCTGAAGCAGTATAATGTGTACCTGGTGTTTCAGGAGCACCACAGTCAATGTGCTCTGTTCATTGATACTGTGTTTGTCTTCTGTTCACATTTAATCATTGTGTGCTTTCTCAACCCCACCTACATATATAAAGATATAAAGTTTGTACTGGGATTGGCATAGACTAGTAATAGGTGGAGGCAGGGTAGCTAATAACTTGCCAGTAGCTATACATTATAATCAAAGTACTACCTCACAGAACAAATGAAGATCAGAAAAGAATATGTATTTCTTACATGCAACACCTCACCTGGGAAACTCTATGTTTGTTGAACCACTAGAATATCTTTCTCTTCTGTGTATGGCTTAGTTAAACATTAATTGGTTAAGAAAATAACTCAGTTCCCTATAATTTCTTGCTGTAACATATATATAACAGTTAAGACTATAGAAATACCATGGTGGTACAAACTGCTTATATTTCGGGGGTAAAATATGACCTGGATACATTTGCAAGACCTAAATGGAGTAGAAGTGAAAAAATGAGAAAGCTACTCATGATTTATTAAATTGGCTGCCTCTTATCACATGGTAACAGCACCAGTAGAAGTAGAGGAAGAAATAAATGACTGTCACCACATACTCTTACCATATTTGATGGTAAGAGTGAGAAGAGATACCTCTATTCTGACCATTACATCTTCCATGAATGCTTTGAACACATGTGCCTTTTGAGCAGCTTTTTAGAAGGAAAACAAGTCTGAAAGTTTACCAAGAATCTAAATTTTGAAGCTGAAAAGGCAGCTGCCAGAGAGAAATACCAAACTCTTAAGCTTCTGTGACTTGCTGAATTTGAAATATAAGCAGCAGGAAACTGTTTGTCTTTGTTGTTCATGCAGGAAGGGGAAGCAGTAAGCAGATGACCTTCTCCTGAGCCATGACCACTGGGAAGATGATACAACGAGTAATACACACAATTTTACTTTCAGAAGCAATTCCGACTGCTTTACATATATATTGCCCAGGATGACAGAGCTTTAGGAAAGGAACAAGTTATGAGACTTTTTTATTCTCCTTCCAAATTTCAAGATTTAGGTCCTTAAATATATTCATCAAAAGACCTGCAAAACTCTGCCTCCTTAGGCTGGTGAAATGCTGCTGGATATATATAAGTGCAAGCCAACATTCAGAAACACTCACACAAAAACATCCAAACAATACAAAAATGGGAGTTTTTTTTTTTTTCTCCACCATTTCATACTTAGAACACCTAAAAAAAAACAAAAACAAAAACATAAACTATTTCTAGTTCACATAATTATAAACATACACAGAGCTGCAAGCTTTACTTTCTCAAAGAAAACTGGAAATCATGGTGAACCATGCGTAATTCCACAAGTTGATAAACACCTAACGCCTTTTATATTCTGTAACGCTTTGTATTGGTCAAAGAGTAAAATATAAACAGTCGTGCTTATTTAACCTGAATACCTTAATACACAACCAACCACCAACAACAACCACAAACAGTATTAATAAGATCTCTCTGTTTCTTTTTTCTTTCTTTCTTTTTTTTTTTTTTTAATTTAAAATTTTTATTTTCCTCCTTCTGGTAAATGTTAGGATTCTTCTGCATCTTTCATTTAAAATATGAGTCAATCCTTCTTATTTAAAGACGCTTTCTCTTTGGAAGTATTCACTGAATAATTTGTATGAGGTATTTCAGGCTGTGGAATTTTGGTGAAGGATCTGCAAAAACTAGTGCTGATATTTGATTAACCACTTGTTTTAACAAGACCATTGGCTAATTCTGTCAATGAGACAATGAATCTGGACAAATATTGATGATTATACTGGTGAAGGACATTCTTAGATCTTTTAATGATCAAAAGCCAGAAACAAGTATACCTGAAAACAATTTCTCCCATCCTATGGTAGGTATGTAATGAGTCAAAAGAGGTCTCACGGGTTATTTCTTAAAGATTTTTCTTTTCTTCATTCTAAAGGTGGTCTAAGACATGGACACCAAAGAAATCTAAAGTTAGCTGATGTTGTTGATATGCAACTGGATAAGAATGTCTCTTATTGGGGAAGTGGTGAATAATATCTAGTATCTGCTTTTGAACAGACTGAGTTCAGTGGACTGGATTGTCCAAATGCTATTATATCTGAA
The DNA here is from genome assembly GCF_009769625.2 of Cygnus olor. Lineage (NCBI taxonomy): Eukaryota > Metazoa > Chordata > Aves > Anseriformes > Anatidae > Cygnus > Cygnus olor. The sequence continues at coordinate 124,145,931 of NC_049169.1, read as the reverse complement.
TAGAAATGACTGTGCACCATTTGGAAATAATGTAAATGTCTATAGAGCTTGAAAAGCAGCAGATCTGGCACACTGGTTTTATTCATATGTCTCTTCTTCTGCTCAGCCACCTTGTAGTCATTTTGATTCATTGCTTTCAGTAAACTTCAGTATTTCAATCTTTGTTGTCACCCCAGGAATTCAACTCAGATTGTTTCAGTTACCTATTTAATGTGAAGGACTTAACAGGATGACATGCATCATCATTACAATGACATGAGACCCTCCAGAAATGTAAAGTGATGTATTTTGCTTGCAGACATGGTTAAAGAGACTATAACTGTCAGATGGAGTACAAAGACATACACACAGAAACACAAAAGAAGATATTTATTTCATCACAGCTTTGAGGAATAGGTTGAGTGACTTAAAGGCTTGTATCAAAGCAGCACTGAGAACATGTTGATGGGGGATGCTAAAGAATAGGATTTCTTTATTTCGTTCTCTTTATCTCTCTTTTTTTTTCTTTTTTTTTCTTTCTCTCTCACATGCACGCACACACATTTTCTCCTTTCTCTCCCAGTCCCCATTGTTTCTCAGTTTAGTAGAGAGGTTTATTGGTTTATTCCTCCATTTATGTTCTTCCTGTTTTTCCTTCTATTTTGTCCTTATTGGGCAGCTTGGATCAGGAAAAGGGAGAATTAGTGCAGGTCCCATCAATGTAGAACTATGAAATCTGAGTTGATGCAAAAACCCAGATGACAACGTATTGGCCTCAGCAAAAAGAACAGCAAATGGAACTTCCTGACAGAAGCTGAAGCAAAAATACAGTAAAATAAACTTCTATCCCATGACTCAAGATTAAAAGCAAAATGCCTAGTACTGATCTACTTTTATGCAACAGTTGGATGCAATATACTAACGACATTCCTGTACTGGGTAAGAAAAAATATATCATTTGCATACATTATTGTAAACTCTAGGGAGTGATTTTTGAATGAAGGTGACACTCAAGAGGTGTAATACCAAAGTCCTGTAAGATTATCTCTCTTTCTGAGAACACTGAAACTAAGCTTTAGTATGTTTATTGCATGTTGCATACAATCACAAAAATTTAAGTAACATACAATCTAATTAGATCATCCTTCTGCAAGCTAATGCAGAAAGTCAAGGTACCATTTGGTGGCCCATTGTGCTGCCTCTGTAAAGGCGTAAGATTTTATGAAAGGAAGAGTATAAAGGAGTATCAAATCTTACTTAGTGAGTCTTCAGCTTCAGTGACCAGATGTTTACATTCCACTGGAGATGGGAAACAAGCCCAAGCATATGTGTCTCGATCTGGAGGGAGATGTTGAAACTGCTTCCTCCTCTGCTCTCATCAGCAGTCCTACTGAACTGGGAGAGTCTGCTTGAAGGGTAGCAGAACATTCATTTTTAGCATTTGTTTTTCTAGCTTCTACTTCTAGATAGGCTTGGCTTATTTTGTCTTCAGGGGTTATACCATAAATAAGGATTTTAAATATGCCCTATGTCTTAAGTCCAGTCCATCCTGACGTGTTTTCTATTAAAAGGGCTAATTAGTGCTACATTTAATGCCTTCTATAAAGGTTGGCTTACACGTTTTCCTACTACAATGCTTTACAGCAGCAGTGAAAGAGAGAAAGAATGTTTAAGGAATACTTTTTTTTTTTTTTTCCCCCACATATATATATATATTTCAATAGCAATAACCTTAGGATGAAGTAAACTGAGTTCCCCACAGTTTCAGAATTTGAACTTTGTTCAACTGTTTCTTACAGCAGCAGAGACATGTTATCACTGTCACTATCTTTTACCTGTTCATTTCAGTCAAAGGAACACAGAATGGCAGCTTGCCATATTTTCCTTCTTCTGGACTCAACCAAGGGGAGTCCACATGTCCAGGGGTTTTCATGCCCATAAAGTTAGGGGACATGAAGAACCTCTTTTTTTGTATAGGTTCCCTTCTTTAAGACTCATGGGTCTCCTGTTAAAATAACTTCTATAATAAAAGTTGCATTTTTCAGAACACTTCACATATTTGACATAATTACACTCTTAATATTGTAAAGGCACACATTGTGGACAGTGGTTTTAGTCTTAGAGGAGCAATGTAAAGGAATAGTGTGCCTTCCTGAGACATGGCAGCAGAAACAGAATGTGAAAATAGGAAATTTAAACTCCATTAGATTTTTTTTAGAATCATGACATAGATGGTTAAGGAAATTTAAAATAACAGACCTTATATAGCCATATTTGGATGGAACAACCTTAAGTAGTTCTTACCCTCTTTTATCTAGCGCCTCCTTTAACATGTAAATTCCCCACTAAGACTTGGAAGAGTAGCCAAGTAATTGGAAGGATGTCTAATCTATGATGTGTGTCTGGTGGCTAGCATTTGATTTCTCCTCTCCCTTCTGCTACATCATTTTCTCCACTCCATCACTTTACAAGCTGGTTAAATTTTATCATTTATAGCATTTAAATTACGTACATTGCTTATTGTGAAACTGACAAATAACCTTTATTTCAACAGACCTTAATGTATGATCACAAGTGCCCTGCAGCACAGAATGTGTGCTATTCTTAGTACTCATAGACATTGTAATGGCATGCAGGCAGTGCATCATTGTGCTGTGTCAGGAACTAACGAATCTATCATGCTCATGATGAATGTTCCTGGGCCATGCCAGATCTCAATTCTGTAGCTTTCTACAGGGATACTGCAGGGGGAAGGCAGGTCTTCCTGCTCTAGATAGGAGTCTATTCCTTTTCCCTTCCATAACATCCTTCTGTTCATGTGAATAACCCGAGAACATGTGATGATGTACAACTTAAGGCTCCTAAACTGCAAAAATAAAATAAAAAAATAATAAAAAAACATTTAATCCCACTTGACAGTGAGAAAATAACAGATTTATAACATACATCATGGAAGAAAAATGTGGAAGGAAGCAAAACTATTCCAGCTTGTCTGGCAGTGCATGTCAGACCTCATGGTCAGTCCCACTTTTATCAGGAGCAAAAATCTCTGCAGATAACTTGTAGTGCTTTTATTTCAATGTGACACATCTCCAGTGAGCTCAGTGCTGCAGAGGAAAATGTATGAGTAAGCAGCAAGACAATGAAATTATTCCAGAGGAGAAAGGGGTCCCTCCTAGACTCTTGTCCATTAAGAGTAAAATCCACACAGGTAACACTGGTTACATAATTAATAATAATAAATTGGTTAACAATAATTTGGTTTCACACCTAGAGACTGATTACAGAAGAATTTGTAGTTACTGCTTGAAATTTCCTTGTTGAATCTCTCAGCTCCATTTCTCACTGATGGCAGCTGGAACAGCACTTATCAAGGTACTAGGATATTGATGCTGAATATTTTTAACATCTTTTTGTTTTATAACTTTATTAATACTTATGTACTAAACTTCTCCGTTATTTATTAATGTCATTGTAATCATACAGAAAGGCTTCAGGCAATCCTGGGCAAAGGGAGGGGAGGGTAGGAAAGAGAACTGGGTAGGAGAGCAGAGGAGAGGAGAGGAGAGGAGAGGAGAGGAGAGGAGAGGAGAGGAGAGGAGAGGAGAGCGTAAATGACACATATACCTAGTGAAATATTGCCAGGAATTAACAATCACAAATAAAAGATAAAAAGTAAATCTTACCTTGAAACATAATAGGAAGACTTTAGAATAAGAAAATTATGAACTTCCATAAAAATTTGCAATGCCTAGCTAGCACTTTAAAAAAGATATTCTATTTATGTTATTCTATTAGCTGTTCTGCATGTAAGAATAAGATAGTGTCCATAAATGTATCTTTTGATGCATTAAGAGCAATCCTGTTTTGTGGTACCTGTAATGTGACAAGTCATTCCAGAATAAATCAATGGAAACAGTATAACAGTTCATCACATTGATTAATCACAAGCAATATTATAAAGAAAGCGATTCATTTTTCTATTATTTAATTCTATCAAGAGAATTATTAAAAGCTCAGAGAAACTACATCAATCTGACTGCTAATTTGGGTATTAAAAATAAGAAGAAGATTCACAGTTGCTGAAATTGCTAGTATTATATATAATTAAGACAATGAAATTAGCTACTGTGCAAACAAGATGAAGCAGACAAAAATGGATGAATTATATTTTTTTCCAGATTGAGGCATAAAGATATTTTGAAACAGGCAGCTACCATTGTGTCCTGAGCTGACCATGCACACTGTGGATACAGCTGTTACTGCCCAACCCTGCAGTAATGGCTGCATCTGCTGATGTTGCAGCATTTCACCAAGCCTTTTTTTCCAGGGCAAAGAATTCCCCAGGATCTGTCAATTAGAAGAAAGTCTCCAGAAAACAATTAGTCTATTTTTCTTTGGTGCCCAATATTTAGGAAAGGTGATATATTTCCCTCCATTTACAAAGCATCTTCTGGAGCCACTCCGACTGTAAAGGAAAAGAATATACTGACAGACATTTTTGTAGTAAGTTCTACCTTCCCATCTTAGTTCATCTCCAAAATTTCAGTTTAATCTTTTAAAATCGTTTAGTGTTTGAATTTCTATAGGATGAAATGGATGCCCTGTCCCAAATAAGGATAAATAGAAAATCAGTTCTATGTTGAACTGTCAGTTCCATCCAATATTGTGAGCCAATACTGCCTGGGAAAACCTGCAGTCTCTCATTGTTGCAAACCCTGTTTTTTTATAACAGAAAAGTCACATTCTAAAAGGTTCTCAAACAAAACCTTGACAACTGAATTTATCATATACCACTTGTACAAACACATTTATAGAAGAGAAGCGTCATTGTGGCTTATTTTGAATAAATCACCAGTAGTGGCTTAAGGTTCATGCCAGCTTCCCTCATAACAATATTTTCAGTTTGTTAAGAGCAAACAGAATAAATTGAAGGAATACCTGTGTATTTCAGAAGGGCATTTTCAAATTTCGTGGTAGTGTATGTTGCTAAGGAAACATTCTTTGTCTGAGCCTGGTCAGACAGGATGGATCTTGGATAATGTACATTCGTACACAACATACTTAATGCTAAATGTAGGAAATAGAACAAACTGAAATGAATACAATAAGACTGATCAAATGTATTTGTGATACAGATTGTAGACAACAGCAATATATTAGTAAACAACATAAAACATATTATTCATAAGAAATTAATAGGAAGCTGATATCACATTAATTATATTCAAATCCAACCTGTTTGAAGTAACGGATGTAATGCGCTATAATGCAGTGCAGAGCAGATTGAATTGGCTTTGTCTTCTTTGTCCAGAATACCAAATGGAAGAATCATTACTCTGTTGCAGCATGCCAGCTTCTATTTATGGATTGTCATTTTTTTTTTTTTTCTTTTTCCCTAGCAATTCATCTAAAGCTGTGTCATAAAAGAGACCTTTCCAGATGTATACTCACTCTCTCAAAAATGTGCTGCTATCTTTTCCATGCTATTGTTTCAAAAGATGTGGAATGGTCTTACATAAAGTAATATGATAACAATGTTATCTGATTTAAACACTTTGGCCTCAACTGGTAGTCAAGTCCAGTGCTTGCACCCAATGAAATTTACCTGTTAATTTCAAAGGGCATTTAATAATCTCTTATACATTATGAATTACCTTTACAGGTTTCATAAATAATATATTTATATAACAAGAACGAAATACTGTAGGATTTTTTAAATTTCATGTTGGATCTTGTGAAAATATCATTGTTGTATAAAATAATGCAGCTTAATGATGTATTGTGCTATGAGGGCCATATGTATGTTGTAGGAAAATATCTGGGGTATACCATTAAACTCTACTTAGAGATTTCTTCTGCACACTAACTCTTAAGACATGTTAAGAAGGGACATACAGTACTTTAGCCTCTCCTGTGTCTTTTTCAACAAGACTGTAGTTACATGTGATCAGTCCTGACTGATGTGATCAGATCTGACTCTGCAGAAACAACTAGATCCCTCCTTCTAAATACTTTTTTAATCAATTGCATACTCAATACAATTTTAAAATCACTTGAAATATTTCATAAAGTGTATTTTTTTCTGTCAATTATCTTGAAGTAAGAAGAAATATATGATCTAAGTCTTCATGACATGCATCATAATACCTATTTTTATAAGAAATCTTGAAAATAAAGATAAAAACAAAAGCAAACAAAGCAAACAAACAAAAAAAGGTGGAACACTCATTGTAACTGTTGGAACAAGGCATAAAAAAAGAGAAGGAATGGAGGACTCAATGGAACACCTTAGGAAGTAATTTTTGTACTGTGATTTTTAGTAAAACTGGGTTTTATTCTTGCTTTCCAGACATCATGGACAAGTCCTTGTCACATTGTAACTAGACTGGTTTTTCTACACAAGGGACTAGCCACCACATTAATTTATCTTTGGTGTTTGACAACACCGTGGCAGAATATGAATGAAATAATTGCACTGGTAATCCTTGGATCCTTTGCCACAAAGAGACTAAACAAAAGGAAAGAAGCCAACAACTGTTGATCCCTACCTGCTGTAACTGTGTGCTGTTGCTCACGTGTAGAAGAGGTAGAATCAGTGAAAAAGATATAATTTGTTCCAAGTGAGGATGGGAGTAAAAACTATGTTTATCCCTTTCTCAATAGAGATGGACTAACTATACTTAAATTACTACAGTGGACAAGCTATTACTGAACATGCTACAGTGTATTCATTATGATAGTTTTCCTGGTAAACAGAACTGGAATTTTGAACTACAGTAATGTAAAAATTCCTGGAAAGTCCTAAAATATGGAGTTATTCCTCACATAAGTAAACAGACATCTGCAGGTCCACACACAGAGCACGTGTGATCCATGGCAAAGTGTGGATGTGAGAGCCTCTGAATTTCCTGATGGGCATTTTGTTACCAAAGGTGTGTTTCATTGGCTGCAAACACTGGACTTGACTACCAGTTGAGGCCATACACGAGTACTGGTGATAGAGTAACAGGTGTTTTCCAGGTAATTTGCTCTGTTATACATGTAAAAGGACTTAGGACTAGTGACAGAGTGTAAGAGAGATGTCCAGGCAGCGCTGATAATTCTCACTGGCTTGAGCCTGAATTTAGAGCTAGCCTGGATTAGGAATTAAAGTTTAGGTGTTAGCAGAATCAAAAATGTAACAGATACTTACTCTTAAAGACAGAGAAATTTTCCATTCCCCTCAATCTCATGTTACAGGTTCCAGGATTTTAGAAAAATATAATAACTGATAAACACCGGTTTCCTTTACAAAATAATACTTTTCAGCCACAATTTCCCTACTCCTTTTTCTTTCAATATGCTTTTATTAAATAGTTTTAAACTATATGGTAAGCCAAATAGCATGAATCAGTAAACAGCAATACCCTATCTCATAGTACCAGTTATTTGTCCGTGAGAAGTTTCTGACCTAACTTAGTTTAAGCGTTATCATTTATGCTTGATTTGCCTTGTTTTTCTAAATCTCAAACTAGTTACCTAACATAGTTTGTCTGAAAAAAAACATGACATTGCTGGCTAACTTCCCAACACTACTCTCCCCAGTTTAGTTGTCCATTTTCTTGTCACCAGGAACAAGCTGTGGTCTATGGCAGGAAATGGGTACATCTCTAGGGCATGGCCTTTTCATTTCCATTTGGCTATGAAATATACATTTTTCAGGAGTAAATTCCTCAGCCAAAAACCCTTTTAATTTTCCAGCAAAGCTAATTTACTCAACCTCCATGAAGGCATCTTCATTTTCCTGTCCTATGGATGTAATGTACTATAATGCAGTACACTTTTCCCTGAAAAGTGTCCAAAGCACTTTTCAGTAACACATGCTATACAAGACACAACTACAGCAAGAAGTTGGCATGGTCTAACAAGAAGACAGAAAACAATAGAACACTAAAAAGAAAAAGATAAATAAATTGCTAATACAACAAGCATTTAAAAATAAAAGAAACCCTAGCAAATACAAACACTAGCCTTCCTAGACTAATTTTATATAATAAAATTATCTTCCCTGTGAGAAAGTAATGTACCCCCTACCCTTTACTTCTGAGATTAAATGGGCATGGTAGCACTTGAAATTAACAAAAGAAAAAAAATGTAGAAAGATTGGAGAAAACTGTTAATAATAATAATAAAAAATATTTAGAGAAAGCTAAACAATTTGAAATAACAAAAGAAAGTATTTATGTTTCTATGAACTTGGTTATGGAAGAGTAACATTGGGAGAAGCATATCTATTCTCCTATCTAAGTAAGAAATGAGGAATTTGAAAGGGCTTGGGAGCTGGAAATCAGGAGTGCTACCGCTTGCAGGCAACACAAAACGCAAAAAGACTAGAGCTCTTACTTAGGCTTGTCTTGCTGAGTAGCTCCCAATAGCACATTCCTGTATCAGAGAAGTTGCTGCTTCCTTCAACTCAGATAGACTTAAAAAAAGCTAAAATCACCCCTAGGAAATGGAAAACACCATAGGAAATAAAAACAGAAAACAAAGGAGCACTTCAGACGTGTTACTGAAGCTATAAAGTTGGGGTTTTGATTGTTTGTGCTAGAGTGCAGTTCAAAATCAGCCTTCTGAAATTGGCACTTGAGGGATCTCTCAAACAATTATTCTCTGAATATTACTAACGACAATGTGTGTAAGTTTCCAGGAAAAATACATTTAGCTATTCTTCCACATACTCAGCTCTTCATTGTTCATGCCATCATAAATACTAGTAACCTTGATTGATAGGAGGGGAGGAGTCTCTGTAATTTTCATACAGGAAAAAAAATAGGAAAATCTTTTAGATGATGTGATTTATGCACAAGATTGTTGTTACATTATTGTTGCATGATTTACACAAGTTTAAATGTTCTTAAAAAGCCTTTATATTAAAGCAGATACTACAGAAGAATTAGAAAATTACATTTTAGGAGCTTTTTTAACTTATTCACAGAAACTGAAGTTTTCCCTCAGTGTCCTGGCAAAGAACTGTTCTTTCCTTGTCTGAATGTCTGTCGTTTCTTTGTCTGAATGGAAAATGAAACAGTTCCCACTGGAGATACTGTGGAATAAACAGATTAGGGACAGGTTAGGGGGCACAATGTAAATATATATATAATAGAATCATAGAATCACAGAATGGTTTGGGTTGGAACAGACCTTAAAGACCATCTAATTCCACCTCCCGCTATGGACAGGGACACTTTGCACTACACCAGGTTGCTCAAAGACCCATCCAGCCTGGCTGTGAACACTTCCAAGGATGGGGCATCCACAGCTTCTCTGGGCAACCTTTTCCAGTGCCTCTCCACCCTCAGAGTAAAGAATTGATACCATATAACTAATCTAATTCTACCCTATTTTAGTTTAAATCCATTACTCCTTGTCCCATCACTAGAATGCCTTACAAAGAGTCCCTCTCCTGCTTTCTTGTAGGCTCCTCTATTGGGATTACATGGCAAAGTTTTGGTAGCAGGGGGCTTCAGGGATGGCCTCTGTTAAAAGAGTCCAGAAGGTGCTCTATGTTCAATAAGGGCCAGTTTCAGGCGGATTCAAAAGGGACCTGCTTCTCGCCAGTGTCGAGACAATAAGTGATGTTGTTTGTGCCTCTGTGAGAGCAGATTTAAGAAAAGTTAAAAGAAAACAAACTGCTGTGCAACAGCAGCTGGGAGAGAGAAGAGTGAGAAACAGCCCTGCAGGCACCAAGGTCAGTGAAGAAGGAGCGGGAGGATGTGCTCCAGGCATGGAGCAGAAGCTCCCCTGCGGCCTGTGGAGAGGCCTCTGGTGGAGCAGGCTGTTCCCCTGCAGCCCATGGGTCCCACATGGAGCAGATCTCCATGCTGCAGCCCGTGCAGGAGCCCCTGGTGAAGCAGGTGGATGTGGCCTGGAGGAGGCTGCGGCCCATGGAGAGGCCACGCAGGAGCAGGCCCCGGGGCCGGAGCTGCGCCCGTGGAGAGGAGCCCACACAGGAGCAGGGGGCCTGGGGGGAGCTGCCACCCGGGGGGGACCCGTGCTGGAGCAGTTTGCTCCTGGGGGATGGGTGGACCCTGTGGTACGGAGCCATGTGGGAGCAGTTCTTGAAGAGCTGCTGTCTGTGGGCAGCCCCTGCAGGATCAGTTTGGGAAGGACGGCATCCCGTGGGAGGGACCCCACATGGAGCAGGGGCAGAGTGACCATGAAGGAGCAGCAGGGACGAAGTGTTAGGGACTGACTGTAGCCCCCTTTTCCCATTCCCCTGAACTGCTCAGGGGGAGGACATACAAGAGGGTGGATGGAGGAAAGGTGGTTGTAGTTTGTTTTTATTTTCTCAGTGCTGTAGGCTGCTAGTAATACGTAATAAATTACATCAATCTCCCTATGCTGGGTCTGTTTTCGGCGGTGACAATAATTGTCGAGTGATCTCCCTGTCCTTATCTCAACCCTTGAGCCCTTTTCATCATACTTTCTTCCCCTTTCCCTTTGAGGAAGGAGAGTGAGAGAGCGGTTGTGGTGGAGTTCAGCTGCCCAGCTGAGTAAAACCACCACAGCCCCCTTTAGGTATTGGAAAGCTGCAATAAGTTCTACCCCAAACCTTCTCTTCTCCAGGCTGAACAACCCCAACTCACTCAGCCTGTCTTTACAGGAGAGGTGTTCACCTTTTGATCATCCACATGGACCGCCTCTGGAATCATTCTAATAGGTCCATGTCTTTCTTGTGCTGGGGTCCTCAGAGATGAAGGCAATACTGAATGTGGGATCTCACGAAAGGAGGGTAGAGGGGGAGAATCACCTCCCTGAACCTGCTGGCCACACTGCTTTTGATGCAGCCCAGGATACAGTTGAGCTTCCACACTGCAGGCACATGTTACAAGCTCATTTTGAGCTTCTCATCAACCAACGCACCCAAGCCCTTCTCCTCAGAGTTGGTCTCAATCCATTCTGTGCCCAGCCTGTATCTGTGCTTGGGATTGCCCTGGCCTAGATGCAGGACCTTGCACTTGGCCCTGTTGAACCTCATGAGGTTCACACGAGCCCACCTCTCAAGCCTGTCCAGGTCCCTCTGGATGGCATCCCTTCCCTCCAGCATGTTGATTGCACCACACAGCTTGGTGTCATCGGCAGGCTTGCTGAGGGTGCACTCTATTGCACTGTCCATGTCACCGACAAAGATGTTAAATAGTGCTGGTCCCAATACTGACCCCTGAGGAACACCACTCATTGCTGTTCTCCACCTGGACATTGAGCTGTTGACTTCAACTCTTTGAGTACAACCATTCAGACAATTCCTTACCCACCTAGTGGTCCATCTGTCAAATCCATGTCTCTCCAATTTAGAGACAAGGTATCATGTGAGAGAGTGTCAAATGCTTTGAACAAGTCCAGGTAGATGATGTCAGTTGCTCTATCCACCAGTGCTGTAACCCCATCATAGAAAGACACCAGATTTGTCAGACACGATCTGCCCTTAGTGAAGCCATGTTGGCTGTCCCCAGTCACCTCCATATTTTCCATGTGCCTGAGCACATTTTCTAGGAGGATCTCTTCCATGATCTTGCCAGGCACAGAGGTGTGACTGACTGGCCTCTGGTTCCCTGGGTCCTCCTTTTTTCCCTTTCTAAAAATAGTGGTTATGTTTCCCCTCTTCCAATCAGTGGGAATTTCACTGGACTGCCACGGCTTCTCAAATATGATGGACAGTGGCTTAGCAACTTCACCCACCAGTTCCCTCAGGACCAACGGATGCATACCATCATGTCCCATGGACTTGTGCACCTTCAGGTTCCTTAGATGGTCTTGAACATGATCTCCTAGAGTGTGTGGTTGTTCATTCTCCCAGTTCCTGCCTTTGCCTCCTTGGGCTTGGGCTATGTGGCTAGAGCTCTTGTCAGTGAAGACTGAGGCAAAAAAGTCATTGAGTACCTCAGCCTTCTCCATATTCCAGCTGACCAGGTCTCCCATTTCCTTCTGGAGAGGGCCCACAGTTTCCCTTGTCTTCCTTTTATCACTGGTGTACCTATAGAAGCCTTTCTTGTTGCCCTTGATGTCCCTGGCCAAATTTAATTCTAAAAGGGCTTTAGCTTTCCTAACCTGATCCCTGGCTGCTTGAATGATTTGTCTGTATTCCTCCCAGACTATCTGTCCTTGCTTCCACTCTCTATAGGTCTCCTTTTTCTGCTTGAGTTTGCCAAGGAGCTCCTTGTTTATCCATATAGGCCTCCTGGTGTTTTTGCCTGACTTCCTCTTTGTTGGCAGGCATTGCTCCTGAGCTTGGAGGGGGTGATCCATCCTTGAATATTAACCAGTCCTTGAATATTAACCAGCCCCTCTTCCTTACAGGGAATATATACATGTACACAGACACAGACATACACAGACACACAGACACACAGACACACAGACACACACACATGGAATTCCTTTTCAGGTTTCTTGTTTCTTTAGTGAAACCAGAGAATGCTTCTGTGGTCATGGCATGACACTTGTTCTACTTGTTCTACTTCTTTCACAAATGCCAATTCTCATGTAATTTCCCAGAAACATACAGACGAGTATGTACCTCAGAAAGATGGATGGATAATGATGGATTTGGTGAAGACCTTATTTCAGATATGAATTTCAATGAACTACTAAGGTCTCCCGGGAAAGAGCAGAAGGAGATACTGTGATGTCGGGTGTGACATGGTAACTGAATTGACCAAGCATTGCGTGCTTTCCTGTTTTATATTCTTCAATAGAAGTAGAATGGCAATGGTACTCTAATGTGAAGAGCAGGAATAAGCAATTTCATGAGATGACTCTCAAGCCAGAGTCAATGCAACTATTAGAAACTGTTAGAAAAAATGCTTCACAAAGTCTGCATATCCTTTAGTTGTCCCCAAAGGGTTCCTCTGTCATGAGCATTCCACATATTTTTAATCTAACATTACCTAGTCTAATATTATTTTTTTTTCTCTGAATTCCATTATGCCATTGATCTGTGTTTCAAACAACCTAGTGCAATGAAACTAGCTTTCACTGCAGGTTGTATGACATTTTTATAACCTAATATAATAGACTTATTGTGCATCTGCATATTATTTAAAATTTACTATTGATGTCATACAGAAGTTTTATTAGAGCAACAGTGTTTTTAAAACATAATTGCATGGTTAGGGCAGCTGATAGTGTGTGTTGAGATGGATCTACTATGCAATACATACAATACACTACAATAATGCAGTCTTTTCCTAGTTCATTAAAATATACTCTGCATATTACGAGTCACCTACTTCCTATGAAATGAAATTTGTTTCAAAATCTGTTCCAGCACTATTTTACAGGGAACAGGCATAAGAGAGGCACGAAGAACGTAACTTTCAAAAAATAAGTGCTGTTTGTTTCACAGATTATTTGGCATGCTTCATAGTACTTTATAAATATGGCAAAGAAAAAATATCTGAGAAAAGCAGAATATTCTACATTTCCCTAAAGACATTTCTAGTCTAGTGTGGAATGTAGTTTCTCAGAGTCAGTGTGTATGTGAAAACTAGGGATGGAATTGATATTAATTCTCAAATTTAGTCAATTTTGATTGTATCATCTTGACAAGGGAAGATCAAGACGGAGAAATAAAGTTACCCTGTTTTATCTGTAAGGCTTAGATCATATATCAAGGTACAACAAATATGTAGCACTTGAGTGAATCAATGAAAAACACATTTCAGGAAAGATTTTTTTTCCCCTTGTAGAAAGTACTGTTTAAAATTTGAGTTTTAAAAGCAACATTATTAAATGTAAATGGTTAAACAGATCTCTAATTTCCCTTTCTTTAAGGAATCTCTATAGATGGTAAACTCTCCAGTTGGATCCCATCCTGTCTTTAGCTGAGATTTTTGAATTGTGACACAGTACCCATAAAAACTTCTCAAGGTTATTAGATAACCTGCCTCTCTCCCTAGGTATTCATACAGCTGCATATATACATATATATATATATACATATATATATATATATATTTTTTTTTTTGGGGGGGGGGGGTGGGTGGGTGGGACGGGACAGGGAGGGAAGATGGTAGGGAAGAGGAGTAATAATGATTTTGTTTTCTGTTTCCTGTCAGGTATCCAAAGCTCTTTTTGTAGAAAGTAGAAGAAAAAGTTTTGATGTTTTAGATGAACTTCTGTCTGATGCTAATATCAGGGAATTCAGAGCTCCATGGCATGAATTAGTTCATGAAATCCCTTCCTCAGGCACAGGTTTGAGCAAAATAAGTAATTATAGGTGATGATAGCATATACAAGAGAAAGCTTTAATTTCTGTTTGCTTTTAGAAAGAAGAATCTGAACAAAAGAAGGGAGAATCCTCTTAAAATTACTCAGCCTTTCACAGATCAATATAGGTATTATAAATCTGCAGATGTTACTGATCATAATGCTTCTAATATAATTGTATTGATTCTTGAGTACGAAAACAGCTGTTCAGGAAGCAAAGGTGCATTCTTGGCAAACATGAACCCAAGGTTAAAAACTCAGTACTAACAGCTGCATCATTTAGGGCATATTTAACAGAAGACAAGTAGAAGAAGAAATGGGACATGGAGATGTATGTTTTTTACAAAATTCTGCAGCTACTGATTGACAACTACATAGATGACAGATAACTTCTGAAAATGCAGATTTATGAATGCTCAGCTGATGATATTTAAGAGGTACCTAAGTGTGACTTAATTTATAATTAATAGTTGCTTCTAATCGATATAAAAAAGAAATATATTGCTCTTTTTATAATACCTAACTGACCTATACTACTGATATGATGTTGAAATATTAAATACGTAAACTACTGAGAATCTAGAATCCAGAAAAATACTTATTTTTTTAATTGCTAAGATTATCAAAACATTTCCCCTTCTTCCTGTTTCTTTCCCTTTATCTTACCTTGTACAAGGAAACACACCTCCAGATTTGGCCAGAATTATCTATAAAATCATCTAACGTGAAGATCAGAAAAACAGAGTTCTGTTCTCTTTTGTTGATACAACCCAAGCAAGACATTATTATTTTAAGGATATTAAGTACATTTGGCAATGTACTGTGCAGATTCCTTTGCTAAATGAATTTTAGTGGTCTTTAAATAGCAGTTAGCTAAGAATACCTCTCCATCTCAAATATGTATTAATTATCGCACATGGCAATTTCAATGATTCTTCTGTATCCTTTAATAAATGTTGACCTATGACTAGTTAAATTAGAAGGTGCTTACTAAAAGTTAGCTATTTTTGAAGTGGAAATGTGTTCTTTTTGATGAGCAGATTGCTACATTATGATATTCTTCTGCCTACTAGGGAAATCTCGTGTGGCAACTGATTTGCATTAAAGATTTGCTGGCAGTTCAGCATTCTCATTTTAACCTTATGACTGGGAGAAGAAATACCATATAGCTGAGATGTGATTATTCATTAAAGGGAGAGATGAAATTTCTCTGGATGAGGGACAGTACAGTATTACCATTCCACAGTTCTTTTATTGCTACATCATGATAAGGCCAAGACCTATTTGACAAGACTGAAGGCAGCTGTGATAGGTTATTGGGTCTGTACATGTCTGTATACAGCAAATTTTATTTTTAATGTTAAATACCTTGATTCCTCAGTGTAGTCCTTCTAAAATGCTTTACACAAAGGAAACAGGGACACAAACTGATATGATCAGTTGTTAATGACAATTATGTTGTTCATAACTGATATGATTTATGGTGTCAAGCAGACCAAAACTTACATTTAACATTGAATAGCATTTTGCCTTTGTCTTTTCAACAGCAGAAACTAAGAATACTTAAATTTCAATTTATAATTAAATACTAGTATGAAAATTTACAGTCTTCTTGTTTCATGCTTATTTTTCTTGGGAAAAAAAAATCTTCTCTGAGAAGTTTAAGAAATATATAGAAACTTTTTTATAAACTAGATATAACAATTAGCTTTGGAATAGAACCAAACTTTTAGACTTTCAAATAAGGTCAAATAAGTAGTTATCAGTGGGGCCTTCAAGTCACTGATCATTAGGTCTCCTTGTAGGAGCATGCCGAGTTTGTTCAAGTGCTTGCAACTGCTAACTGAGATAATATGAAGTAAACTTGATTGATAATATTACTGCTGACCTTTTATTAAAGTGTTTTACAGAGGAAGGCATAGTAAAGAACATAAGGTATATGGAGTCTCTTAAAAGGCTGGGCAAAACTGAATAGTCTGTCCTAGATTTTGCCATTAAAAAATATATATAAACAAAAACAAACAAACAAAAACAAGCAAGCAAGCAAACAAAAACACACACACTAACAAAAGCAGGAGGAAAAAATATTTTTTATCTTCTTGAATGGCAAAAGAAAATTTCAATTCTGCTGTGGTGGTGTGGTCTGTGGCAGAGTGGTGAGTGGACCAGAAGGATTGTTAGTGGAGATCCCTCCATCTTAAATTCTGTAAACTAAAAACAAACAAACAAACAACAACAACAAAAACCTGGTCTTGTTTCCAACTGGGCAATGGACTTGCTTCTGGAAGAAAGGAGATTACAAGATTACATGAGGAAAGTCAAGTAAAGCTGGCTTTACTGTTCAAACAGGAGCTACAGCTGCCCAGGGCCTCTAGCTGCCTGAGCTGCCCACATTCACCACCATTTCTACTCACATGTCAACAGGTCTGTGTATATACATGTTTGCATATGGGTAGTGTTAACCACTTTTATAATATGGCTGAATTCAAAAGACTAAAATAAGAGCCAACAGCTACACAAGTTGCTTCTAATATATTATTTTTTATTTGAACTGTAAAAAAGAACATCTCTATTTTTGTATGCTCTCCCTTGTTCACAGGGAATTCTTTAGTAAGAATTTTCCTTGGAGAAGATCTAAGTTTGGTCCTTGAAGAGAGAAGCATCACTTTCTGTAATAGATAAATACCTTCTGTAAAACCACCATCCAGGTGATTACATGCAAACTGAAAATACTGAAGTTACTGAATGCATGGCAGATGACTAAAGGTGAAGAGTGTCACTGAAAATAAATAAAGATCCTCAGACTGAGGTTAAGGTCAGAAATAAACCTTTGAAAGGATCTTGTCCTTTTCTGCTGCTTTTCTTAAACTTTTTAGTCATCTGAGTCAGGGATCTGAGGGAGACAGCTGGACAGTTTGGACTGATACTGAAAAGACCACTTTTCATCAGAAGGCTGTGGTTTTGTCTGTCTAAATGATTACTTTAGTGACTTTTCATATGTTAAAGACATTGGTACGAGTTGGTTTTAAAATGGTCAATGGATAACAGAATTAAATAAACACTGCTTCTCTTTTAGATGAACTCAGCTCTTAAGATTTCCTAGAGAAAAATACCAAATAAAAGCTCTTGGAGAGACTGAGAGGATTTGTTAAAAATTAGATACAAGATAGACCTTGTTAGGAAGGATATGACAACAATAAAAAGGCACCAGGTGTCTAAGGTAGAACTAGTGAAACAGTACTTTCAAACTTATAGGAGCATATTTAGTAGTGCTTAATATTTTCAAATTTGTGATTTATTGGATGAGCCATAGTTGATGACATTTGTGCAGCTCAATAGCTGTTGAAATAATGCAAAAAATAGCAGAAGTTTTTTTCTAGCAATTCAATGATAAATTTGCTCTGGTGTTGAAGCAGCTTTAAGGCTGAGCAATAATGGAAGGGGCATGAGAGAGCCTATAATAGGTGTGAAAGAGGCAGTGATATTAGAGATACAACATTAGATTTGACTGCAATATCATGTAGAAAGATTACCCTGGAGGACTGGTAATCTATAAAAAAGGCAACTGCAGACATAAAAATCATGCGTAGGTTGTATTAGTGCAAATACATTTTAAAGCTTTCCTTTATGTGAAAGCATTTCTAGAAAGATGGATGGATAAAGAGCAGGATGTTCAGCTCTGGTAGGAATGCCACTGGTACTTGTTCATTGCAGAAGCAAATTTGGAAGTGTTGCCACTGAAGAAAATTGCATGTAAATGTAATATGTTCTCTGCTAACTTTAATTTGACAAATCAGAACTGGGTCTCTGTGTTAGATTACACACTTTGAAGTTGTGTCCTGCACCATCCCTCCTCCTCCCCCCCCCCCCCAATCCCACTTTCCTAGTTTTTAGCAATTAAAAATATCTATCTATCTGTCTGTCTATCTATCTATCTATTTATTTTGCCTGAAGAAGAAAAAGCAGTGCAGCATCTGGGAATGTCTTCAATTAACATGTTAATTATTCCAAAAGTTCTAATTAGTTACACAGAAGCACCATGATACTTTTTACTCTAGTTATCAACTGACTGTTTCGTGACAAAAGGATAGATGGCAATTTTTGGAGTGGAACTTTGAATAACTAGACAGCAATGACAATATAAAAAAAAAGCCACATTAACTAGCCCGAAAACAATAGCAACTGAGGTAGTGTACATCTAGTATATGGGTTTGGCGGCAATCATAATCTTGTTGCACAGTCCACACAGACTGACCCACACTGATCTTCTATAACATGCTGGTTTCAATAAGCCTCTTGAGTTTGTGGCTGCTGATCTCCAGAGGCTGGGAGAGTTTCTTCATATGCAATTCTGACCCAGGATTTTGGGAAGGATAGCGATTTCCTACTGCATGCACCAGGAAAAAAAACAAGGGACATTGTTTTCAGTGAGCTCATTAGGTATGAACTTGTGGCATTGTACATCCTGCTGACTCTTGGAAGTAAAATTTGAAGCTTGGTTTTCAGATCTGTGGAAGGAAGTTTTATGCCACTGTGATTCATGTAAGATTCATAATAGCAGTAACACTTGCCTTTAGTGTAAAAAGTTGTTCTAAACTGCATGTGGCGACGAGAGAAAGATGACAGCAGGCTTGCCCAAAATCAATAATGATGACACATTTTTTGCTTAAGTTGCTTAGTCAAAATAGGAAAATGAGAGAAGGGAAGACTGACCCTTCCCAAAAGCCGTTATGGGGAATCCAACAGCTCACAGTGGCTATCCTGGGAACAGAAGAGACTAAGATTAACTGAACTGCCCTGAGGTCTGTTACTGGGCAAACTTTAATTTATTTCCTGCTTCCCTTCATCTCGGTGTGTAGGAACATTGACTAACAAGACAAAAATGTCCTGGACATAACTTGTTTGAGCAGCTGAACCAAATTCAAAATGATGATCCCTATACCAGACTGTCCAGGTTGGTTGGTATGAAAGTAATTTGATTCTGTTGTTTTCTCCTTGCAATGAACAGTCCTACATCTTCCTGCTGTTGGCTCCTCAGCAATTAACAGCAATTGTGTCCTTCTGTCCAGCCCTGCTCCTTCCAAACATGATTTCCAAATGTGACTCAGATCCTCCAGTAGCTGTTGTTCCTTCTCTCTTATACCACATTACTAGACAGTTTCCCCTCACAGAGTCATTCATACTGCTGTATCTTTTATTAGGTGTATATTAGGCTGTGGAAGCAGCATGGTACTACATAATGAAATATCAAATTAGTTATTGTAATTACATTTCATTTGGTGGGACAGTATGACAGTTTTATTCGGGTTTAAAATAGAAGAAAATGTGGACGTGTGGACATATAATTTTAATAAAGATTTTATGATATCAAGGCTTTGACTTGTATCATTTATTTTTTTTTCCTGTTAATGGTGTTTAGTAGTTTTACTTAGTGAATAACTGTGAAGACACAGTCCTTGTTTACAGTTCAGCAGATCCAGATGAAATGGATTGGGGTGGAGTTTTCTGAGAGAACAGTATGCAGTAAAATCACTTCTAAATATGTTATCTGCTTTTATAACCTTCTTGAGTACCTCTGAGATAAGAAATACCTCTTGTTGCCAGGCTAGTAAGTTGAGTGTGATTCAGTGGTTCTTTCTGGGGCAGTTCTTTCTGTGTAGGGGTGTCTTCTTGTGTGTCATGCCTGCCCCCCTTCCCTCACCCCACTTTTGGGTTATCTTTTCCTTTTTTATTAATATATATATATATATTTAGTTTCAGCTCCTTTTAAACTGTGTGCCTAAATCTTGTCAAGAGTCAGTATCCAGGCCACAAAGCATGTGTGCTTAGATAGAACATAAGTGCTGCATATTTAATGGTTTGGAGAATGTTATTTTTAACCTCATGACAGAGATCAAAGACCACTGTGGTCTTGGAGGAAAGCCAGAGGCTAAAACTGAAGTGCTGTTTCCTGAAGAGAGGAAAAGGGAAATCCATACGTGGCCTTACATACAGATCCAGTTCACCCAAACAATCCAGATCTGAACTAATCTGGAGCTATGTCTGTGCTGTGTTTGTTATTCTCTGAATGCACAATGTTCCACTTTACTCATCATAACTGCTCAGATGTGATCATAGGACTGGGCTGTCTTGTTTGCAGTCCCATGTCTCCAAAATTCTTGTCTGAAAGCACCAAAGGTGTCTGTGTGGGGAGCTTACTGCTTCCCACAGGACAAGAGCTAGGTGATTTCCATCCCATAACTTTTAAGGCAGATGCTGCTTTTTAATAGTTGAGTGAATACAACCCCAAACTATATGCTTTAGTTAGTAATACATAGCCACAGTATTTTAAAATAAATCTGATGTATCAGATTTTTATGCATTCCACATTATGGTTGTCCATAAATAAAATATCACAAGCTCGCATTGTCAAATCAAGCTTTTCAGTAGAAATTCCAGAGACCAAAAGAAGGTAAAGGTAAAAATTAATAGCAAGAGATTGGAACCCTTGCCCAAGGGGAATATATTATTGACAAAATTATTTTAAAATGAACAAGAAATGCCCTCCACAAACCATTTTATTCCTTATTGACTATTTAAGTCTCTGGGAAACATTTACGAAACCCCTAAACATATTAATCCATATCAGTAATGCTAATATGTATACTCACTATCAGATATACTATATACTATTAAAAGTCTCCTGAAGATTTCTTCTTTTCTTTTCTTTTCTTTTCTTTTCTTTTCTTTTCTCTTTTCTTTTCTTTTCTTTTTTTTTTTTTCTTTTCTTTTCTTTTCTTTTCTTTTCTTTTCTTTTTCTTTTTTTCTTTCTTTTTCTTTTTCTTTCTTTTCTTTTTCTTTTCTTTTCTTTTCTTTTCTTTTCTTTTCTTTTCTTTTCTTTTCTTTTCTTTTCTTTTCTTTTTTCTTTTTTTCTTTCTTTCTTTTTCTTTCTTTTTTTTCTCTTTTCTCTTCTTTTCTCTTCTTTTTCTTCTTTTCTTTTCTTTTTTTTTCTTTTCTTTTCTTTTCTTTTCTTTCTTTCTTTTCTTTCTTTTCTTTCTTTTTTTTTCCTTTTCCTTTCTTCTTTCCTTTTCTTTCCTTTCCTTCCTTTCATCCATTCCTTTCCTTTCCTTCCCTTCATCTATTCCTTTCCTTTCCTTCCTTTCCTTTCCTTCCCTTCATCTATTCCTTTCCTTCCCTTCCCTTCCTTCCCTTCCTCCCTTCCTTCCCTTCCCTTCCCTTCCCCTCTCACGTCCCTTCCCTCGTCCCGTCCCTTCTCCCTGCCCTTCCTTCGCTTCCTTCCCTTCCTTCCATTCCTTCCCTTCCTTCCCTTTCTTCCCTTTCCTTCCCTTCCTTCCCTTCCCCTTCCCTTCCCTCCCTTCCCTTCCTTTCCTTCCTTCCCTTTTTCCCTTCCCTTTCCCTTCCCTTCCCCTTTCCCTTTCCCTTTCCCTTCTTCCCTTTCCCTTTTCCCTTTCCCCTTCCCTTTCCCTTTCCCTTTCCCTTCCCTTTCCCTTTCCCTTTCCCTTTCCCTTTCCATTTCCATCTCCCTTTCCATTTCCCTTTCAATTTTTTCTTCTTTTCTTCCTTTTCTTCTTTTCTTTCCTTTTCTTTCTCTTGTTTTATATGTGCTATATTCATTTTAATTTCCAATGTGATGAATACCATATAATGAAAGTCAAAGTCAGTCATAAACATCAGACTCTATTATTTTTGCCACTAGTTTGCATCCTAAGTGATATTTTCTGGACCTGGGTCATTTGACAATGTAGTTCATTGTTTTACAGTTAATAGCAGGAGCCATTCTGTTTTTTCTTTCCTCTTCCTCTTCCACTGCTCCATTTAGTCTAATTACTCAGATATCTTCCAGATTCACAGAATATTTCAGTGATTGCTGTGAGTACGTGCAGCCAGGAGAATTTTTGTATCTCATGTGACTGAAGCTGAATGGTAGTTTATTGGTAGTATATTTTTAGAACCTACACCAACTGTGTTGACCTGTTTTGCTCCATGGATTAGAAAAAAAATAAATTTAAATAATTTAAAAAATAATAATCTGCTGATATGTGGCTGTTCCATTTGTGCAGGGCATTCCCTCTAAGTGAACTCCCCTTCCCCCAAGAAGCATTACCTTTAGAACTGCAAAAATAAAAAGTATAATATGTTGACACTTATACAATCATCTGAGCAGCAGTGTATTGTACAGCCTTTCAGAGATGAGCCTTGATCCTGCAAGATGCAAGGTTATTTTTATACATGAATAGGACAGGATTTTTGTAATAATGCTGTGCATTTACAAAAGGCAGATTTTCTACTTACAAGCTATTTTTGTAACAACTAACTTGAGGCAATAGGACTGAATACACAAAATAGCACATACATATGAACTAAAAGAATCTAAACACTGTAAAGTAAGCATAGATGAAAGGTGACTTTAAAGAAAATTGATTAAATGTGGTGCTTTTGACATTGTTTTTTGCCTGCTGCACTAAAATGATGTTTATTTATTTACTTAATTATTATGAATGACCTTTTTATGCTGCTTGTTACATTTAGAAAGTAGTATAGTTACTTGAAGTAATCTTAATTTTATCTGAAACCTGAATAATTTGCACTCTGGAATCAACTGCCCATATTTCATCAATGCTGCTTTATGCCATATGAGAAGTTAATAGTCTGTGCAATTGCTTATGTTCCTTCTACTGCATAGCTTTTCACTTAATGTCATGAGACCTAGTTCTCAATAAAAGCAATCTGCAGAAGAAATAAGTTGAGCTAACCTTTAGTGTAGATATATAACCTTAATAAAAGTCATGTAAATAGCTACTTGAACCAGGCAGAAAAATAGTGTTCAACTACATAAGGTCCAAACCTGGCTGACTCAGCAAGCAAAGGCCTCTTCCCCTAATGGATGTTTTTGAAGTTAAAAGCTCCCTATGAGCAGACAAACCTGTAGTTTTAATATGAGCATTTTTTTTTTTTGTCTTCCTCTGTGGTTTGGAAAGTGACTATATTATTTTATTTATTTATTTATTTTAGTCTCTGTTTCCTATTATTCTTATTCTTGCTTGTTCTGCAGGATGACCACAGGCTAGCCCAAGCCCAGGGTATGTTCAGCCTACCATGGACTCCCTGGGAAGAACCCAGGAGGCCATGGCTGTGGGAGTGGCAGCTCCCACCACCATTTGCAGCCCTGTCCAGCTCCTGGAAGGGTGGCGTTCTGACCTCAGGGTGCTGCTGCCTTGAGGATGGCTACAGGAGGAGGAGTCCCCAGGGCACTGAGTGTGTTTTTGGAACTCACAGCTGCTGTGGCCGACCCATTCACTCTGTACTCTGTACTGAAGTACTACACGAAACACTGTCAGTTGTAATGATATTATAATTTCTGCTTTCATTGATATTTTTTTCTCCTTAGGCAATGTCAGGTCTTTACTGATTTTCTTGCCTGGGCTCTGTGAGGTGATGCACCATTATCATTTTTGTATAAAAGTGATAGGTGTCCTGTAGGTAGGGAAGGACTCTACTTACCTCTGTGGAAATCCAGGCCCAAGCATGATCATGGAATGATCATGGAGAGACTCTTGATCATTCCCCAAAACTGCAAAACTTGTTTGTTCTGCAATTGCAAATAGTTCTAAATGTGTATTGCACACATTATCAAATTAAACAGCTACTCTCAAACATGAAGCAGGAAAAGATTAAGAAAGTGAAAATTGATTGGCAACCAAGATCCTCAGTTCAGGAATATCCCTGTCTGTGAAAAATGCTCTGAATGCTCTTTTGTGTTTCTCTCCAGAAATCCCAAATCAGTCTTGCTTCCCTCAGTGGATCAGTTTAGTTTTAAATTCTGTTGAATAATGACATATGAATATTTTGAATATGACATAATGTACCAAATTTTAGAGCAAAATCATTTACTTCTGCCCTTTGCTTTTTCTTTCTTGATTTGGACAAGGAGATTTTACTAATATTCTGTATAAACATCTGAGAAATAACACTCAGCTTTTTGTGTATATCACTATTGTCCTTTCTATGTTGAACTCCTGTCACATACATGCACAACTAGTTGCTATCTCCTCTTATTTATAGTAATGGGAAGGTCAAAGAGGTTGTGACTGTCATATCTGTTCAGTCTGTTCATAACCATAAGTCTGAGAACCCCTATAACAGAATCATTTAGAAAGAGAATATTATGTCCATGCTTTCTGGCATGAAGCATTTACATAAATGGCCCTAAAGTGGCTTCTCTGGCAGCCACAGTGCATTGCAAAGTAATGCCTAACATTTTTTTCAATGTCATTCCTAGGTCCCCCTGCATCCAGCGGCTTTCAAGATTTCTAAGTTCAAAGTATTTCAGATTATTATATGTAATATGCGTAGGTCAGTTTCTGCACTGTGGCACTGTGGTACAAAGTATTGTTGTTCCCTCCATATCTATGACAAAATATAACTATAGCAATGGAGTAATAGTGGAAAATATTCACATCACTCTGAGGTAGCTCCTGTTTAGTCAGAGAGTATAATTCAAGAAAGAATAATGTGCTTAGTTTCAGTAACATCTACTTCTCTGTTTGTCAGTTTTCATCGCCTCTTGCAATTCCTGCTAATTTAGTGCCATTTGAAATTTCACTAATGTGAAGTTAAATCTTTATAGTGCTTTACTTTTAGTTTCTAGTTCCCTCTTGGGAGAACAGTAGGACTGTAAAACATAATGGGTAACTAAATTTTTAACTAAGCCTTCTCCTGAGGAATTTTGCCATTTGACTAATGAAAAGAGACTTGTGAAATGTTATTTGATTTACCCTTTGTAATCAGTTGCAGTTGCAAAAAAACTACCAGGAAAGAAATGACTTTTGGCTTATTATGAATATTACATTAAAGAGCAGTACAAAAATCTGGATTCCTCAAAATTAGTATCCATGATGTAAAATGAATTTGGATTGAAGAAAAGAAATGTCAGCGAGCTAGTACAAAGCCATAAAACTTGGATGGCATAACACGATGCCATGTGGGGATGTAAGGTGGTTCTCTTGAGTATTTACACAGCCACAGCAAAGAGATACACAAATCAATTATGTATACATTTGTCTGAAAGAGACTGCTACTGTACGTAGGAAATGCAGTGCTAGCACCCTATCAGTAGGACTGGGGAAAGAAAATGGGACACAGATCATGGAAATAACTAGAGCCAGCCCAGATTTTCCCTGATCCTTCTAATTGTGTGCTTACAGATCACCAGTTTGGCATGAAAGAAACTTAATCATCTGAAATGCCATCTCTTAAATGCAGAAACCAAAGTCCTAACTTTCTTCTGAATATTCTGAATGACATGTCGTGGGGCATACATAGATTTTTTTTATTATTATTTTTTAATACAAAATTTTTTGGCTTTGACTTTGACTTGGCTTTGACATGCTGACTAGAGTCTCCCTGGTGAAATTAGGAGACATTTATTCTCAGAAAGAGAAGTAAGGCATTGGAACGGGTTGCTCAGGGAAGTGGTGGAGTCACCATCCCTGGGGGTGTTTAGGGAAAGGTTGGACTTGGTGCTTAGGGACGTGGTTTAGTGGGTGACATTGGTAATAGGGTGATGGTTGGACCTGATGATCTTGGAGATCTCTTCCAACCCTAACGATTCTATGATTCTATGATTCTATCATCAGTCATGTGATCCAGTTACTAGCTGTAATCACACATGCATATTCACACCTCCGAGCAAATTAAGAATGTACTGTTATGAAGTGATTAAGAAACTAATTGGGTCATCACCCTGGAGGAAAAGCCTATGATACTTATCACCAGATACTCATTTTTGTCACTAGCTCTTAGCTTCATCTGTAGTTTCCAGTTATAGTTGGTATAGCAAATACAACTCAACTATATAATTCTGGACATGCAGTAGGAGGGTCATACCCTGCACCCACAACAGACATGACAGCTGCAGATTATCTAGATATTACCAAGTCTGAGTTTATTCTTCTGATGCTAGAATTTGGTCATTTGCACAGATACCTTCTTAATATTTTTGGGTCATGCCTTTAAACATACAGTGTACTACAAGCAAAGTTTATGGTGCTGAATAGGCTTCTTATTCAGTAGACATCTGAGAAATTTCTGCTTTCATGCTGAAATGGCAAATGCTTATTTTATATCCATAATCCTGTATTGATCTGTTTTAATAGAATTCCCGGGACACACATTTCTTCCATTTATTTTGCTTGCTAGGCATTTGATTACTTATATGATAGCTTAAGAAGGCTTTATCAGCTCTGACTCAACCATATTCAAATAATTATTCTTTGATGGGTGTTGCTATCTTCTGGTTCTTTCCCTCTTAGATGCTTAGTTTCATAAAGCCTTTTATTTAAGCTGCCCATCTTTTAAGACTTATCACACAAACACTGCCTCAGCCACTTCATATCCTGCTACACGAGAAGCACAGATGGTAGTGTGGATTTTGACCATATTAGTATGAACTTTTCAGGTGCTTCCTGGAATTCCCCCTTAAAGCACAGGCAGCTGTGTAACCAGCATGTATACTTTTAACAGGCGAGTGGAGCCTAGTTTTCCAAACAGCGTTGAGCATTATCAAGCAGTTCAAACAGTGGGAATGTAATCCATTTCCTGTGCTGTAAGGTAAATGTCAAGTTAAAACAAGTCACTTGCATTAACAGGGCAAAAACTACTGGTACCTACTACAGCATTGTGCTGATCTGAAAGAGGCTTTTTTTTTTTTTTTTCCTTTTTAAATCATCATGCCTTTGAGTATTGTACCAAAGGGATTAATTTGCTGGGGAATTATTAAGTACTTTGCCTCCATACAAGGTCTTTTAAAATTACTTTGTACCAAATAGTACTAAAATAATTGGAGAGCTGAAGATGACATCTGCTGCAGTAAATTTAGATAGCGCATATTCGATCTAATCTAATACTGGGCATGAGATCAAAAACATATCTTCAGTATTCCACTGATTTACAGTGAATGAAACCTAAAAATATAAATATATTAACATTGAGTCTAGCGATATGTGAATATAGATTTACATATCTGTTTATTTTATCTTGATGATGTGGTACCATAATCAAATTGGACATACTAATAATTATCAGCTTCTGAATTAGTAGAATTAATTTGGATGTAACATTTATTTTGACTCTCCTAGTTAGAGCTCATCTGGAAAACTGCTGTGTACTACTTCAGAAGTACTACAGTGGAATTGTAATTCCTACTTGGTTGTTAAGAATTTGAATACTTCTGACACCTAACTTGTGGGGTAAAGTTGCAGAATGGGAGAGAAACTGTTTCAAAGTAACCACCTGGATGCATGCTTTTCTAGAAAATAGATTTTCAATCAATGGTATGGTGCAGCATTTCAGTATATATCATACCACATTTTGCATCAATCAGTGTGACTTGTTGTGATTTCTTAATTATAGAGAAATGACAGATTGTTCTTGTGTAAATCAGAAGTTATAAATCCACGTATCGTCACAACCTGACTAGCCTGTGTGATCTAGACTGTGTTTACAAGGTCATAGTGTAAAGCTCACTTTGTGGGAGGCCTGTTACATATATGCCTGTGAGATACAGCTTATTGTTCATTTAGCTTCTTTCTGTGATAAGAGATCTTCCTAGCTTTTACAGCAATTTTTGAACCAGTTGACATTTGCCATGCTATAATAAACTAAAGTAATTGGTCCTTACATTGAAACAGGAAATGGGTTTTTTATGGATCCCACTGGTTTTGTTATCCACATCATGCAATTATTTTCAAAAGAAAGAAAAATATCTTTCCACATCATGCAGCCTTTCTATACTTTTCCTTGTTTTGCACCTAACACCATTTGCTTTTATTCCTGCAGTATCTGAGTGCCTAAGCCACTGGATTCCATACAGCAATCATGGTTCATTTTACCCTAGCATTAAGGGGCAAGCAGAGCAGCTGCAGGCACAGTGAGCAATTGCTGCATTTCTTTTTGTGCTTGCTGGGAGTTAAGTGCTGGAGCCCGGCGCAGGGCTGTGACAGGAACATCTGGCCTGCCCTTGGAGTGGGTGAAGACTGGCTGCTGTGGCAACAGCTGATGCACTTTTTTGCTGATGGTAAAATATCTCATTAATGCAAATAGATAGAAAACAGTTTTCTTCTTAGAAAACAGTTTGGGATGCTCAGTTACCAGTTCCAATGATGTGTAGTTCTTTTCTACCCCTTAAAAACTCCACTGTAAACTGTGGACTTTCTTGTTTCCATGAATTAACAATTACTAAAGACTACTTATTCTCTGGGGAGAGCTGATAGAATACATGAATATGCTGCCATAATTATATGTGCAATGGTCCAAGAATGCCTCTTCATCTTCCTAAGGTGATCCACCAAAAATGTTAGAACAAAACCTGATTTGTTTTACACATATTGTGCCCAGTGTACTGGTGCTATTGACTTTGGTCAGCATGCTGCAAATTGAACGTTTGCTACACAGGACATAGATTCTTGTCTGGTTGGATTACAGTGAGAAGTTGATGGTTACAATCCTTCATGGCTTGGCTGGAAAGACAGCCTTGTTTCTCTGAAGAAATGTCTCTCTTCTCTGGAAAAAAACAGTGTAGCCAGCAACTCCCATAGCAAGGTGCCACAGTTGGTAAGTTGCTGTCCAAACTAGGTTTCAATACGACCAGAAATGCTCTCCATCCACGTACTTTGGGTATATGACAGATCAGTACAGTTAAGCATAATCCAACTGAGGGGAAGAACTTCAGGTACCCCCTCAGTCAGACCTGCTGGATGAAAACAGTGGGCATGCATGGCAGTGTGGCCCTGGCCCCACTGAATTAATGCAGATATTAATTCTTGTTGTAAGGCTTCATGAGACAATGAATAAAGTCACAAGGACCAGGTGTGTACCCAGCCCCAAAAAGAGACAGGAAAGGAAAACCTTAGCTGTTACTGTAAAGAATCAATCTGACGTAGCTCTCAGCCTAATACGATAATATGGGTTTTAAATAGTTTCTTTCTAATAATCCTGTGTATCATACATTAACCTTACGTTGTTCTTGAGAAGTTGCTACTGACATCATTTCTGAAGACTTGGATTAGGAATTCTTTCATAGAAGTCTTAAACATAACCACTTATGGAGAAGAAAAGGGAATTCAATTTTTTTCCCGTGTTTTAAAATTTAAATTAATATTTATAATGCTTTAAAACACTTGCATACATCTACTATGTTCTAGTAGATGAAATTTAATAACTTGTCTTGCAGCTATGCAAAATTCTGTTAACATTATTTTAGTTCCCTTCTCATTATAAAACACTGACTGCTGAGTACTCAGTATGATACTTTAATGAAGTTGTTCAGACAAAATCTGGAGAGAAAAGATCTTCATTTCCTGTATAGCAATGTACTGTGATAAAGTTAAGCTCATTAGATTTCTGAGTACAATAGAAGAAAATTATGAAGTATGTTTTATGATTACATAGCTAAGAATGGTAGCCTTCTGAACTTAGAAAAAAAAAAAAAAGGAAGTATAATACCTTTTACTGGAACAACAGGCAAAAACTTGTCTTCAGGGTCTGTAACAGAATCAGCAAATTTTGGTGTAAATACAGTTTCATAATTTACCGTCTCAGTATGAAGGCAGAAATACAGATAACACTGCTTCCTCTCAATCTTATTGCCAGCAACATCAGTCTGAAGTAGCCCGACTAAAGAGTCTGGCTACTGTATTCAAACTGTATGAATCAGAAATGAATTTCCCAGATTTGAGGGAAAAGGTTTTCTTTATTTTGTGTTTGCAATTCCTGAAAAGTTTTCTAAAAGTGATTGGTTTATTTAAAGGCTGGACAATAAGTCCTCCAACTAAGCGGTGCTGGACTTGATTGCCTGGAGTTCAAAAAAAGCTTGCTATTACCTATAGTTACATATAAAAAATCATCCGGTAGCCCCTGATGACACAGGAGTGATTTAAGAGCCTCAGAAACAGACTATAGACCCTTTATTATTAATTATTATTAATTGTTTATTATTATTATTATTATACTTTTCAAGGTGTTAAGAGATTTTTTCCTTCTACCACTGTTCATGGCTCTACATTGTCCACAGATGTCTTCCCTCATTTAGAGGTATTTGAGATTTTTATTTATGACAGAAGGAATCATTAATTGCAGGAAAGTCTGTGTGCAAGCCTTCTTGAGAACGTTGCAGGATCTGACACTTCACCGTTAAAGCTGAAGAGTCACACTCCTTGCTGTCATTCCTCTTCCTTAGCAGCAGTTTTCCCCATATGATCCAAGCAAGCAGTATAACAATGTGTGCTTCTACTTCCTTTGTTGCCTGCCCTACACTTTTCCCTTTTTAACTTCAAATGATTTCTGCAGACCATTTTAGTCAAATCTTTATCCATTTCCCTGTCTTTACCAAACTAATCTATTCTACTGATAAACTATTTTAAGAAGCATTTTCTAAACAAACTCTGTCAAAAATCTATTTATCTCTTATGTTCTTTCCAACTATTTCACATCCCTTATCACAGAGATCGGCTCTATGTGGGAAGGTGCCAACCACAAAACTGACCACTAGATGTGCCATCCTGGTCTGACCTCAGACCTGTCTCATCCCTGTGGACTTGCTCTGGGCTCCTGGCTGACCTAGTGGCCACCAGCTCCACTGGCTTTGCTTGGCACTGGGGGCCTTGGGACTTTGCCCCTGCTCTTACTCCTGCTCATCTGCTCCATTTCCCTGGTAGAGCAACCTGCCCCTGTGGCTCCCTATCAGTAGGAAAAAGTAGAAAGCTTAATTCCCAATCCATAAAAAAATTCTGCAAGTTCTCAACATGTTCAATTGTGCAATATAAAATGCAACTGTTTCTTTAATAGAACTCAGTTTAAAAAACTCCGTACAGTTTGTACAATGTGGTACATGATATACATTCACTGTTCTATGTAACAGGTGCTCAGGCATGCAAAACTCCATCACTTTACAGTGTGTAGTTACTACCATTTTAGACTGCAGGAAGATATTTACCTCTTTTTAAACTGTTTTTTTTTTTTTTTTTTTTTTTTTTTGCACTTTTATATTATTGTGTTACAACTTTGTTAGATTTCTATTCATTTTAAGGAAGACTGTACATGTTATAAAAGCATATAGGCATTACCGGAATGGCAGACAAAAAAGGGTGTGGGTCTTCTGAAATTGTCTCTTTTTTTTTTTTTTTTTTTTAAATTCCAGGCATCTCTGATAGCTTTTTAGTCATAGCAGCTGTAAAGATTGACTGACTTGCAATTTTTAGAAAAAGCTGAAGAGTGTTTTTGTTTTTAATTCAGTCTTATATACATACGTCAGAGCAGATCGATGGATGGCCCATTGCATCTCTTACTGCAGCTATGGTGGCTTAGCTCTGTGTTGTTCATTTCAAAGAATAAACATGCAGAGGTCCTTAAAGTCTGTCCATAAAGTTGTCAGCTTCCCAGTTTGATCATGTCAGGGATCCTACTGCCAAAACAAGTTGATGCAAATATGTTGCTAGAGCTATTTATTATGAATCTGGAGATATAATCATCTTTTCTTTCCAATTATTTTCAGGTTTGAGGGTGTGGGTGAAGAAAGAGTTTTGTTTTCTGTGGCCTGTCCAAATTTAACCTGTCTATGCCCAGTACCAATAGCAGGAAAAAATTTATATACTTGGAATTGTTAAGATTAAATTTCTATTTACATTAATTTTGAAGTATCCTTAAACAGTTGTAAAGATATGGAATTGGCAAGAAAATGAATGAAATTTCTTGTATAAAATGAGGAGTGTCTGGGAACTGAGTTACCTAAACATCTGCTCAGCTACAGATTCAGAACTGCATTCTAAGAGTGTGGTTAAGACAACTAATGTTTTATATATATATGTGATTAAAGAAATAAAAGGTCTATAGAATTATAATTATATGCCGAGCTTACTGTTTGCAAGTCAGCAGTCAGCTATAGCTTGTCTGGCATCAGTAGAGAGAGAGACTGGATCTCCTGAGTCATTGAGTACGGTTCCTTGACACCATAGCCACGTGTCAAATGATATCGTTACTGTCATAATGTCAGCCACAGGGTTACTTTAAAAATTATGTTGATAATGAAAGTTGTTACTATCCTTATAGGTAAGACTATTTCATCTTTCAGTAAGATGTGATATCATGTTACATGCATGGATTTATGTAAAGCAGGTCCTGATAACTTGATTTCCTTCTATGACAAGAGGTCCCACTGAGTAGATGAGGCTGTGGATGCTGTCCACCTGGACTCTGGTAAAACACTCGATACTTTCCTACAGTATTCTCCTGGAGAAACTGGCCATGAGGCTTGGACAGGTGTATGGTTAACTGGTTAACTGGTGGCTGGTCACCGGTGGCACTCCCCAGGGCTCACTACTGGGGCCAGTTCTGTTTAAACCTTTTATCAGTGATCTGGATGAGGGGATCAAGTGCACCCTCAGTAAGTTCACAGGTGATACCAAGTTAGGCAGGACTGCTGATCTGCTTGGCATCAGTCAAAAATTTTGTCAAGCCATGATCTTGGACAGATGGAGAAGTTCTGGTGTCAAATATGAGGTACCTTAGCTATCAAGACTGAGCAAATGTAGGCACCATCCTGACTTCTGTGCCACAAACAGACCTCAGAGGGAGTTTGGGAAGGAAGGGGTTATGGTTCACTAAACTAAAACTTCAGTCCAGATTTAGGTGATGTGCTTTCAAAACTCATCTGTCTTAGAGCAAGGAAGGATTTCTGCCTTACACAGAAGCACTTCAGTTCTCTCCTGCTTAATAAGGTCAGGGAGGCCATAAATCAGCATGCTTAATATCTATCTTCTTTCACATGCTTCACAAGCTATCACTCATATGTCCAAAGACCACGTGGCATAAAAAGTGGTTTGTTCTGCAACCATTCAGCAAATTTGCATTGGCAGCGGCCAACATTTTTATTTAGAAAAAATATTTTTCTTATCAATTTCTTATTCTCATGGTTTTAACATGATGTTCATTATCTGCCAAAAAATAAGTTAAAATGAAGACAATATAAGGGTCAGAGGCATAAAAAAGAGTTAATGGTCATTTGCAAACTTTTGGCTTATAGAAATAATGGCAGAAGATTTAAATGAATAATATTTTCCAAGACATAATTGTTTTGTCTAACCATAAATAAAGTGACCTGATTTGAAACAAATTACAACTAAAAGAAATATAATTGTCGCATGGCATATATAATGCTTATGCATCATAGATGTAAAATTCAGATGATTATAAGTGGCATTTGAAATGAATTATAAATATCCTTGAAGTATCAGGAAGGTTTGTCTTGGATTTAGAATCAGTCTTAGACACACCAGGATTCAAGGAACGAATGCTCTCTAATGTTGCTTTTCCTACTTAAAGCTGATATGCAGATCTGTAGTGTACAGGTACTTGCGTTAATGTGCATGTTATTGAATATCTTTGTCATGTGATAGGCCTGTCTTCACACCCACATAATAGGCAACAGTGCTCTTATTCAGGATGCAAGGATATTCCCTCAGTCTGAGCACAAATCTTGTCTCATTTGAGGATGGCATGTAGTTATTACTTTCTGCTGGGCTGACAGATGTTGTGGGCAACAACAGAACAACGAGATGGAAAAAAGGGGAGAGTATGAACCAACAGTTTTAATCTGAATAGACTAAGGGGAGTAGGGTTAAGTTGTTTAAATCTGGAACCTCACAGATTTGTTTCAATAAGTTTTAGGTGCTTAATTATTTGTCTAATTTCATCCAGATGCACTCATTTGTGCACTGCTCAAATAAAATGAGACACAAGCATACTACACAAACAACGTTCTTACCTGCACATATTTTTATGTATTGCTCAGTGTTATTTATACTATAGGGAACATTTCAAGTTTGAAGGCTATGCATGTGTCTAATGTATTCAAGAAGAAGAGAGAGACATGAAGGTTACTTATCTAAGGTTACCAGACAGCAGAGTTAGAAGTACTCCCTGAGTCTGGGTAAGCACATACATCGTTTAACTATGTCAGAAGCATAAAAAACATGTTGTTGTTCTGTCTGTTAGTGAATAGAAAACAATTGTTCCACTTGTGCTTTTACCAAGTTACTTTTTTTTTTTTTTTTAATGATCAATCATGTGGTAATTCCACATTTCTGAATTTCCCCTGCTGATAAGAATTTGGTTTTGTTTATTGTCTTAATTTGATTACATGAACGAATTTGGTATTTTACGGCTAATTATTAAAGCTAATTATTAAATTGATAAATAGGAACACTTCTGAAAAAAAAAAAAGAAAAAAAAAAGCTTCTTTGATCACCCCACTAAGAAAATAAAGAAAAAGTCCTCTTTCTAATGAAAATACCTGTTGTTTTGCTATGGGACAGTAAGGGACTAAGAACCGAAGCTGGAAAATGAAGGTTTGTTCTTTGTTCAGCAAAATGAATTACAAATATGATCTATATTGTTTCAGGTAGCAGTACCCAAACACCAGTGTGGCTGGTACTCCATTGCAGACTTCTCAGGCCATTTTATTTTTGGGTAGCTTTGAAATAGCCTGAAATAAGATTCCAAACCTTGTGTAGTTTAGACAGAGAGAGCTCAAAACAAATTGCTTTGACTTACTGGTCCTTTTCTGCTAAGGTGAGTTAATGGTTACACTGACAATTGAGGGTCATGGGTTTAAGCTTACTCCTTGGTCTTCTCTTATTTACTGTATAGCTAACTAATGAGAGTTTTTTTCTGGAGTAGTGGAGACCCTGCTGCATATGCAGGGCATGTGTATAAGCTTCACTTCTCTTCTTGTTTCCTCATTAAATGTGCCAGCCACTACCCGAGAGGCAGAGTAAATTGGTGTGAGTGAGAGAAGAACTTTACTGATCAATAATTTGACATGATCTTCCTCCTCTATCCAGAGGTGTTACCAATTTGTTGCAACCAATTTACAGAAGAGATTGCTTGAGGTTTGGTTGTACCAGTTTGTTACATGAGAAATCTAACTGACGACAGAAGGAACACTGTTTATGCAAAGCCAGTAATTTATTGTCCCAACAATCCCTTTAAAGAGTGATACTTATTCCAGTTACAAGGATGCTAACACTTTTAATTAAAATCATATGCAGTTAAAATGATATATTCACAAACTTTCCACATTTCTCTGGTGTCATGCCCACCATTTCACTCTACCTCTTGATTCTAAGATTGATGATTTCAGCCTGGGAAGGGAGCTTACATGTAATCATCACTAAACCAAGTCCTTACTTGAGAGGGGCATGCCGCTGATGTTGATGGTTACTTGTTCCACACTCTTGAGTCGTGTTGGGGTCAGTTTTGCAGTTTTGATAACACATTCTGTCTTCATGCAGCTGCCAGCCCATATTACAATCAAATTTACATTTGTACTCTGTTTTAAGATTTGTTTTAGGGCTAAGTTGTGACATCAAGGTTTATTTGCTGAAAAGATAGAGGAAAAGAGCAGAATAGTGTTGAACGTCAGATAAGACTGTTTTAACACTTCTTAATTTGTTAGGTTCACCCATCTTAAATAGCTCTAAAATTGTAACAGGAAGGCACGGCCTGATTTAAGCGGAAACCAAGTGGCAAGCGCTAACATTCTCCTGCCATTAAAAGCTAAATCTAATCTTTTTTTTTTTTTTTTTTCCAACAAAGTACAAAACACAGATAGTAGGTTGTGTTCTCTTCCTATTGCTTTATGTCCATAAATATAAATCTTATCTTTTTTTATTTTTTTGATTTTTATTTTTAATGCACTGAACTGGTACTTAAAGATATTTAAAACAACAACAACAACAACAAAAAACAGCAACAACACCAACAAAAAAACTCATATTGTGTAGTCAGCTCTCAAAAAAACACAATCTAAACATAGCACTTCTCTGTTCCTTTGTATCTAGTTTGTATTATTTCAAGCATTTTCTAACTCATACCTCATTAACAGTGTTATCTTTTTTTTCTTTCTAGTTAATGCAAAATATGTGCACGTTTATCATATTTAGATACTGCAGTTTATTAACTACGATCATAGTGTAAATCTTAAACTATTTCTATTTAATATACATGAACTGCTTTTTCTTCAGCTAATAAAAATTCATATTTTGGCGGTGCCGTGACTTCTGTTTGTATGATTGTTAAGGTTTAGGCTTCTCAGGGTCTCACCTTATCTGCCTTGTCTTGAGAAAGAGAAGACATAAATCTGTTTAGTTAACAAACAGTAACTCCTGAAAGCTAGAAATAACCAGAAAAGCTGGAGAAATGCATTACCCCCAGAAATGAAAAAAATCTTTGATAATGTATTTCTTATCTTATAAGAAGGAATCAGATCTCCATACTTTGGCCATTGTTTGCTTATTTGGGCTGCTGCCGAATTTTGGTTTCAGTTTCAGCTTGATCAAATTTTTGGCAAGTTTTATAACAAATAATTTTCAAAGGAAAATCAAGATAAAATGAGAAAATTCTATTATGATTTTAGACACTTGACTGGTGTCAGTCTGTAAACTGCATGGATTTTCTTGCTCATAAAATCCAAAAGGAAGCCTTAAATCAAGATAAAGAAGTTTATCACAGATATTTAAAATTTTCCTTTCATATAATTAGTTTAGATTTCTAGTCTTTGCTGCCTGTAGCTGTTACTTTTACAACACAAACATTATTTTCAAATGCATTTAGAGTGAAATTTGGAGGAAAGGCCAGTCACTTCTATTTCAACAAGTGACAAAGCTGGGGAAGAAAGGGTAAGGCTTTTCACGTATTCTTCAGCTTTAGGAAGGACTCTGTAACTGAAAGTCTTTAGTTCTTCATCCTCAGATAGATATTAGATGTCCTCTTTACATGGCCTGGTCACATAGGAAATGAAGTTCTTAAAATCTCTTTTTCAATTAAAATAAAAGCTTGCTTTTCCTTTTTACAACAGATAATTTTTCCCCCAAAGATACTATTAGTTCTTTCTTACAAGCCTAGTCTTGCTTATACTATTTGCTATGTTATATTTTATTATATTATATTAATCACATCATATCATAACCTACTTTCCTTATTATTCTCAAAAGGCTAGAACACCATTAATGCTCCCAGACTTATGACCATCTACATACAGCAAATAAACCAAAACAACATTAACAGAATGTAAAATAAAAATGTCAAATGTGTGGTAATGTATGATTTCTAACAAAATATCTAAGTTTTTGAAAACTGAAATAACAGAAATGTCTCTGATTCTGTGAAACTTTTCAACTTTTTTTTTTTTTTTATATTATCATTTTTTTAAAGAAATTGATAATTTTCCCTTTCAGCACAGAACACCCACTGATATCACTGTGGGTGAGATTTAGGAGTAAAGGCTTAAAACCAGCATTTGAGATCAGATCTTTCAAGCCAGGTGAGAAGGCAGGCTGCTGTGTGAAGCCGTGCTGCACCTGGAGGCTCGGGGAGGTTTCCACCACTGTCTTCTTGGGAAATGGGCTGCAGAGGTGGCAGAAAATAAGAAAATGACTGCTATCAGTTCCGCTCTCCTGTCATATAATTGAGGAGAAATCTCAGGCTATGTGGAACACAGAAGGGCAATTGCAGAGTGGTAGAGCTTGTTAATGGTAGAGCAGAGCGGTAGGGCTAGCTGACCAGTGTGGCTCTTTGGTCTTTATTACGCAATCTTAGCTCAGATTGTATCTGCTATTTTGTACTTCCCAGATATATGCTAACATACTCATAAGCAAAGGAAATTATAGGTTTGTTTCAGTTTCTTCTCCTGATTTTTGTTAATGTTAATTTTGGTCCTGTATGTGGAAAGGTTTTGGTAGCTAGGGGTCTTCAGAGGTGGCTTCTGTGAGCAAAAGCTGCCCCATGTCTGTTAAGAGCCAGTTTGTTGGCTCTAAAGGGACCCACCACTGGACAGAGCCAAGCCAATGAGCAATGTTGTTTGTGCCTTTGTGAGGGCAAATTTAAGAAAGGGAAACAAACTGCTATGCAGCAGCAGCTGGGAGAGAGGAGTTAGAAGCAGCCCTGCAGATCCCAAGGTCAGTGCAGAAGGAGGGCAGGAGGTGCTCCAGGCATGCAGCAGCAGTTCCCCTGCGGCCTGTGGAGAGGCCCCTGGTGGAGCAGGCTGTTCCCCTGCAGCCCATGGGTCCCACATGGAGCAGATCTCCACGCTGCAGCCTGTGGAGGAGCCCCCGGTGGAGCAGGTGGATGTGGCCTGGAGGAGGCTGCAGCCCATGGAGAGCCCCCACAGGAGCAGGCCCTGGGCCGGAGCTGCAGCCCGTGGAGAGGAGCCCACGCAGGAGCCGGGGGTCTGGGGGGAGCTGCTGCCCATGGGGGACCCATGCTGGAGCAGTTTGCTCCTGACGGATGGACCCC
This sequence comes from Cygnus olor, assembly GCF_009769625.2. Classification (NCBI taxonomy): domain Eukaryota; kingdom Metazoa; phylum Chordata; class Aves; order Anseriformes; family Anatidae; genus Cygnus; species Cygnus olor. Next base: position 124,107,357 of record NC_049169.1, on the reverse strand, counting down.
ATGGTACGGAGCCATGTGGGAGAAGTTCTTGAAGAGCTGCTGTCTGTGGGCAGCCCCCACAGGCTCAGTTCGGGAAGGACGGCATCCTGTGGGGGGGACCCCACGTGGAGCAGGGGCAGAGGGTAAGGAGGAAGGATTGGCAGCGATGAAACTTAATGGACTGAACACAACACTCATTCCTTATTTTTTCTCAAATTGAAACTATAGGAGACCTATGATTTAAGGTTACAGTCATGCCTTAAACAATAGTGAGCCCCATCCTGACTTGGGCTTTCCCATTTATAGAATGGCTTTTGCCTCTATTATAAAGATTATAATTACACAGATTGTAATAGGAATATGCCATTTGCATGAGACTTTCTCATACAAATAGAAATATTGCTATTTTGTTCATTAAAATAAAGAAAACAAAGGCAAGAATCAACCTCTCCCCTACCCCCCACACCCCTCCTTTCACATGCACTTTTCCCCCATGTTTGTGACCATGCAAACCACTTATGACAATGAAAATATAGGAATAAAACTTATATTCACTGTCTCATTTTAAGGTAGTTTTGCCTAGTTTGTCCATTGTTATTTACAAGATTTCATCATATACTGTAGCAAACATCTACAGTCTGCTGTAATGAAGAATTTTACTACATCTGGATCTATCTTCTGGCTATTTTTTAGAAGATTTTCTTATCTGTATTTCTGTGGCTTTAGTGATAGTACTTTGTCTGACATTTTTAAACCCTCATATATCTGGAAATTCAGCATCTAGGGTTTTGCAGAAAATAACTCTTCCTTCTGTACTTGCATTATGACCTTTGTAGTTCTTCTCCTGCAGCTCTTACATGCTCGTGGCTCTCACTGAAAGGTTCTGAGGATACACAGGGTCCTCGATCAATAAGGTCTTCCATTGTATTGAATCCCAAAAGTGTAGTAAAACTCTTGAGATGCAAACCTATCTGGATCATAACTGAATACAATGTTGTTATAACCCAACAAAGGGGATCTATTGGACTCTGTTCTGCCTCACAATGTTTAATAAGGTCTAGTATAAGCTTTGTTCTAAGTTTATAAATCACAATGTATTTCCCATGACAATTCCTTTGAGAAAAGCACTGAGGTGGTTCAGTGAAAGCTGAATTCCTGTATGACAGAAAGAACATCTAAGTAGAGAGGAGGAAATCTGATCTTAAGCAGTAATTAGCCTAAATAACTTAAAAAAAAAAAAAAAAAGAGTGGTAGACATCTATGTCTGTTTTACACCGAATCCTATTTTGAATATATGGAAGATGCTCAGAGTTGGTATTTCCTCTGTTGGCAAACGATTTTGATAGTGGAATGTGAATAGGAGTACGATGAACTCTGAGAAGTGAATGTTTCTGAAACTGGTTTCTGAACAATAATTGATAATTTGGATCATAAAAAAAAAGAAACTGTTCAAAGATTACAGGCTAAGATGAAGGAAATAGATGTCTTATTTGATTTAACTTGTTATCCAAGTTGCAGATTTTTACTTCAGTTAAATTTTTTGTATCAGTCTCTTGGCCATATGAGATTTTCTTTCTTTCTTTCTTTATTTATTTATTTATCTTCTATGATATTCTCTTTGCTATATATCTTAATTTCATTTTATAGTAAATGTCTGAACTCCAGATGGTGTGATTATTAAATTCAGTAGCTGGTTGCTTTTTCTCCAACAGACCATTGGCATGCTGGAGTTGCTGCTGTAAAATCTAGTGTACTATGTCATGATTCCCCAATACAAATTTTTCCATTATCAAAGAGAGATTTTATTTTGACAAGAAAATTAAGCTACTGTGCTGACAGCTGTGCAGACTCCAGGAGTCATATTTAGCATATCAGTGGACTGTTCTAATTTCCAGTGGCATATCAATAAAATCCACTGTATGTTCCTGGGTATCTGAGAAGCAACAGATCATCATCACTGCCAACAGATTGTTACAGCATGAAAATATAAGCTCTTCATCTCCAGGAACAGATAGGCGGACACTTGAAAAGTCTGGATGTGTAGAAGGCAGTTACATTTAAAATCATAAAACTGTGATTTTAAAGCATGTTTTAAAAAGAGAATCATACAAAATTCACAGTAGTCTAAAAGACTGCTTCTCAAAGATACAATGTTTTGATGTCTCCATCAATGACTTCATAGCAGTCATCAGACCGATCACCATTCATTATTCATTCATTTCTTAAGATCACCATGGGACACACCATATTTTAAATGAGTAAGTTAACCAAGATATCATTGAAGCTAAGTTTCAGCTTCATATAGAAATGAAATTATGAAAAAGAATTAAAATAAAACAAATGAAATTAACTTCTTCAAGCATCTTTCTGGCAAAAATCAGGATTTTTGATTTTATTTTTCCATATAAGGCATAGTTTTTTTTGTTTGTTTGTTTGTTTTTTCTGGTACTTGTAAAAACTGGAAGCTTGTTACCGTGACAGACTGAAGTAAGGTGAGGACTTTACATTTCAGTTTCACAGCTTGCCTCAGATAATTACTCAATCCACCAAAAACATACTCTCTCTTTCTCTGTCAGGCTTTCCCTCCTATATGTGTGTCTGGTTGTTCACACACAAGTGCATGCATATACACACAATCTATATTTCAAGAAAGCCACTGACTTGAATGGCATACATGGTTTCGATTCAAAGCCAAGTAGCAAAGCTAATAAAAATGCCTGCCATCTCAGACCACCAGAACTGATCTGAGCAATTTACAGAATAGTTGGATACCTGTAACTATTTCAGTCTAGCTGAAATCTCTGCAGTGATTTTCAAAGCATGTCTGAGACAAAGCTATTATGACGTTTTGATGTGAGCATCCGTTTATTTCCTCTTTCTACCGGCTGCAGTTTCCTCAGTGCTTGCTTTAGGCCACAAGAAAGGGCAGAATGACTTGTGCAGCAAATGTGAAAAGCTGTTTTTAAACACAGGTAATGCATTAAATTGAGTACATTACAGGTACTCCCCAGGGTGATAGTGCCTGCAGTGAGCTGCTGAACAAATCTTGTCTGTTCAGCTGTGGAAAAGGTTGGTTTTTGACCTGAGGAAAACCCAGGCTGTTGAAAGGGCACAGACTCTGTGTCTGGCAGTTATTCAGAAAGCAGAAGATGTTGTCTGGGCTGGATGCTGAAGGAAGGTTCAGAGGTAGAAACTGTGGGTTGTAGCAATGAAGCACAAAGGAGCACAAATGGATGTTCCCTAGCAGTGGGTCCATGTTACTGATGCATGTTGCAAAGTGGTGAGAATATGTGCATAGTGAGAGACAGTCAGTGTTGGTGGTGGTAGATGCAACTAATTGTGTCTGAAGTGTGAGATGGGAACAAGCAGCCTCCTGTGGGTGCCTCCATATTAGAAGAGAGTAGGGAATGCAGCTGGCTTCCTGGTGCAGAATGCAGGATGGAAGGAGGGAAAAGAACATTAAACGCGGTTTTAGCAGCCACACTGGGAGTCATGTCTCTGATCAGTTTCCTACTAATTTTTATATTCTGTGCGTCAACACAACAGTATTCTTTACCTTACCTTCTTCGGGCAAATTAGAACACCTGGATGGTGTGCAGATGGGTCTTCATATCAGAGAACAATGTGTGGAATCTGTTACTACTTTTATACATTTGCTGATGTGTTAGATGGCTAATATGTTGCTGAAATTACATGCAACATAAGATCCTTGAAGAGTTATAACACTTTCTTTAGCACAACATTTTCATTTCTTACTGCCTTTCTGTTGTCAATAATTCTGTGGTCTTCATTGTTGCAATCTGATTTGGATAACAAACTGTCTGTGAAGCAGATGGTTCCCTTTGTCGCTTCTACAGGATCTCAGGTTGGGACTAATTGAAAATTTTCCTGATGTGCAGAAAATTAAGCTTTGCTCTTATCACCCACACATGAGAAGAACTTACTTATTTACATAACTAAAAAAACATTTCTCACTGAAGTTGTAGAGAGGAGTAGATCCTTTTGCCAAGTTTCAGATGCACTGGAGACTCGTGATTCTTTATAGCTCTGTGCTACTGCTCTGTGGCTCTGCAGATCTGTGCTCCTGGCTGGCAACATGCTTTTAGTTCCTGTTCCAAATGGTTTGGCCTCTTGCTGTGAAAAGTTACTTTCACACAATTTCCAATCCATTAAGGAAGTATCTGTCTGGCAGTTTCTAATCCATATGAGCTTCTACATTCCCACTCCGTATGAGCTCATGTACTTTCTTTCTCTTCTCTCACTCTGCCTGACAGCATAGAGAAGAACCTTTTTTGCAAGACGAAGAGAAAGGGGAGAAGAGAGAGCACTAAATAGAGTTATGAGCTCTTTTCTCTAGAAAAATATAGATCCTGCAAAAAGAACAGGATGAAAATGTTGCTAATGGCCATTGTTCTTCCTGTTCTGAACAAGAAATCAGAGTATGTCTTCTCCTTAAAGGCCTGTCTGTGGACCTATTATAATCTTTGTGGTATGGCTTAAAGTTTTGGGTTCAAATATGTTTATATTGTTTGCTTTTCACATTATATTAAAGATAGTAAGAGATATCTTAGGAGAGGATATCCTCTCCTATTCATAATACGCTTTGTACTTTGAATCTTCATGCATCTTGCAATTTTTCATGCAGTTCTGTGAACATTGTATGTATCTTGTTCTTGTTTCCTCTGCAAAGTGATATGTGAAGTAGATAATTATAGGCTAGAAAGTGGTTTGAGAAATGTATGTTTTCTTTGAATTTTTATTAGTGAAGAGGAATGTAGTCTGGATGGCAGAGACCTATATGAATAGTCAAGCATGCTGAGAAAATGTTCAAGCAGAGAGTTAGTTGGTAAAAATGACTCATGACAAAGGAAGCATGACAATTTATTCCTGGTTACTTACTGCATTTGGGTATCTGAAAGCAGATAATAGTGGGTTTTGAAAATAGCTCTGCACTTTGGTCTTATTTAAGCAAGACATGCACTTCTAGGTTTTCACACTGGTATACTTCCAGGGTCCTGTTTCACAGAATCACAGAATTATAGGGGTTGGAAGGGACCTCTGGAGGTCATCGAGTCCAACCCTCCTGCTAAAAGCAGGAAAGCGTTCAGCGGATCTTGAATATCTTCAGAGAAGGAGACTCTACAACCTCTCTGAGCAGCCTGTTCCAGTGTTTTGTGACCCTCACTGTAAAGAAGTTCTTAGTATCTTTGTGTGGAACTTCCTGTGTTCCAGTTTTTGGCCATTGCCCCTTGTCCACTGTTTGTAGCAGTGCCACAGTTAAATGCAATGAAACCACTTGTTAGCGATATTAAAACACTTGTTAGCTCCTTTAGGTTGGCTGCACACAGATTTTATTTATTTTTTAATATCCCTTGACAAGATTTACCACTCACAACACTACATAACTGAGAAGTCTAGAAGCTGAACTATTTTGTTTTTCAAAACTAATTTCTAGACTCTGTGAAGGAGCTCTTTGGACTTTTATCAGGTCCTTTTTAGCGACATTATGTTGCTTGGAAATATTGCTTTAATATCTGATTACCATGGGAATGAATCTAATGCCAAATATTAATGTCAATAATAACTGGACAGGAAATAACCAATGAATTGATGTCCTCTATTTTATAAATAGTACTAGTTACATTTTACATATCAACATATGAAAAGCCAATACTAATCATGTTTACAAGCATCAGACTATTCTGGAAAAAAAAAAAAAAAAAAGATTAAGAATATCTTTCTAGCTTTCCCTTTATTTTTGCCCAATAAAAGATATTGGTGAAAGCAAGTAAACAAGGTACAGCAGCTAAGAGCAATAACAGCATGTCACATTGGATCTTTGTAATTATACCTATTTAATTACAGATGTAGCTACATTTATGCAGGTTACTACTGGTGAATATCTAGAAGAAAGAAGACAATCTCTGAAAATGTACTTTGGTTTATGAACACTATTTGTTGAACTCCTGTGATTTGTATTTGTGGATGTGATATGCCTAAGCAACAATATGTTCCCTTTTAAATAAATACCATCTGATATCATAAATGTTTTCAATTGTTTTCGGTAAATTATGGTGGAGTATTTCACAAAATTTATTTTAAATTGACATCTGAACTCTATTTCCACTTCCAGAAATTTCCTTTAGGAATGTGAAGTTTAAATGAGTAATTCCCAGAGCTAAGCAGTTTAAAACCTACTTTGTTTTGTCCCAGTCCTTTGAAAAATTTCTTTTGCTTAAAAATTTCCTATTAGTACCATATTGTGATCAAATGACAAAGAGATACTATGATGTATAAATAAAATATATTTTTCCTTGTTCATTGTGAACTTTCCTCTTTTCCAGTGACATCAGCAGCATCTTACCTTGATTCTGATGTGCTTTTACCTTCTTGCTGTATCTAAGCAAATTAGATCGGTTTGAATATAGAATCCCATCATGAAGAGTCAGATCAAATACAAGATTCTTTATCCACTGTAGGACTAAAAGTTTTTCCTCTAGCTTTGATCACTTTGGGTAATGATATAAAAATGAGTAAGGTTTAACTGGAGAGACTCAAAATGGAGTCTACAACTGCCAAAGAGAGATTCAGAACATTGAATTAGTATCTAAACTGCCAAATATGTGATATTTTTCAGCATTTACCTTTTAAATTGGCTTTAAACATGAAAAATATATTTATTGACAGATGCTTCAGCAAGGGACCACAGCCACTGTGCTTACAAACATGTTGTACATAAGATTGTATCTATGAATCTTATTGATAGCGTCTCTGAAAAACAATGAAGAACGAGTCTTTGGCACATGGAACTTCTATAAAATGAGTCCAGAAAGAATGAAAAGGAGATCTTCAAGGATTGCTTTCCAAAAAAGCTGGCATTTAAGTAAAATCTGCAATTTTAAACAAGAACTGAAGAATAAAAAATGGGAATTTGATACTCTAGAAAAAAAAAATCCCAATATCTTTATTGTAGATTTAAAAATAAAGTTTACATGGAGAAAACGTTTCACACTAAGAAAAGCCAGTATGGGTATTTTCCCCACAGGAAAAGTTCTGCACTTCAGTTTTACCCCACTGCTTCCTCTCCTTAAATAAACAATGCTCTACTGAGATGAATCTAAAGAAACGTAACCTATTATTTGAATCCAACCCATTAGTAGGCAATGCAGTGAGCAAATTTTCACAAATGAGAAATCCCATTTCAAATGATTTGTAATTTTTTTGTGTATGTGCATTATTTTGTGCGTGTGCATGTTAAGTCCGTATCTACAGAGTGCACCTAAAAAGATATATATGGTATTTTCAGATATTGCACTGCTGTCTAATTAGTTCAGGTGTTTGTGCATGTCATCTGTCCTATTTCATTGTGCTAGTGCATATGTGCCAGGAATAGGAGAAAACAACTTTATCTCCCTGGTTAGATTTGTTTTTCTTAATAGGGCTGCTTCCTTGTTTTATAATCAGATATTTTTTATCCTGTAAGCATATTTTATTGCACGGTGTCTTTCACTGTAGCAATTGTCAATATTTGGATACGCCTTCTGTTTTCCAGATGTGCCTTTGTTCCTTTATTTGTCTTGCAGTTTTCTGCTGACTTTCTCTAAGCAACTCTGTATATGTTGCTAATAATTGGCTGAAGATACGTGGTCAGACTGTGTATTTCTTCGGTTTTCTAACTTTAATTGCCAAGTAAACGGCAAACAAGAACAAACCTACAAATACTTTGAGATGATGGAAATGCGCAAAACACAGCAGACAATACACTAATTTCTCATTATGATCCCATAGCCCACCTAGTGCACCCAACTTGCTCTAGGTGTGCATGTGTCATTAAACTATGAGAGGATGTAGTGTTTATGGGCCTGTCAGTGATACTGTTTTGCATTCTTTTGCTAAATTAGAGACATTTTATTTGTTATACTTAGTTGATGTTTCGAACAAAGCTAATACTTTTCTAATAAGAAAATTTATGAAAATGATGAAGTGGAGAGACAGCATAGCTCTGCTGAAGCAGTGCTAATTCCTACCAGCTGTCAGTGTGGTCCTGTATCTCAGGTTGGTTTGTGGCCACATCCCAGCAGAAAGTACCATCAGGTGGCTTGCTGACAAACTGGGAATGGTTTCTGTTACAAAAAGGACAACGAATACCTGAGAAAAAATAAAACAATGTGTTGGCATATGGGGACTTTTCCTCCCCTCCTGCAGCAGAATCAGATCTGCAGGAGAATCAGATCAGAATCAGATCTGAACTTCCTATATCCTGCTTCTCACTATCTCTTCTCTACTTTCCTTGGATTTATTCTACTCGACATCTTTGTAAAAACAGCTGCAGAGCTATACTATATAAGAGGATAAAAGGAAATTATTCATAAAAGAGGAACTCACACACATTTGATGAAGTGTCTACTAAAATGAGAAAACTGGGAAGCTGAAGGTATAAGCTTGTTTCCTTAATGTCCAGCAACATCTTGAACTAGACCCAGCAGAGAAAAATAAATGAACAAGAACTGCCAAAAGTCAATGGTTCTACATTGCTTTTCATTCTTCTAACTCCTTTATTTAACAAATGCTCTGCTCTGAATACAGAGATTAATAAAAAGCTCATGATAGAGATTAACATTTTGTTCAATATTCATTGTTTCACCTGTTATAAAACGGAATCTGGAAACACTTTGTTAAATGGACTGAAAATTTGAAAGGCTGTGTAATTTCACTGTACCTTCGGTAAGTACCTCTTGAACATTAATCTGAAAAGCTGTTTTGTAGCTGCCAAAAGCAGTTACCTCTCAGGGATACCTGTACACCTGCCAGTCCAATAGTATGGTACAATGACTATATATCTCTCCTCTCCTCTCCTCTCCTCTCCTCTCCTCTCCTCTCCTCTCCTCTCCTCTCCTCTCCTCTCCTCTCCTCTCCTCTCCTCTCCTCTCCTCTCCTCTCCTCTCCTCTCCTCTCCTCTCCTCTCCTCTCCACTCCACTCCTCCCCTCCCCAGTTCTCCTCTCCTCCTCCTCTCATTTCATTTCATTTTTCAGCGATTTATGGTTTTAGAGGTAAAATCTCGTCACATCTGTAAAGGAATGCTTTGAGGACAAAAGATACAAATATGCTGAAATATAGAAAAAGGTAAAGTTGTTGAAACAGACCGGAATTGAATATTTTCCATTAATGCACTACTGTCAGGACTTCATTCTTGTAACATCTAAATCTAGTTACTCCAAAGTAGTCAGAGTGGTTGATGCACTTTTAACTTTGACTTCCTCCTTTTTAAAATGTCTTTCTTTGGCGCAATCAAAAGTCAAACTTCTGATCTGTCATATATCCTTGCAAATATTCCATGTAGAAAGACTTGTTTTTAAAGGGCATTGTATTTTGATTTATCTTATTCCTTTAAATAATTACAGTTCAAGTGTTACGATTTTGTTTTTCTATATGTACAGAGAGCTGGTATTAGCTGATGGAAATAATGTTTATATCACAAGATATAGCAAATCCAAAGTTTTTGTTCTCATTATTTTTTAACCTTTAGTCAGCTTCATCTTATTTTCCACTAGTGAGGTAGAAGGAAAACTGTCAGATTTAGTCAATCTGGCAGAATTGTTGTTGTGTCTTACAAAGCACAGATAGCATTTCAGAAACCTTTTATCCTAGGGAGAATTTATTATTATTATTATTATTATTATTATTATTATTATTATTATTATTATTATTATTATTTTATAAGTTTATATGACAGCTAAAAATATTAAATTTCTCATAGAATGGAAATTCCGTGTTACAACTGATTTCAGCTTTAGAGTGGGCTGTTGGTCATTTGGGCTCTGATCATTAAACATATTACTCCTGGAAGAAGAATTCAGATCCTTGTCTTTCATAAAAAGACAAGCACAGTGCTGTATGATATGATTGTTTTCTTTTAATGACATTGTAAGGCCCTATAAAGCTGTAATTTCTTTCTTCCCACCCTCTCCTTCTGCCTCTAACCAATTGGTGCACTACTTTTTACGACAAAGAAAAAAGTAGGAAATCTTCATTTCATGTATGAAATTTCTCAGTTAAATTGCCTTATTTGATTTTTTTTTTCTTTTCCCCGAGGCTATTGAGTGGGTGGCATCAAAAAAGCAGCATTTACCGTTACTATGGTAAAGTACTGAACTTCACTGCAGTGCTCACTGAATTTAGAGGAACAAGAAATAAAAAAGTGTTCATTTTATTCACTGTCTCCATGGTATATGAGTACATCAAAATATCTTTTAATCTTAAAAGAAGTAGTTCAACTGTACATTCATGACACAAACACCTGCTGGCCATTAAGTGTTTGATTTGCTGTTACCTTTTTTTTTTTTTCTTTTTTTTCCCCCACATTTCTCATTGTATAATCTTTGGGATGAACAAAGAAGAGAGTGAAAACCAGCCTGTGCTATCCCACTAATACTGAGAGTCCTGAAATAACAAATTCTCTGTTAAAATTTGTTCAATTTATTGATTTAAGGAAATGTGTTTTAGCTTTCTCTTTCTTTTCTCATTTTAACTCACATTTAGCTTTCAAAAATGGGAGACACTATAAGATACCAAACAATAGCAATGTACTAGGGTTTTCCAGGATACCTATAAATGGTTTAATATGTCTACCTGTGTGTAGATATATATATATATATTTTTTGCTGCCAAATAATGTTAGTTTGGGACCCTGAAGCTGCATCTGTCCTTTCTTTTCAATGAAGACAAATAAGCCTGGACACACATGACAGCATGAGGCTAATGCAGACATGTTGTGCCTAGTACTGGAGCAAGCACATCCAAAGGGATCTTGGGTAGCCCTGGATGTCATTCCTTTGCCTCTTACAGCAATAACTTAAGAAACTGCAAAGGAAGACAGTTATTGATTCACTCTCAGAGCCAGATCAAATAAGTCAATGAGTTATTGCCTTCTTTCTGAAGCTGAGAGAGCTATGAGAAGAGACAGAAGATTTTGTAAGGTACCCAAACTTATGAGAAAGCCAAGGCTAAGGTTTACATTTTCATAGTTTTAGTTACAGTAATAACAGAGGCAAGGAGCAAGCTGTATCTATTTACAAACAAAAATGTATCTGGAGCTTGAGATGCAGATTTAAAATTCTTTTCATGATGCTCCTTTGTGGGAAGGGGGTCGCAATGGTGACACCTTAGATAAAGGATAGCATGACAGACTAAGACCAACTCTGACTCCTTTTCACCTTCTTGTTATAAAATTTTAAGGGAAGCAGCTATGTTTTCCTCCTAAAGTCTATTGTATGTAGGCATAAGACAACAGGATTTACTTAATGTTTTATTTTACTGGTGTTGTGGTTTAACCCGGCCGGCAGCTAAACACCACACAGCTGTTCGCTCACCCGCCCCCCTCCCTCTCCGGGATGGGGGAGAGAAACGGGAAAGTGAAGTCTGTGAGTTGAAATAAAGACAGTTTATTAAGACAGGAAAATAATAATAACAATAATAATAACAATAATGGTAATAGTACTACCCCTAATAATGTGTACGAAACAAGTGATGCACAATGCAATTGCTCACCATCCGCTGACTGATGCCCAGCCTATCCCCGAGCGGCCAGACCCCCACCCCGGCTAGCCACCCCTATATATTGTTCAGCATGACGTCAGATGGTATGGAATACCCCTTTGGCCAGTTTGGGTCAGCTGTCCTGGGTCTGTCCCCTCCCAGCTCCTGCTGCACCCTTAGCCTGCCTGCTGGCAGGACAGAGCGAGAAGCTGAAAAGTCCTTGGCTTAGTGTAAGCACTGCTCTGCAACAATTAAAACATCAGCATGTTATCAGCACTCTTCTCATCCTAATCCAAAACATAGCACCCTACCAGCTACTAAGAGAAAATTAACTCTATCCTAACTGAAACCAAGACAACTGGATAAACATCAACTACAAACTGCAGAGGTGTAGGAGACCTGTATTCCTATCTTACCTTGACTGCTTTAAAAAGCAAATATCTGATCCTATAAATACATATCTTAAAACCAGTCTGCAAAGGAGAAATATAATAAATGTTAGATGAATAGTGCATTTTGTCAAAGTGGTATTTAAGATAGCACAGTAGTTTAAATGTTTCTGATCAGTAACAAGGTGACAAATGTTCTTATCTTTGCTTTATTCCTGTAGACTACAGGAATAGCCATTGCAGAATATACTTAAACTAAATGATGTCTTTTTATAGTTTGCATTATATCACTGACCACTTCAACTCACTTTTATTTACAGAGCAGTTGTTGATTTCTGCTTGTCATGGAAGAAAATGGATGGACATATAAGCCTCCAGACGGTCGAACTAACTGGAGAAGAGTTGTAACAAATTTCATTCAGTAGCAAATGAAATGCAGACCTGCATATGCTGATAAACATTATTTTCAAAGCAATCAGGTAGAAAATTGATATTTTGCTTAACAAGAAAAGTCACCTTAATGGAAATTCTACACCAGGCCAAGAAACTGGCCAAATCCATTTAAATCAACATATTTTAAACATACTTAGAAAGAGAAGAGACAGATTACATGCTAACTTGATATTGCACATGATTTAATAAGAAATCACTAGAGTTAATCCCTATAAGCATTTCAGAAAGCTTTTTGCTACTTCACAGATCACATGTTCCATGGATGTCACACCTCAGGGAGAAGTTTCTGTCACAGTGACTAGTTTGCCTAACTACCAAAAACATTAAACACAAGTTAAACAAGGCCATTTTTTTGAAAAACAAACAAACAAACAAACACCATCACTATCACCAACAAACCAACAGGCAGGTCATTAAAGAGACATAACAGCTTATGCAAAGTTAAACAGAAAATGCAATTGGCACAATTTTTTGAGCCTAAACATTCACTAGTTATTTTTACCAATAGATAGTTCCACAAGCAATGAAACTGACAAAATATGACTGAATTTAAACAAACAAACAAACAAAAAGGAGAGAACGTGTCTTTTGTCAGTTTTAATTAACTTGTATTCCATCTTCTTATTGGGTCTGACAGAGAGCTGCACAGATTATGACTAAGTATCTTTACATGCTAACAGTAAAAATAATATTGAAATAAGTTATAGGATTTTACATTTATTCCTTCCTTTCTGTCTAGAAGTAAATGATAGAGAACATAATTTTCCCCTTTCATCTCAATTTTGATAAGAGAAAGTCACTCTAAAAATAAAATTCATTTGAAACATTAAGCCTGGAATTTCTAGAGTCTTTGTTACTTTATATGCCATTCATCTCACAAAGATGTACTTTACTACTGCATTTATAATGTCTTATACTTCTAGTTCCAGTAAGACAAGTTATTGGAAGGGCAATAGAGCATGTGCTGAAATTAGAGAACAGAGTAGTTTCAGAGAACACTTAAAGATTGCATTAGTCCCGTTCAATGTGCAGCAGCCTCCTAATGAGAATAAATAAGGGTCAGATAAGTCACCAGAAGATATTTAGGAATCCGTTTGACTCCAAGGTGAATAAAGTAGTTATCTTGGCTCCCAAATGAGGATGCAGCACAGGAGGAAAAACCTGAAGCTGTATTTTGAAGATATTGAACTGAGCAACGGGTTCTGGCTTTTATTGTGAAGCCTTTGATTTAGCCACAGAAGGTTTACAAGGAGAATTGCATAGCATGTCTGAAATATATACATATTCAAAAACTTTTGTTATTTGGTTAGAGGAAACATACCACTTGAGATGTTCTTCTCTGTTGCATTGAAAGAATTACATGTATTTCAGACAGACTAAGAAATGGATAAATATTTTTGTAATAAATGTTATATAATACATAATAAATATTTCTATAATAACAATAGCTGTTTTATTGTAACTTATTTTATAATAATAAATTATAATAAATGTATTTTTCTGTAGTGAAAATTAAATCACTTGCATGACAATATTGTGTGAAACATTGTCTTGACTTACTTAGGATATTAACATTCCAACAGTCTTGCTTTTTCATCATTATGAGCTACAAAACTTACATTTGCACGCTCAGTGTATTATAACTGCAAATCTGACACTGCCAAGGCTACCTAAAGCTTTTACTTAGACTCTTTTTTATTCTTAAACACACTGGGGGAACTTGTTGTTTACAGGAGGTGCCAGGAATGAGATAGTAATTTGTGAATTCAAATAGTGTTGGTATTACAAAGGAAAGCACGGGATTATTACACCGGAGTAAGCTGAGGGATATAACTTCACTTTTCTTATTGCATTACTTATCCACCACCGAAATGATTGCAGTAGTGGTATAAGTATGGTAAATCAAAATTAAGACTGTAAATACCTATTTGTATAGCATTTTCCCATTCCAGCTCAAAACTTATCACTTTCTTTGAACCTCAGACTCTCACAGCTGTCTAGAACAGACAATATGCATGCAGTTTTTCCTGGGATATTTCACTACCAGAATAAAACATGGGCTTCCCACCAAGCCCAACAATTTTTCAAAGCATATATTTCATAATTTTGTAACCAAGCTTCCACCAAAATGTCATCATCTGCCCACAGTAACTAATGAAAGACACTGCCTTCAGGTTCTATGACTCCCTGCTGTGATTAGTAACGAATTTCATTTCTGGGGTGGATCCCTGTCTGTTCCCAAAAGCCAGGTTTCTGCAAACTGTATTTCAAATTTGAATGAGATGACTGAACATGAGTTCCAGGAAAATAATTTCCTTTGCCTTCTGGAGTCATTTATATCAGCACCCTCCATCAAAATTAAATGTAGCAATTCTATGTGCGATTTGAAAGGGAAAAACAAACCAAAATAATAATAAGAAATTTAAGTGGCATTGCAATGAAGCTCAATTAATTTCTACAAAGAATTATATGAAACAATTGCCTGCTTGGAGATGACAGAATAGAAAGGGTCCTCTTGTGTAATCTACTTTACTGTAAAAATGTTTATCATTGTTGATATAGGTTGAATAAATATGTACAGCATCATACCAATTTATCTCTTATTCATTGTTCCCTGGATACCCATGAGCTTAAAAAACAGGCCACTATTTCATTTAAATTTTTATAAGTGAGAGTTCAGATGTTGCCAATGTCATATTTTATCTCTTTTAGACAAATCTTAGGAAGGAGCAAGACTTTCATAATGATACATAAAATTAATTTGAGGGCTTTTTTTTTTTTTTTTTTTTTTTGTCCTTTCATTATTTTGTGAGCAGTATTTGTCAAAGTGAAAGTAAATAGATGTTTTGAGTGAACCAGTATTACAAAAGAGTTCTGGAATTTTCTCTCAGTCTACATGTGTATGAAACATTTCAGGGTATTTTACTTTTATTTTATTCTGAAGCTAGAAAAAAGGTCTCCACATCAAGAACCACCAGTTTGAATGTAGACATAAATAATGAGAGTGTGTGAATGTTATTGGAACACCTCACAATTTTTCAAAGCATATATTTCATAATTTTGTAACCAAGCTTCCACCTAATTTTTTCAATAATTCAAATTCAGAAAAAAAAAAAAAAAAAAAAAAAAAGAAGACCTAAATATCAAAAGCTTAAGTTATTCCAGAAATGGTGTTCTTTCATTTTTGAAAATCTTTGATGTTGAATATAGTTCCATGGGTGATTTATTTTAGTCCAGTAAGAAGGGAAATGGATAAATAGACATAAAGAAAGGAAAGATATAAACTAGGATTCAGAAGTTCTTTTAAGTGTCCTTGTAAAAACTTCTCCAGGAGAAAGGAAAGGGAAAATCTTTTAAAGGGGAAATTTTCATCATAAAATTTTAGTAAGTTTTAATACTGTCCTCTTTCCAAATTCTTTTCTATGTAACACAAGGCAACTCACAGGTGATGGACAGATATAAACTTCCATATGTTTTAGGTCTTAAACACAAGCAGCCTTTATGAACACCTGACCTTGGCTTTGTGGTCTGAATACACTGAAAACATATTAGTGGTGTATGGCTCAGCATAGGTGATTTTTACATGAAATCTCACAACCCCACTCAGAGCTCTCTGCAGCTCTACTGGTGTGTGTGAGATGGCTGCTGTCTTCATAAGACCAAGGGATTTGTTTATGGGAGAGCCATGTAGAGCACGCCTTCTTTAAGGCGCACATCAGGTTTTGTGGTTTTTTTTTGACGGACCTCTCTGCCCCTGTCCTAGGGAGCACCTGTACAGTTCTGAAAACAGTGTATGGTTTCGTCCTCATTTCACATCAGTTTAAAAGGTCAGGAGTGTTTGCAGGTATGCCAGCACTGCGTCGGGGCTCTTGAGCTGAGACAGAGGTAGTGGTGATACTCTCTTCTAGAGATGTTGCTAATACTGCTTCAGGTTGTCAACACACAAAGGTTTTAAAATGACTCTTATTTCTTGGCAGAACTCTATATTGTTGTTAGTCTGTGTTGTCCTTACCAAGATCCGATGCCTTGATCTGCTCAGAGGTGAATTTCTTGTGCCATTCTGTGAGGCTTGTAAGGAGAGCAGCAAGCCAATCCAGGCATTCCCACTGCCCCACCGAGATACTTGTCCCTGAGGTTCTTTTTAATGCCTGGGGAATAGCAACCAGCTGCAGGCTTCAACATAAAGTCCTCTGATAGTCAAGGGCCATTACATTGTAATTCTCTCTCCTTCTCAGAGTTCACCGTAGAAGAGGAGGGTAAAAGTACGGGGTTGGACCACTGCTGCAACTCCTTGTGATCCTCCATGACTTGCCTCTGGATGGAGACAGTGGGTTCAGAGAAGCATACATGAAACATGTCCTTCAGTCAGAGGGGTGGGCTGAGCCTGCTGAAAGGCCTCATATAGGGGACTATCCTACACTGGCCATTGGGAACATCACCTCTGCTTTGGCAGAGAAAGGGGTATTAACAAATTTTTTTATTCTGAAATTTGGGGACACATAGGGCAGTTATCTTTTTATTAGAAATTATCCTTAGTAACCACTCCCTCTCCTTGTTAAATATAGCTCTGTTCTTCAAAGAACAGCAGCAAGTACAGACTTTTATCTCAGCAGCAGCATGCTCTTCCTGAAGCAGCTGTGCCTGAATTCTTAAATGTGGAACACTGGGAAAGTTACAGGTTACATCAGTCCACTTAGTTTTCAGAGAAGAAACTACTGCTACTGCCTACCACCCCCAACACCGACAGTGCTGCTTTTTTATGTGACACTACTGCTCTTTAAAGTGACACTACTGCTCTTCCAAACTGGCAGCAGCTTCTTTCTCTTTGTTCTGTTCTTCCCAGCAGTCTGTCTTCTACTGTCATATTTGCAACAATGGTCCCTTTGCAATGACCAGGGCTCATAAGCCATAGATGGGCAGAGAAGCATATGTCATTTGGTTGCCACTTTCAAAAGGAAGTCATGGGGCATGTTCTTGTTCACGTACCGCCACCCTGGGCATTTTGCACCATTCTTAGTGTGGCATTTCTGAGCTTCTTATAAACGCCATTCCTTTTCCCTTGCCAGAGATATATCAGCTTGCTTTTCATCTTTTAGGTTGCTTTTCTCCACAAGGCTTATTTTTATCATTTCCTTTGACAGTATAGTCCGTGAGAAGCTGTGCCAAAACTAACTCCTACACCTGTGAATCATTAACCCTCTGGAGTCACAGAAAAACTTAAAATTTGCAGAAAATCATGGGAATTCATGGCCACCACTTTGAAATTTGTTGTTGATAAAACCTTGGTGTGGTATGGGAAGTATCTAAAAAGCATAGTTATTTTAAAATCAGTAGAGGAGGAGGGGCCTTCAGACTCATAAAAACTAGATGATCATGGGACATCAAATTGACATGTAAGTCTGTGCTAGGGATACCACTCCCAACCAGGCATTTTGGAATAGCTGCATAGATTGTGTGCTCGGGGTGCGGTGGAGCAAACTCTGTTCATTGCACTTCTGCTGGTGTATTTGTCCACAAGTAAGGTGGCATCAGGTTCCCAGCCCCATGAGGCAAAAATCAAATGGCATCTGGCTTCATTGTACTTCTGACCATGGTGAACTCACCTTTTAAAATCTATTTTAGAGATCATGAGCCTGATGTGAAGTTCTTTGTTCTGATTTCAATAGGACTTAGAGATTCTATGTGGGATTTAATATTTGATCCAGCTTAGTGAGGAGCGAGGTAAGGGTTTTTGACTGATGTTTTCAAGCTCTCCTGTTTTCAGTGTTCAGGATGCAGCATGTTCCACATTGTTTCTTATGGGCTTTTATTAAATGCATAAAAAATAAAAATAAAAAATATCTATGCATGTAGATGTTACTATTGCTAGCTACTTCTTACCGTAAATATTCATGGATCCTTTGAAGATATTTGAAGATAGTCATCTTAGACATGACTCATAAAACTTTCTGGTCATTCAGGTAGAAAGACAGATACTTTACAAACATGGCACTCTGTAAAATGTCCATACTATTCAGTAGTTTTAATATCCCATAATAGTTTTATGTGAAAGAGAAGAAAGAACAATTATGGATTCTTATTAAAAAAATTATGGTGATAGATCATATAAATTAAAGTTGTGCTTTTTCCAGTAAAATAATCAGTGAACATTAGAAGAATAGCATGCTGTAAATCCTGAGTCATCATTCGATTTCATAACAATGGAGAGTTTTTGAATTGAAAAGAGTCACAGAATTGAGTATTAATTATATGGGTATAAGAAAATAAGCTTCTGTGCTTGGCTTCATGTTGCACTTAGGTTTTATAATTTCTTATTTTTTAAAAAATTTGAATTCAACTTTCTCTGAATAAGGTGGATTGTAGTGTCATTACATCTAAAATAAATGGGAACTTCTTGGCCTTCTGACAAATATACGATTACTGTAAGTTAGAGATCTTTCTCTGAATTGAAGGAATTAAAAGCCTGGAACACAAGATCATGTAGTAGATGTTAACGGATTTGCATAACTCCACATTGCCTAATACTAAACCTATACTGCTCAATCAAAGTAGCTATATTTGAGTGTATCTGTTATCAGGAAAATTCAGATGTAGTGAGGGAACAGTCAAGCCAGCTAATATATATTCCAGATTTCAAATACTACTTTGAAAAGGAGAACACAGAATTTGCATGCACTTTTATTATTATTATTATTATTATTATTATTATTATTATTATTATTATTATTATTATTAAATGTAGAGAACTGGAAGGTGTGTGTTGACCTGTCCTCTTGTCGTCATGGCTAATTCTGTGGAGTGTGCATAAGGACATATTCTTTTCCCTGTCCTTTTTGGTTGCACTGATCAATCTCTGTGCCTATTACCATCCTTAGTTTAGTTGCAGAGAGTGTTTTAGGGAAACCAAGTTCCCCATTTGTGTAAATCATGATGTAGGTGGGTACCCAGCCACCTACAGTGTTACTGAAACCCTGAATATCATCCTGCTGTAGAATAGTGACATGGCTGGAACACACAAATGAGTAAGGATGTCCCAAATGTTTTATGAGGTTTCCTTTAACGAAGAGTGTGTAACCCAGTTAAAAGAACCTTGTTAAGTGTCCAAATAAATGTCTTGTCTTGTCTCCAGTCCTCAGAAAATGATCAGTAATATGAACAAAATTCAGCATAAAAAGCAACAGTTCAAATACTCATTTTTTCAATACATGGAAATAATCAACATTTTTTCCTGTGATGCTTTTATTTTCTCACATTGTGTATCAATATTTACCTCCGGACTGAACATTTCTTGAAGGCTAATAAGAAATGGGTTCTCTGACTTTATCTTCCTCTCTTAGCCTTTCACTTTGGTCATTAGCCACCAGTAAAAGCCATTAATGTCTGGTATCCATGCTAAAATACAACACCTGTAGAAATGCAGAGATCCCTTAGGCAGTGACTTCATAAGTGAAATGGTTTGTTCTGAATATAATTGCTCCTACATAAAGTATTTGTTTTCCATTTCACACCCAGAACTTTTCAGTGTTATTGAAAATGTCCCTAGCAGAAATGGGAATCACTCTAGTTCTGTACCCTTTCTGTAGTGAGCCAGGACACTGAAACTCAATGAAAGAAACTGACGGACAAGAGAATTCGTCCCTTGTACAAACAGACAGTAGTATATAGATGTAAAGTGTCAGGTAAGCAGTAAGCCTGAATGCCAGCAACTAGATTTTATTTTAAACCTGAAGCATCATGTCAGCTCAGCTGCTCCACAGATGCTATTCTGTAAGGGAAGAATTCACATTTGTCAGCTGCTCCACAGATGATATTTTGTAAGGGAAAAAATCACATTTAAGCACCACTAGCTGTGTGTTCTGAATTAAAAATGTTTCCAAAGGGATTATGTGTGCAGGCCAATATATGTATCTCCAGGCACAAGACAGCTAATTAAACAAACCAGCATGCTATGTGCTATCAGCAGAAAAGTGAGACAGTGTAAAACTGTCTCATGACACAGTAGGTTTAACATGATAGGTATCTGCATCTTGTCTGGGGTCTGGAAGGAACAGCTACTAAAAAAGCCAGAAGTTGGGAAAGAGATGACTGTGATTCTGTAAGCAGGCTGCAAGAATGGGAAGCAGAGCAGGGAAGAGAGAGCCTCCAGAAATATGGCTTGAATTAAGAACTTCTGAACTGTTTTTTAAACCAAATACCATCTTTTGAGATGTATGCCACCTGTAATAATAAACTTGCATCTATGGGACACTGTTCTTGCTACAAAACTTCTGAAACCAACAGCAGGCATTTTCCTTTTATCTCCAAGGCAGTGACAGAGAAGAAAGGAATCCTCTGAGAAAGTAATGAAAGACAATACAGTTACATACACTCAGACACTATAAAAAAGTGAAATAATATGAATAGCAGCTTGCTTCCAAATTATGTATGTTCTTTTTTTCCTCTATACTTCAGCTAAAGCTATGTTCACTTGAAAACTGGGGTTTATTTGCTTTATTTTGCTTGGCTACTGTTGCTGTACTGCCAATATGACCTCTCCATAAAGACTTTTTTTTTTTTTTTTTTGAGTCCAGAAAGGACCACACAAAGAAAGATTAAATCTACACCAACTGGAGAGCTATGACATACTGTGCCCTAAGCAGAGAAAAAAAGACAGGGGTCTGGCGGAAGAAAAGGGAGTATCAGTGCCAAATTACTCTATTTCAGCTATTTAGGATTTGGTATCCTTACTGACCCAGGAAAAAAGAGAAAAGCTCATAGATCACACAGCAAGAAGAAAGTAATGGAATATACTTGTTCCAGACCTTTTGTCTGTTTAAGAAGGTCTGCATTTTACCTCACTGTGCAATGGCAAGACTTTTTAGGAACCACCTCTTTAATTTAAAGTCTTCCTTGAAACTACATCTTTCCTACCCAGATGTGTACATGTTATATAGGTTAAAATATAGTATTGCCAAATATGAAAAACTAGTTTGTTTATTTATTTATTTTCTTCCCATTCAGGGCCCTGAAAAGTACCCTCTGTACGCTGCTGGATTCAGCCTCACAATAAATCCATATGGTCAATATTTTTGATAATGGACATTGATAGGAAAGGGCTGCCCGCAGATATTGAAAAATGCACGGGGATATTTTAAAAGAATTTGAACTCTATCATGCCACAGCCTGCCTTTGGCAACTGAAATTCCCAGAAAAGCTCCATCTGAAAGCATTCAAGAAAAAAAAAAAAAAGTTCAAATTATCTTCCTTAGTTAAGCCATTGGCAATGTCTCTTGAGAACTAGTTGCTTTTAGTTTTTTTGTTGTTTGTTTGTTTGGTTTTTATTGTTGAACTCTCAAGTGCTGCC
Organism: Cygnus olor; assembly: GCF_009769625.2. NCBI lineage: Eukaryota > Metazoa > Chordata > Aves > Anseriformes > Anatidae > Cygnus > Cygnus olor. Next base: position 124,085,657 of record NC_049169.1, on the reverse strand, counting down.
GCTAGACCTTTACGTCATATAAAGGAGTGTGGAAATTATGTGTTGTTAGGCATTTGAATGAGCTAAGAATACTAACCATGCTGAATCAAAGAGACTTGTTCAAAACAAACACACAAGCAGAGAAATGAAATCTCCAGGCTCACTGGAATATTTGCAGGTCAAGGAAGGTATTACTTTTCAGAACAGAGGTGAAATGTATATTCTGTCTGGACTGAAAAATGCACCTTATAGCAGTAGGCTATTCATTAACATCTTTCTAACCAAATGAAATTACCTGAAAAGACCATTATTGAGCCTTTAGCTTGTCATGCTTAATTCCAGAAGTAAATAGAAGAAAAAGCCTTTAAAAATTAGAAGGGACTAGGAAATGTTTTTGTTAGACAATTTGTGCATACACATTGAGGTTTGGGATACCTGCTAGCTATCTGATGCTTATTGATAATATGGAAATAACTGAATTATAATTGAAATATATAACTTGAACTTTATGGTGTTGTGAGAAAATTCTTGTAGGAAAAAAAATCCATAAACTTATAGGTTTGTGAGACCATGAGAATAAATGTAAATCTAATAGCTATTGTAAACAAAAAAAAAAAAAAAAAAAAAAAAAAGGTGTGTGTGTGTGTAAAAAATAGGACTATTAGTTGAGCTTCTTAGTTTGGAAAATAGAAATATAATTTTATGTTCCTAAGAAATAAGACTGACTCAACGAAAATTCAGAAGCTTTTAAAAGTGTTTTTTTTTTTTTTTTCTCAGAGTGCATTGCTTGCAAGATAGTTTCTGTAAAATCCTCAAAAATCCTTTTAAGAATCTCATTTAAATCAGCAAATAGATTACACATTATTTATTATAATTATAATATAATAGTTGAAAGTAAATATTTGCATATCATACTGTAGTCATCCAAAGAATAATACAACCCACTTCCAGGACAGCCAGTTGACCCTTGTCCCTCAAAGATAAACAGACATATTTTATAAAAAGTCTGTAAAAAGACATTCAAACTGTATTTTTATGAGCCAAATACAGAGATTAAAGTTAAACTAGACATTTACAGTAATTTATAGATACTCATGTCCATTCTGCTGAACTCAGAAGAAAATCCTTGTAGACAAAATTTATATATCAGTTTATTCAGCTGTCCTTACAGTGTATAAATTAGAAGAAATAGTAAAAGTTTGTCTGAGTTCAGACTTTAATCATTGGAAGGAAATCACACTGAGACATACAGGAGGATTTGGCAGAAGTCTCTGCTGGAGACGGCCAAACAAATACCCTAATGAAGATCCTCTCTGTCAGGTTATCCAAATGTAGTAAAGGACATGGGACTCCTGGGCATATGTAACTTCTCTCCAGGCGGGCTTCTGCTTTTTTTTTTTTTTTTTCCTTTTACCTGCATTGGGACAAGTTCTAGTTGTGAATGTGCTATTTTCCTGAGAATTTCTTCAGTTTTTTCACAGCCTGATCCTTCAGTCACCAGCTCTAACCCTGGCCTTACCTCCACTTCTTACCCAGCCCTGCCTAGCTGTGGTGGTTTTACCCTCCCAGGCAGCTGAACTCCACCACAAGCTCTCTCACCCCGCAACCTCAAAGTGAAAGGGGGAGAAAATACTATGAAAAAGGCTCAAGGGTTGCCATAAGGACAGGGAGATCACTCAGCAATTATTGTCACAGGCAAAACAGACTCAGTATAGGGAGATTAACGAAATTTATTGCCTATGACTAGCAGAATAAAACAGTGAGAAATCAAAAATGAACTAAAAACATTTTTCCCCCCATCCACTCTCTTCTATGTCCTCCCCCTAAGCAGTTCAGGGGAATGGGAAATGGGGGCCGCGGTCAGTCCCTATCACTTCGTCTCTGCCACTCCTTCACAGCCACTCTCTGCCCCTGCTCCACGTGGGGTTCCTTCCATGGGATGCTGATCTTCCCAAACTGATCCTGTGGGGGCTGCCCACAGACAGCAGCTCTTCAAGAATTGCTCCCACATGACTCCATACCACAGGGTCCATCCCCCAGCAGCAAACTGCTCCAGCACGGGTCCCCCAAGGGCGGCAGCTCCTCCCAGATCCCCTGCTCCTGTGGGGGCTCTCCATAGGCCGCAGCCTCCTCCAGGCCACATCCACCTGCTTCACCGGGGGGGCTCCTCCACGGGCTGCAGCATGGAGATCTGCTCCATGTGGGACCCATGGGCTGCAGGGGGACAGCCTGCTCTGCTCAGGGGCTCTCCACAGGCCACAGGGGACCTTAATATCCAGCACCTGGAACACCTCCTGCCCTCCTTCACTGGCCTTGGTGCCTGCAGGGCTGTTCCTCATTTCTCTCTCTCCCAGCTGCTGTTGCACATCAAGTTTTTTCCCGTTAATAAATCTGCCCTCACAAAGGCACTACCAGTATTGCTCATTGCCATTGCTCTGGCCAGCAGCGAGTTCCTTTTGGAGCCAGCTGGAACTGGCTTTTCTCCAATATGGGGCAGCTTTTGGGTTCTTTTCACAGAGCCCACCCTTGCAGCCCCCATGCTACCAGGTCCTTGCCACATAAACCCAAGACACTAGCTCCCCAATCTGCCTTTTTATGTCCTCTGTTTCCCATTGAATCATCTTTCAGATCCCTTCAGTGGCCCCTCAGCTGCAGTTCAGTTAGACCCAATCTGTCTTTAGTGGATTCACCTCAGTAAACAACCTCAGTCCACCCCAGATCTCAAACACTTATCTCTGTCTCTCTGTTAAGCTAACACTGCGCTGATATAGTATGAGCAACAAGGATACCTGATTTCCTTCGTAATATTTTTGGTTCTGGGTGGGGAGTTTTGGATGTCAACTGCTTGAAGGGATTGGTTGTCGCTTGGTCTGACCCGTGTGAAGGCCTCTGCAGTTAAGGAGTTGGTCCTGTCAAAGGGGCAAGGGTTTTTGGTAAAGGAGTGGAGTTGTGTGCTGAACCTTAACAGAGAAGAGAGATTGGTCCTGGGATCCATTGGAAATTTTTGCCCACTTTTATGTATACATGTATTCAGGAATGGGAGAGGTCTTTGAACTAGGTAGGTTCCAACCTAAACCATGATGAACCCTGCTGTGTGGGATTAATTATATTCATGGTTACAAGATGCATGATTGTGCTGTGGTTTCCAGCTCACTCACTTGTTTTCAGCATCATTATGTTTGCCTGTTGAAATGGATGAGCATTTTTGACCTTGTCAGCAACTTTCTATGTCTATATGCAATACTGAAAACTATGTATCAAGCTTCTTTTAATAATTTATTACTTTTGTACTTTCAGAAATGAATAATCCTTAGCTTCCTCACACAAGTTTGTAGAAAATAGTTTAGTAAAATATTCTGTGATAATTTCACTCAATAAAATTAATCAAGTCATTTAACAAATTGAGTGCCTCTACTATACTTTCAAAATCTTAAGGAGACTATAAAAATAATTGTTCTGTTACCAATATAGCTACTTTTGTTGATGACTCCCTTTAATTTGGAGGTAAGTATATTTCAGTTTTTTTTAGCTCTTTCTGAAAGGCAAGCAGAAGTTTTTGTTATGATTAGATAATCTGAGGAACATAAACTGTTATCTTCACTAATCTTTTAATATTTTCATACACATCTACTTACTGAAACTGTATTTTTAATTTAGGGCATCCCTATTGTTTTGAATGTGACCCAGAAAAAGCAAAATGTAAGTGCTCACCAAGTTTACAGAGTTAATTAAATATTTTAAAATGTTTGTGTTTGTTTTCTTGTTTTGAAAGGAAAGTAGTTTTCACTTTTATACACCTGTGTTTTTGTCATAGCTGTGCAAAAAAAGGCAACCCCCACCCCTTATTCGAAATAAGAAGCTAGATCAGAGACCTGATATATTGCTATGGCAACAAATGCTACCTTCATGCAGGCCATGAAGCACTACTGCTCTTAGACTGAAAGTCTAACAATACCAACATGATTTTCAAAGGAATTGTGCAATATAATGGGCTCTTTGGTCAACTATTAATTCCTACTGATACCTAGTGTCCCTGTCCAAGGTATTATATCTGAGATGAAAGCATTCATCTCATCCATGGCATTTCTGAAGTTAAAATGACTGTTCAGGGAATAGGGAATTTCCATGGAGAAGAAAGAACATCCTATAACAGCTGTTTTGGATGAAAGAACTATTGCAAACAACCAGTGGTTTACATGTGGTTAACACAGCCATGTATATTTTAATCCACAGTAATGCCCCAAGCAAAAGACTAATGACCATCTGACATTCAGATTATTTTTTTTTCTCTAAACATAAACATGAGGGCTATGATAGGGGCAGAGAGATCTGTTGTGTATCAGCCTCACCACAGAAAGACTGCAGGATTTTCAACTATGCCGTGTTGCTTTCCACTCTGAATACACATCATTGATTCTTGACTGAGATATCCAGTTCTTACTCTGACATTATTTGCTTCACTCTGTCAACATCTTCCATTAGTCTCAAACCAGCCAGTTCCTCACTAGCTTTATATTATAGGTGTCCATAAGACACCTTCAGTCCTGCGTAATATTAATTAATTACATTAATCATATTATTGATCAGTTTGAAGTAAAATAAGGAAATATACTTAATCTGCTGAAACTTTAACCCCTAGAATTCTTCTGATGATCTTCTCAGAACTATCAAAACTTTTAAGGGACACACAATTTGCTGATAATAAGAAAATCTGATTTAAAACTTTAAATGCTGCTGGTTTCCATTACATGAAAGAATTTCATGATATTGAAAAACTTGGGTATGAGAAATCTCATAAAGGTGATTTGCATCTATAACTGGGGAAGAAACCACCAGAGAAAAATGGAATTTGGTAAATCTTCTAATTTTTAAAAGGTTAAGATGACTGTGCTGTACTAGTAGCACGAGTCAGCATTCCTCAAAACAGGGACATCAGAAATACATATCAGAACTCTGTATTTATGCTATAGTTAGTGTGGTAGCTGGTGGAATTGTTGGATGTGGTGCCTGGGCATCAAATAGCTTATCTATACATATTCATGTAGATATAAATAGAAAATTACCATTATCATTAACACTACAATATATTTTATCAGTATTTTATTTAGAAGGATTTTTTTTGCCTTTTTTAAATTTTATTTTTAGGAATCATTTGTTTCTCCTCCATCACGAATATTTCCTTGTTTCAACAATATGCAGATCAGTTCTTGTAAGTGAGAAATCATTACTACTTAAAGGGCCTCAAAAAGTCACTCAGAAATTATATGGTAACTGATGCAGTTAAAGATATGAGGTGTGTGTTAGTTTGTTTGTTTGTTTTTTAATCTAAGAAGCCTTGCAATTACAAATTCTAATTCCAGTTCTAAAGACCCATTTTCTATTTTCCTTAAATAGTCTATAATTGGATTTTTTTTAATTATTTATTTCAGTTTGTTTCTGATAAAATCTTACTTTTTTTTTTTTTTTTTAATTGAGTGAAAAATAGGGAACAAATTGAGATATCAAAATCTTTCCAATTATTTTTGTCAGAAAAAATAACTTGGAATCCTTGAGTGGCTTAACAAATCATTCAAATCAGTATTTCTCTGACACTACTTCATCATTTTTTTTTCCAGTGGTTGCATTACCTTTCTAGAACTGTAATTTCCTGAATTAACAATTCATAAAATAATTTGACATGAATTGAAAGGGATGGATTTCTTTTCCCTTTTTAAGAGAACATTTTAGTAGAAACACATGGTTAATTCCATCACTGTAAGAAGTTATTTGGGGACTTTTCATACCAATTATTTTGAGAAGTGGCAGCCAGACAGATTTTCTCTGTGGAGTAGAGGTTGGTAGATTTCAAAAGAAGCTTGAGTCAGGTTACAGTTGCTCTAGTAGACTTGCTGAAAAGCTATTAAAAATGAATCACAGCATAATTCAACAAAAGAAGAAGGCTTTTTATTTTTTATATTTTTTTATATTTTTTTTTAATTTTTAATTTTTTTTAATTTTATTTTACCCACTATTCCCATGAACCGAAATTTCAACTCCTGTTTTTTCTCCACTTTCTGGATATAAGTATCAAAAAGTTAGAATATACGCAATTTCCCTGCTAACCCAACCTTGTAGAAAAACAACTATAAATAGCAGTAAAGACAAAGATATAATCCAGCCTTACTTTACTGATTTTGGTAAACTGGGAATTTCAAAGTCCAGCTGAAGCTAATGATAGACTTAAGTAAACTTATATTTTCTTTGCTTTCCCTCAAAACCAAATTGAAAACAAATAAACAACAGCAACAAAATCAAAGTTAATGCAATTAGAAGTTGTGGAGCAGCAAGATACATAGAGAAAAAGACCACTATGCACCATAGAATGAATGTGTTCAGTGAGTTGGTTCTGGAGGGCTACCTAGACCTAGAGTGTGATTTCTAAGAGATGCAGCTTCACAATGAAGACTTTTCTGCAGAGTGGCACTGATAGGATCTTCTTCTACCTCTCTCTTTCTCTCTTTTTTTTTTTAATTTTTTTTTTTGTACCATCCGATATCTTTTTAGTCTTTACCTCTTTCAAATCTGTTTGCCATTGCCAAAGTGTTAAAATGTTGTTAGGGATGAAAAATGTGTATAACACACACATGCAGACTACAATCTCATAGCCTGGTTTCTGAAGAGCTAAAAGGGCAAAATTACTTTTTTGCTGTTGGGATTATGTTTATTTTCTGTTAATACCATATGTAGATAGAAAGGACGTATTGAACACTGTTTTAATTCCAATGAAATCAGTGGAGTTATAGCAGATAGTAATTTGACTTCTTGATTGCAGTAATACAATTCCCATGTATGGGATTAATACAGTGTGCAGCTGAAATAATTATACATACATGCTTAAATATTAATATATTTTAATGTTTGTCTCAATTTTACATATTCTAAAATTCAACATATTAAATATTGTTTTACTTATTTTTATTCAGCAAACCATGTAGACTATCTTTTAACTTTATTACTGGTTAAAGTCCTTGCAACCTGATGGATTTAAATATATACATAACATTAACCATGTGCTTATCTGTTTTATCAAACAGCAGAAAAATCTTGTATGCAGGACATGAAGAGAAAGTGTTTTATTAACTAATTAATCCACCCAAAGAGGAGATGTGTTTAGCATAAATTATGGTAGCAGAATTTGACCTTTGTAAGTCAGATCAGTGTAAATCTATCTTTTAAAATAATATTTATTTTCCATCTCTTTTCCTTATTAGAAGTGTGCAGGAATTATGACAAAACAAGCTAGTTTTAATACAAATCAAAGCAATATTTTTTTAAATATTTTTATTGCAATTTAAAAAAAATATAAGTAAATAAAAAATTTTAAAAAAGCAATTTTTTATTGCTTTTATAAGCAATGAAAAAATTCACAATGACAATTTAATAGGCTGAAACTAAATAATGTGTGGATATATATTTAATTTCCATACATAATAACATTAGGTAAAATAAATAAATAATTAAATGGGTGCATCTAAGCCCGGATCCTGTGACTGATTTGCATAGGAGTTGAATTTGTCATATCTTTACTGTACCTAATAATACAGCACAATTTTATAGTATCTTAATTGTTTGAGATTACTGGTTTTTACGTATACCCTGTGTAATTGCTGTTTGATATATTAAAAAAAACAACAACAACAAAAAAAACAAAACAACAACAACAAAAACAAACAAACAAAAAAAAAAAACAAAAAACCACACACATGGTTGACGAGCTTAATTTGTATTTCATCTTCCATTGCAAAGACTTTGTTAATTCCATTCTAACATTCCTATCAATAAATGACTAAATGTCACTAAATGAGCATTTCAAAGTATTTTGCCTTGAATTCTCTGCTTTGTCACTTGTATGCTTTTTGCATTCATTGGAAGCATGGGAAAAGTAACTGTTATTGGAAAATGTCCCCTTTACATTCTGTTGTCTCACTAAAAATAGATATGTTATTTAATTTTATTCTCATTACTTTCTTCATCTTATTTTTAGCCCATTTTATTTTCACCACTTCATATTTCTTACTTCCTCAGATTTCCAAAACAATTGCATTTTTCCAGGAAGGGAAGATGGGAAATTCTTTATTGTCATATCAGACCGTGGACTATCACTGACCAACATCTTGCAGCTTCCCTCTATGAGGTTTGAACCAGCTATTTCCTCTAATTGTGCATTTAGTCACTAATGCAAATTTTGTATCAGGAAATCATGATCATGATCCTGAACCTGAAGATATGTGAGACTCATAAAGTTCCTTATATGAAGACATTAAACCCACAGTTAGCTTACTGAAAAGTCAGGATTTACATAATGAGACAGAAGAGTGAAGTTTAAGGAAAAGTTACTATATTCACTTGCTTCATAAATTTAATAATTGGAGACTCATATCTTAAGGGATCAGACCCTGGCATAAAGATAAGGACAGCCTATGTTCCCTGAAGGAGGGAGGGAAGGAAGGAAGGAAGGAAGGAAGGAAGGAAGGAAGGAAGGAAGGAAGGAAGGAAGGAAGGAAGGAAACTAAAAAGAATTTAAAGGCAGAATCAATGTGAATATATGAAGGTAAAACAAGGCAATTTAAATATGAACACACACAAAAAAAATATGCTGTGAGGTATACCCATCATTTGTGTTTAACCAATTCCAGATTTGGATATTTGTCTAGTTTGTTTGAAGCTGATGAAAATTTATCCAATTGATTGCAGTCAGTACTTGAAATGACAGATGATAGATCTGTTTCGGTGTACCATTAGTACCATAAAAATTTACTGAATTCTTTTTTTATATAACACATACATGAGAAATGTTAACATTAAAAAAATTGTATGTGAAAAGATGTTCAGTTATAGCTTATTCTGATACAAATATGTGAGATCAAATCAAGCATTTGAAAGAGAGGTTCTTTCAGAGCCTACTTATACTATACAGTAACGTCTCGAAAATATGAACAATGGTGTTTTTTTTCCTAGAAGTCACAAAAAGTGTTGGTCTCTTGAGAGTTCATTAAAATAAGCTCAGGTAACTTAATTAATAGGTTGATCTGAAAGCTGCAGAAGTATGAATAAATGCTTGACATTTTTAAGAAGCTCAGTAAGATGAGTTTAGACTCACACATGGCAATGCTAATATATTAATGGAGATGTGACAGTGGGAGGATTATTCTGACCCCAGTTGTTCATGGGTAGAATTCACATGGAGGTCTTCCCATCAATTAGACTGAGACGCTAAGTGAAAGACTAGACTTCCAGCACAATGTAGCTCTATAATATGACAAATAGTGTTGACATGCCTTAACATACGTAACATCAGGCGGAAGTCCCTGGACTTGCCCCAGTGCAATAACATGTTCTAAGGTGTACAGATAATGACAGCTGGAGGTTGAGAATAATTTATGATGAAAATCCTGCCACTGCAGCCCAAGCACGTCAGATCTTTTTCCTGCTCACACTTTGTACACTTGTAAGACACTGCCTTGGTAAATGTTTGTGCTTCAAATTTTTCTGCTGAAGATTTTCTGTATCCTTCTTTTATTCAAAGAAGTGGCACTCTTCATTGGTGAACTGATCGTACAAAGATATCTGCCAGATGTCAACAAGTAAAGGAGATGTGGTAATTGTCTTTTTGTGTTTTTAATGCAAATGTAAATTAATGACTTGTGTAGCTATTAAGAATTACATACTTGACTCTATTAACTGAGTAGTTTTTAGAAAATGTTTGGAAATAGGAAAAAAATGGTATGAATAATATGCTTAAAGATGTTTCCACGCAATAATATTTGCTGGTTATCATGATATCCAGTTTATTGCTATATAAGATGTAAGTATAATTTATTTATTTATTCATTTGTTTATTTTGTGCACTGACGGGAGACAATCAGTTTGAATTCAATATTGAACACTAATTTATGATTTCCATTTTGTTTTGTGTGTGACTTTTGACACTTTCAACATGAATGAAAATAAATCCATCCTGGAAATTAATAGAGGGTTAATGGGCCCATGTAGCCTGATAGTCAAATAAAAAAGTTTGACTTCACAAACTGGACAGAAGTTGAAAGCTTATCTTTGCTCCATACATGAACACCTGAATTTCCTGACTGATCACCTTATAAATTACATGCAGTTTCCAATAATTGTTGTGTTACTCTGTGTTTCCTGACTAGAACTTACACTAAAAATGAAGTAATCTGTTTAATTAATTACCACAACTTTAGGTGCTACAAGTCACTCACTGACTTCACTTATTGCTCTACTTACTTTCTACAGTGGTGAGTGGAAAACATATTTCCTCTTAAATATACAAAAATTACAATTAAACTACTTTACCATGGCAGACACTGCTCTATTAATGTTTTCACTTACAGGGGTGGTAAGCAAGTCACAAGCCACTCCAGAATATCCATAGGTCCTCTGTTCTCTGGATGTCAGAAGTATTTGTCAACATAGAAACAGATCAATACAGAATATACTACCTAAGGCCACACATCCTTAAATTTTCACAAGAGGGTGAGTAGTGGCATAATAGTAAATGCAAGACTGATAAATGCAGAAGAAAAAAAAAAAAAAAAAAAGGAAATTTTATTTACAAAAAGTACCTGGAGTGTCACAGAAGGTACATAGAAATTGATTCTATATGGACTGTTAAATGCATCAGCTAGATAGCATCCTTTACCTTTAGGCAGCTGAAGAGCACTTAGCATTGAAGAGCTGCTGTCCACATGAGGATTGGCAGTGCTGGACTGCCACACTGGCTTCATCTGAAATGTCTGTCATTGGTGTTGGCAAGGTCATAGGCAAAAGGTTTACATTTTAGTGTTAAAATACACTGTGCTTTTGGACCTTTTTTGCCTGACTGTGCTTTTGGACCTTCAGGAGCTGATATTCTCTCCCGCTGAAGGTGAAGGTGGAACCAGAAGCAGTGCCAACCACCACTTTGATTCCTACTTGCTTGGCTTGTAGAGTGAACAGGATTTAGTACAGATTTCATCATGTAAAGTAGACTTTGGAATACATTAGCTGAGTAGAAACTCTAGAGATAATAATAATTCCCAGTAAAGCTTATGAAGAAATGAAAAAATAAGAAAGGAGTTTGGTGTTAAAAGGCACTAAAAATATCTGCATTCTTATTTCATATGAGAAATAAAAGTTGGTAACGTTTCCCACCTTGAACACTGAAATATGAAAAGGTGTTTTCCAAAATCCTGAATTCTGAATGCAAATGAAGAGATTTTGTTTCCTATTTCAAATCCACATGCTCTCTTTCTTTTTTTTTTTTTTTAATGTTAGTTTCCAAGTTTCTTATATTTTCAGCTCTTTAGTTTTGCTATAAATGTAGTATTTCAGCTACTTTGTACCCTCAATAAAGTATTCTTCAGCATCTGAACATTATTAATATGCATAAAAACTATTAGTCTCACAACCTATTCATAAAAATCATTACAGACCTTGATTTCTATTGCTTATTTATTTATTTATTTATTTTAAAAGAAAAATCACATACAGTACTCCACATGACTCTCAGTAGTTTTACAGTTGTATAAACTAAAGCTCTAAGGTCTGCTATGAAAAATTAGTTAGCCATAGGTCATTAGCAAAATACAAATTAATATAAAATGCACAATATGCTGCACATTTTATTATTTCTCCAGATGGTCAATTAAATATTTGAAAACCCAGTATGACAAGAGTATGACAATATTATGTATTTAATGATGGTGGATATTGAAGGATTTTATTCTTTTATTTCTGTCTTTCAGCATTGGTTTAAATAATGTAGTTCAATAACAGTTGGCATCAGTCAGTATCCCAGTATTTGCTCTTAGTCAATAATTAGGTCATCTTTCCTTAAAAGGACTCAAAGTTATAATTTGCTGAACAAATTCAAATATCATCTTAAAATATAGCTTTAGCATATATAATTTATTTAAGGTTGAAAATAATCACCCCATTTATTTATGTAACACTTTGACTACTAACGTTAGCTGTTCTAAAAATCCATATTACAGTTTCTGCACTATTTATTGATCAAAAAAATTAAACCAAAAACTTTGCAATCAGAAATATTTTTCAAACTTTTCCAGAAAACTTCAGAAAATTTGAGATCATAGATGAGATATTAATTTCTCGTGGTTTAAGAGTTCATTAAGTCACTACAAATGTGGTGTAATTATTTAATTTAAAATAGACCTAAGGTTATTAAAATTATTTAAATATAAACATAAATATATTAAAATCTGCTGATTTGATTACAGTAAGACACAGGTGACCTGTTTCAACAAACACCCCAGTCTCTGAGCTATAGATAGTCTTTGTGGCATAGTAGCAAGACTCCTTGTAGGCTTTTCTTTTACATGATAAAATACCATGGAGAGCTATATTTTTAAGATTTTAGCATTATTTTAGAAATGAGACAAATTATAGTATTGCAGAATTACTTCAAATGCAAGAGAAAAAAATCCCTTGTGAATTGGGTTGAATAAAATATCAGTGATAATATATGTTAGCTAAGCTGACAGGAACAGGAAGACTCAGGGATTAAGCAGTCTGTAAAGTCTGGATAGGACTCCAGAAAAAAAAAAAAAAAAAAAAAGGGAAAAGGGAAAAGAAAAAAAAAAAAGGAAAAAAAAAGAGAGAAAAAGTTATTAATTTCCAGGGAAAATAAATTTTGAAAGTAAAGCTTGTTCAAGAGTATCAATAAACTGTGTTTGTGCCATCCTTCAGCAATATTTCATTTGGGAGCTCAGCAACTACTTTGGTGATTAATGCCTTGAATATTTGTATAGCAGAACCATGGCTGTAATCTGAAGACCTGTTATGTGATTTACTGGTACTATGAATTCAGAAGACGTCTGAGGCTTAAAATGGAGTTTAGAAGACTGGTTGATAGAGCTATCCAGAACTAATTATCTTATGTAAAGCTTAACATTCCTCAGAGGAATGTTGTACCACTGAAATTTTCTGAGTTGCATAATTTTGAAGGGTTTCCACAGTGTATTTCTGAAACATTCATTGTTAAGATATGAGTACAAGAGTATATAAGAGAGGAACATAAGACATAGTGGATTTTAAATTCAAAGAAAATATTTTTGCTGTGGAAACAAAATAAAACAACAATGAAAAAAGTCTACAAATGATATAGTATATCTCTCTTAGTTATAGTCTACATTTCCCTTCACCAATACCCTTAAACAATGGAAAATATTACGGAAAGGATACAGGAGACATATTATTTTAATATATTAATGTCAGGAATAATGAGACTGCTGATCTGCTTAAGGATACTAGGGACTACAGTAACAGACCCTAAGTAACATTTTTTAAAATGTACATTTTTTTTTATCGTTTATCTATTCAGTGGTAACTAAGCTCTGTTTATACACAACCCATGTAGCCTGTTCAAGACATGGCAAACCTTTCCTGCTCTCTAGGATTTATGTGTTTCTAGTTCCTCTGCAAAGAGCATTGTTTAAAGCACATCCAGTTTCTGAAGAGGTGCAGCTGACATATAGGAAAACCAAGGAGTAGTTTGTGCTTCTAAAATGCAGGGCACAAAATTATATTGGGAAAAAATTACTTACCTTTTCTTTTCAGCCCCATCCCATCCCCCCCATCCCATCTTGGGAGAAACCACCCTCCCTTGCTGGTGAGACTTGAAATATTTGCAGTAGATAGTGTAGATACTTCTACCAGTGAATTCTTTAAAATTATCCACTCCATTTGTAACAACTGAGGGGCACTGAGGATTTAGTATAAAGTCCGAAGTACAAAAATGCAGATGTCTAGCTGTGCAGAGCACATTTTGTTCCAAGAGTGGGTGGGAAGAATGAGCCCAAGCCCAAGGTCAATTCTGGAAGAGCTCTGACACTCTCTATCCTGATTCTGAAGTGTGCATGACTGCTGGAAGGAGCTGCGCTGTAAGGTAGCAAAAGTCTTTGAAGAAAAAATAATTTGGTGCTTTGTCACTTAATAATTTGAAAGAATATATTTATTGTGATAAATTTAATCCTGTCCTTTATTTTCATCATGGTATTGTGGGTCATTTATATTCACCACAGCTGAATTAAAGGTTTGGGTAATAAACTCTACCCAAAAGTTTTACCCCAGTTTCCTTTTCCAGTTTAAACATTTTTAATAGAAATAAATAAATAAATAAATACTCTAATATACAATAATCTACTGAATTACTGAATAGGGTTCAGCTTTTACAACTAAATCTTAGGTATTCATAGAATTTTCTTCTTTAATAGCTGGAAGTTCACACACACGCACACATATACACACATACTCAGCAATATATTAGCTTTTTAGAGTTTAACTATACCACAAGCTCACAAAGCAGAAAGGAGCCTCGGAAGATTTCCCAGACCAGCCCCCTGGTCAGGACAGGATCTGCTAATGGATGTTGCTCAGAGATGTGTCCAGTTACGTTTTGAATATGTCCAAAGATGGAGATTCCAAATGTTTTTCATTTTTATCTTTCAAACAGTCTTGAGAATCAGAAGTTTCTGCCATTCTGAGAAAGGCATGTCAGGCCTGACATAAAGTTTACCTGCTCACTCAGTTGGGGGCGATGGCAGGAGGAGTGGGGACTTAAAGAAATACATTCTATGCATGAAGACTACTGTAAAGATTCAAAATTATCTTCTGTTAAGACAGCATAATCATAAATTTTGTTGGCAATAATGTTTAATTTGTGCTTAACTAAGTTGATTAAGGAATAATATTCTTATATTAAAAATCAGGAGGACTTTAATTCTTATTTTTCAGTCTTGATTTATTAGGAACTTAGCTGTCAAATCACTTAACAGGGAGCCAAGAACTTGCAGAGATACAATTACCTGGGATCACATTTGAAAGGGGAAAATGCTGTAATTAAGAGCATAGCTTCAAATAAGTATAGCATATGAAACAAAAGGTCAAACCAAGGTGTTCCCTCACTGAAACAACTCTTGGTACTACAAGAAAGAAACTCAGTTTTGGTGAATCTACCTGACTACTGATGGTAAAAGCTAATGCCTGTCTGAGACAAATTAGCCAACTTCACAAGAAAATACGTAGTGAGGTGCCTTTAGATATTTCTTTACAATTACTTTCTTCTCTCATTTCTCTTTTTGTACTTCCTCAGCACAAATGAAATATTATCAGAAGCTGAAGAAAAGGAAATAACTAATGATGGACTAAAAAGTGATCAACTCCTTAGAAGAATCAAACTCCATATGGAACCATTACTTTCTCTGCCAGCTATAATGGACCATCTAAAAACTGAAATTCTCCTGTTCATCAGAGGAACATCCTACATCCTAAAGACATATTTAAAGGACTTTGTCATGTCTTTTATATCTTCTAAGCCTATGGAAAAAAAAAAAAAAAGTGTGTTTTGGCAAGAATGTACAGTGCACAGCAAGACCAAGACTGAATCACTCCAGAAACCAATTCTGAGTGAGAATGAGCACTAAAGCAAAGAGTTTTCTTAGTCATAAAGGACTTTCTTCATAATTTGACGCATTCCTAAGTTATAACTGTTTCTTTATGATATTTTTGATTGACTAACACTTCATTATGTGAACAGAAAACTATATGAAGATATAAGGGTTCATAGAACAATTATTATATTTGAGTTCCATTATTATACATTAGAGGATACCAGAGGACACTTTATATACCAGAAGATACTCATCTTGGTAACACTGAAGACAAAAGAAGCTCTAATAAAATGTTGAAGTGTCTACTTGCACATTTTAATTCTACAGCAACATGCTGTTTCGGATTGGTGACAAGATTGATATAACTGATTTTTCAGACATTGTGCTCCTGTGGATGGTATTTGCTGCTGGTGATCACCTGAGACAAGAGACTGAGTTTTCATCTCATAATGACATTTTCAGAATTTTCCAGAACTTTTCAGAAGCAGAGTTTACTCATCTGCAAAATTAAGGTATGTGGTTTCTTTCCTGGTGTCATGCTGTATTTCCCAGGTTGGTTTAAAACTAGGCATGTTCCACACATCATAAAGTGCAAAAATATATTCAGATGTGATAAAACTACATGAAAAATACCAGCTGGAAAATCAATGTCTAGTAAAACCATAAATGTACTTTTTAAGGAAGATGGTGCTGTGACAGATTGGATAACTTTTTTTTTTGATTTGTTTGTTCATTTTGCTATAATACCTTTTGAGGAGCAATACATTATTTTAATAATAATTGATTGATGAACTCATTGGAAAGTATTAAAATATGACAGTTTTAAGCCTCCTGTAAATAACTTTGTAACTTTTAATATGTGGAAGTAAAATTATATCTTGTTAAAGGGAGAGTTCACATTAATGAGCTACAATTCAGTAGTAATGTATAGCTACTCCATACGGGTGAAAGCATTCTATAGAATTGACTTAATTTTCATGAGTAATATCAACTCCATCAATGGTGCAGTAGACTTCCAAAAATAAATTTTAGATTATTTATCCTGCTTTCATTTCAAACCTATGATACTGGTAACAAACAAAGACATACTTTCAGCCTGCATACTCTTAGCCAAAGCTATGCAGAGTCACATAGGACAAGCTTTCACTCTAACAAGAGCAGTTGGATACTAATGACAAAGCACTTCCTACACTGCTTTTTTCTTCTCTGCTTGTGTTTATAATAAGAACATTGGAAAAAAGAAACTATTTGTCTCTTCCTATGGTTCAGATTTTGCATCTTTTCCCTTAACCTAAATGAGCCTACATTCATTCAAGCCAGCCAGTTTGCTACACAGAGGAGACAAATGCTATTTCAAAAAATCTAAGAAGTAAATCTTTTAAAGATGGCAAATAAGTTCTTGATTCTTATATATAAACATGTGCATTTATATGCACATCCTTGCACGTGCACAGAAAGTAGAAATCAATAATCTATTTTTCTATTCTTGTAAAAGAATGTTTCACAACTCTAAGAGAAAATAGTTGAAATAGTTTGATATGAATAGAGTAGTACATGCAAACTACTACAGAGACTAATCTTAAATGTCATTGCTACCTCAGAACAGATTTTCCAAAATGAACAGGCAAGGATATCACATCTTCCATAGACCCTGATAGTTGGAGAGCAGAAATGATAGAGGCCTTTATATGAAATTGCACAGAATAGAGAAACAGAGATGAAACAAAGAATAGTGAAATATGTGTATTATACTGGTACTGTTTAAATATTTCTCTTCAAGTGATCAAACCTACACAGTACAGTTTTTAAACAGGAAGTGCATAGACTGTTTTACAGACCTGGATTTTACAGTACAGGCAATATAGTAAGAAGTTTTTAATTATTCAGAGTTTTGGTAGACAGCTTTTAAGATACAAGTGGAGGCAGAACTTTAGCAAGCTACACAGTTATCAGGAGGAAGGTTTGTGAATGTTCAGTCTGTGCAAACAGAGAAGTTGAGAACCTTACTATTATCTTTGATGATTCTTTATTGTTATCTCAACAACTGCTTATAAACCTATTTTAGGTCACATAATGATATATTGTGCCTAAACTGACTGAGCCAGTTGAGGTCTATAGAAATGTTTATTGCAAAGCAGGACAAAAGACCTGCATGAGAGTTTGAAAAGAGAAGACTCCAAAACCAAAAAGGCCCAGTTGCAAATTCAGAAGCAACAATAATTGTTAAGAACAATTTTACTCCTCAGTTTTCAAGATCTAATGTACTAGATCTTGATGGATTACTTTACAACAAATAACTTTTACTGATTTTTTTTTCCTATTGTTATCTTGTATCCACCTGCAGAGACTTGTATAAAGATAACACCAAGACTTAGTCAATTTAGAAAAGCACTGGTGAATTTCTACGTACTTCTTTGGAAGCAGCATTTTACCAAAAAATAGGCTCTAGTATACTAAGAAATGAATCTATACCTGATTGCTGACAACATCAGTCCCCCAAAACTGGCTTTATTATTAGTAGTAAAAAGTAATGCAAAGTTTTCTTTAACCTGAGCTTCAATTGTAGCTGCATATCCTAAAAACGAGCAGAGGTGACGCATCATGCTAGGAATGCAACCAATTTAATCTGTAAAGTTTCACTCATGTCTGCACAAACCAATAAATCTACACAATATTAGGAGAATAGAGAAAGAGATCTTAGAAAAATGCTTTGCGGGGTTGTCCACAATCTGAATGTATTTCTACCTCATTTTATTATTCTTCTTGTAGGATAGTACTAATCATAGAATAATATAATCATTCAGGTTGGAACAGATCTCTAAGATCATCTAGTCCAACATTTAACCTAGTACTGACAAATCCACCACTAAACCATGCTACTAAGCTCAAAATCTTTATGTTTCTTAAAGACCTCAAGGGCTGGTGACTCAACCACTTCCGTGATAAATTTACTGTTAAATAAGAAATCTTATGAGTTCAACCTTCTTTGAATGTCATAATGACACAGATCTAACACAAAGAACAAATATTTTTTTATGGGCAAATTCTTCTAAAATAAATCTGCAAATAACACATAGAGGTGTCACAATAATGACATCCTCTTTACTGTGTTACAAAAAAAAATAAATCTGATTACTATTCCATGTTGAAATAATTTCTTTCTTGGTGAAGTTCAAAACTACCTCTAGTATGGACATAACTTGAATATACATACTTTTATTAAGGAAAATGGGACTACTCTTGTACTGTGGAAACTTGAGCACCAGTATTACTGCATCATACTCTAACAGATGTGAGGGCGATCTGGGTGCGACATCTGTCACCCCATTGATCGCCAGGGTTGGTTCGGCTGATCTGGCTCGCTGGGCGGGTGTCCCCTTCCTCCCTCACCGCTCCATGTGTGTCCCTCCCGAAGCTGCGCACTCGGTTGAAGAGGATGACCTTCCCCAATGGAGGCACACCATTCATCAGTCAAGGGTATACAGTAGCTGCGCTCCCCTGCTAGAACCTCCAAACAAGCTCAAGATCACAGGAAAGCTCTTGAAAAATATTCACCATTTAAATATGAAATACTCAATGGACACACTACCCGGTAGTAGAGCTACACTCTAGCCCGGTAGGCTAGAGAAAAGGTAAATTCCAACCACCATAACTAAAAAGTAAGTGAAAGGATGTTGTTAGAAGCAAGACGTTGCAAAATTTATTCTGTGTCTGAATACAGACATGAGAAAGAATCATAAATCTCAGAAGACAAAAAAACAAAAGCAATAAGGCAGACCAAAAGACAGTCTGAGGGATCAAATAGAAAAAGGAGTCAAAACTAATAATAAATCTTTTCTCAGACACACCTGGAACAGAAAACATGCCAGAGATTCTGTATTGAATCATAAAAGCAATATTAAGACAAACTAAATTACTTCTTTGCATCACTTCAGGAGGTTCTCACAGCAGACTTCTCCCTTGTGGAGGAAGCAGAAAATCTGTCTGAAACTGAAGCATATATAGAAGACTTGAAGCAAAACTAACAGTAAACAGTTGCCCAGACCAAATAGCATGCACTCAAGAGTTCTGAAAGACCTGAGAGGTGTTGTAATTTAATCAATGGTGTACACAACTTCTCTTTTAACCTTGGTACCTGTAACTTAATGGTGGAAATATGATAAAATTAAATAAATAAATAAATAAATAAAGTTCCTGAATTTCTCCTGGAACTGAGACTAATCTAGTTGTTCAGTGTAAATTAGTAGAAACTCTAAAGAGAGAAAAGAAGGGGTGTTATCCAACATAATCTATATTGAAGGCTCGGCACGACTTTTACAAATGGAAGTCCTGTCTTACAAGCCTACTGAAATTTATAAGGCCTGAGCAGTTGAACAGGGAGTGATCTGTTTTCTGCAGTCTGAATTTCTGAAAGGCTTTCAACATAGGATCTCCTAAGACTTTAAAGAACATGAAGCAGTCATGGTTAAGACACTAAATAATCTGTTTTCACAAAGTAGGGAAAACCGGAACTCTACAGGCATCTGTGCTGGGACTTATGCTGTATTCATAAACTACCTTGGATAATAATATATACCAGGGTGGAGCATGCTACTAATTATATTAATCTCTTCAAGGTTTTAAGAGCAAAGGCCAATTCTAGAGAACATAAGAAGGGTCTTATGATATTCCCTGACTAATTAAAATGGCAGAAGAAATTCAGCATAAAGCAATGAATATGAGGGTGGTCAGGTGACAAACAGAAACTCTTTTCACACATAAAAAATGTGCTCTGGAAATACTTCAGCTGATTTTATCATTCAAATAAGAATTCTAGGGGTTTAGGATGAATGATTCCTAAAATCTGCTGTCTTTTTCTAACTGCTGCTGAGAATGAAGTTGATGTTTTCATGAAACTGATAGGTAGGAAACAGAGAAATATGCAGAGAACATTATTGTTATGACATTGCATAGCTCCATGATTTATCTGTGTTTGAGCACTGTGAACTTTTCTGGTACCTTTGTCTCAAGAAATCTGTGTCTGATCTCAAAAAGGTTCAAAGACAGTAACAAAAGTGATAAAATAGATGGAACAACCTATCTATGGGGAACAAGTAGTCCAATTAGGAATTTTCAGCTTGGAAAAGATGTTTTAAATCATGTCTATAAAACTATAAGTTGCATGGAAACTGTTTTCCCTTGTTTACTGACTCCATCATAGAAGGCCAACAAATTGGTCAGGCACGATTTGCCCTTGCTGAAACGATGCTAGCTGTCTTGGTGTCTTTAAGGCACATGCCTTAAAATTGCTTCCAGGAGGATCTGTTCCCTGATCTTCCCAGGAACAGAGGTGAGGCTCAGGATGAATGAGGTGAGCTACCTGATTCATCCCTTGCTAGTGAAACTGCTCCCTAAGGTACACGCCTAGTGCTTTATAGGTTCTTGTTCAAAAGTATAAAGCAGTGTAGCATCCATTTAATTCCTATGAAAAATTTTTCAATGATTTCAGAGATCACTGTCAGGAAGATTATTTGTCAGGTATTTAACCTAATTTTTCTGTTTTCTAATTTGGCATCATTACTCCAATTACCCCATCTTAAAATGTTTTGTGATGCAATATGAACAATTAATACTTAACAGTGAGGTAAGCCTTGCACAGGGAGACTTATTTTTAGATTCTCTTTAAACTCTGAGGGTCTTGCCTCAAGTCTCATCTGAGGCAATATATATAAGAAAAAATTTTAATAGCAAGCAAGCAATGTACTCTTACACATTACTACCATCTAACAGCTACTACAAGAGGTCCTGTTTTGTACCTGATCCTTTTATGCAATTGGATAACAATATTTATAAACATTTTTGTAGCTCAAATTTTGCTTGAAAACAAGCTCTAGGCTGAAATAACAGATGTACAAAGAGAATTACCCTCAGGATATTTAATAAAACCATCCATGCAGCATGAACAAAAGAAATCACAGGAAAAAATGACAACACACTCCCTTAGCAAATAATACAGTAAAGTCTTGTTTTCTTTATTGTTTTATTTTCACAACTTTAGAATGCTGAAAAGCCAAATTCTGTGGTTTAGTTCTTTTTTGTTTTTCCTGATTAACAAACTAGTAAAAAAAAAAAAAAATCCATAATGATGTAACATTACAAGAAAGACTAAAAAAATGCTATTGGTTAGCTTCCCTATTAAGATGTAATACATATCTTTAAATCAGTACTATGTTGTTTGAAGGCATACTAATTAATTGATAATACTAAGTGATGTATGCCACAAACAAGAGACAGAAATGAACTGAACTCTTGACCTAAATGTCATCATCATGAATGCTAGGTCATCACAGATCAGCCTTTAAGTGACCTAAAAAAATGGGTATAAATATCTTTACAGGTGTGGTTTTACTCAGTTGGGCAGCTGAGTTTCTCCATAACTACTCTCTCACTCTCTCTACTCAAAGGGAAAGGGGGAGAAAATACAATGAAAAGGGCTCAAGGGTTGAGATACGGACAGGGACATCACTCAACAATTATCGTCACAAGCAAAGCAGACTCAGTATAGGGAGATTAATGTAATTTACTGCCTATTACTAACAAGCTACAGCAGTGAGAAATTAAAAACAAACTAAAAACACTTCCCCCCCCATCCACCCTCTCTTATGTCCTCCCCCTGAGCAGTGCAGGAGAATGGGAAATGGGGGCTGCGGTCAGTCCCTAATGCTTTGTCTCTGCTGTTCCTTCACGGTTGGTCACTCTCTGTCCCTGCTCCACGTGGGGTCCCTCCCACTGTACGCAGTCCTTCCTGAACCTATCCTGCGGGGGGCTTCCCACAGGCAGCAGCTCTTCAAGAACTGCTCCCACATGGCTCTGTACCATGAGGTCCACCCCCCAAGAGCAAACTGCTCCAGCACGGGTCTCCCACAGGCAGCAGCTCCCCCCAGACCCCCTGCTCCTGTGGGGGCTCCTCTCCACAGGCTGAAGCTCTGGCCTGGGGCCTGCTCCTGCGGGGGCTCTCCTTGGGCTGCAGCCTCCTCCAGGCCACATCCACCTGCTCCACCGGGTCTCCTCCACAGGCTGCAGCGTGGAGATCTGCTCCATGTGGGACCCATGGGCCGCAGGGGACAGCCTGCTCCACCAGGAGCCTCTCCACAGGCCGCAGGGGAGCTTCTTCTGCATGCCTGGAGCACCTCCTGCCCTCCTTCTGCACTGACCTTGGGGTCTGCAGGGCTGCTTCTCACTCCTTGCTCTTCCAGCTGCTGTTGCGCAGCAGTTTTATTTCCCGTTCTTAAATATTCTCTCACAGAGGTGCAACCAACATTGCTCATTGGCTCGGCTCTGGGCAGCGGCAGGTCCCTTTAGAGCCAGCTGAAACTAGCCCTTACCTAACAGGGGGCAGCTACTTGGCTCTTCTCACAGTAGCTGCCTCTGCAGCCTCCACTACCAAAACCTTGCCATGTAAACCCAATATAACAGACAATCTCATATAGCGCATTATAGCAGTCTATTTCCCACAAAGACTGCACAACCAAAGGAGTTGGAGCATTTTTTTTCCCCTCGTTTGTTTGTTTTTTCCTATTACCAATTGTATTTGTGAAAATTTTAAATTTGTGTTTCACACTTTCTGTTACAAAGCAGATGGTCAGCCACCTTTTTATCTTGTCATTCCTAAGGTGTTCCTCATTTAGCCCCAAGGAGCAAGTCAGCCATCTGAATGGTTGTGCAAAACTTGTGTTTATTCATATTCTAGTTTCTCAAGTTCCTTCCTTCCTTCCTTCCTTCCTTCCTTCCTTCCTTCCTTTATATATATAGAGAGAGACATGCAATTTCCTCACACTTGGAAAATTCCACACTTACTGAAAGGACTTAATTGAAACATCTTTTAAGAAAACATCTTTGTCCAGGAAGCAATCTGGAATTTTTTAGTCCAGAAGGAAAGCTATCGGGAAGTTATCACTGTCAGAAAACAGGGTGTGAATATTAAATATATTTTGCAAGCCTAATGATGGCATTTCCTTCTAAGTGACAGCTATAATAATGATTTGCTGCAAGATAACATGACAGTTTTCAATAATCTTTCCATCCTCAGTATTTGGACACTGCTAGGAAAGATAGTGTAATTAAGGGGAAGAGAAAGAGAAGGTGCCATCAATTTATGACTTCACCTTTTACAACTCAATTTATCCAACAGATTTTAAAACCAATAGTCAGATGATAAACCTTTTACAACTCACAGAGTGAACAGATGGCACAGCAGTATTGAAAATGACAGTATATATACACCGAATGAACTGGTGCTCTGCTCTAGTTAAGAAGCTGTCAACATTTGTGTTACAAACCTCAGTTTTCAAAGGTTTGTAAGTTGGCTATGTTAGCTAACATCTGGCAAAACTTGGCTTACAAACTGCATGTCTAGGTACTGTGAGAAAAAAAAAAAACACACAACACCATGTTTATTATTTCACCCATTTCATACCTTTACACATACCTAACCATATTATAAACACTAGCTGTAACTTCAGATGCTGGGGAAGTGTCTTTACTAATCAGTGGGATTTGAGTGAGCTGATTAGTCAGTGAGCAGCTGTGCTGGCTTTGCAAAGAAGCATGTGGCTGTCCTCAGTATCCTCCTCTACAGAGGAGGCTTCAGGCACAGCTGATGGGACCTGCCTGAGCACCCAGATGCTCTATGCCTAGGATGTTACTGTGCTGTGAAAGGTTTCCAAACCCTCTATGAGACAGCCACATGGAACAAAAGTGATCAAGATGACTAAAATTAAAAAAATAGCAGTTTTAGCAGTAGCACTGTTTCCAAAGTAGTGTAATACTTGTGTTAAATACCGCAGTTTGACTTAGAATGATTGAAAGATGTGCTGAAGTAGCCAACTTTTTACACTTGGAGTCTACAACAATGGTTTTCAGCCAGGCTGGTGTATCTGTACGTTGTATAAAACTCCTGCTCATGTAAGGTCTCAGTTTTAGACATGAAGAAAAAAAGATTGCAAGATTTTGCCTAAGACTGAATGGTAGCTCGGGAAAGATTTCAGGATTTGGCTCATCAAATTAATAATTTTAAATTATATGCTACTGAGTTTACTGCTTATGGAATTAGTACCAACATATCGTGCCCATTAGCTTTGGTTTGAATCTATAAGATGATCATTAGTTGACAATGATCATAGATTGAACATAAAGAAAAATGTAGGTCTTACTTAATACACAGGTATCCTGTGTTTGATTTTTGATGTAAAAGTGAAAAAGTGGTAAATATTGCAGTAGCAGATTCACAGAAGCTATTGTACGAAATGTGGTTTTGAATTGGGAAAGAATGTATAAAAGAAGCAAAGGGTTAAAGATGCGTACTAGAAAGATGTGTGTTGGGTTATGTGAATTTCCAACTTCGCTAACTGTGACCTTATTCTTTCAGGAGAAAATATTGGGAAACAAACAAACTAACCAACCAGTCAAATTGGAAATTATGTTTTCAGTGTTGTTTAGAGGAAAAGAAATACAGTACAATCAATCATCTGAGTTGCACCCAATGAGACATCCATATTACAGATTCTCTCAATGGAAATGTGAGTCATCCCCCAAAATCCTAAATTAGGATTTCCACAGTATCCAAATGCTCATAGAATTCCACAACTACTATATGCCTTATTCCCTCAGGCACATTTGAAAGAAATTCCTGTCTTGGATGGAATCTGTAATACATGTAGTTTTCAGCTTCAGAATGTCAAAAACAACAACGAGTTACCTAAGGAAAACAAAACAAAATAAAACAACAACAACAACAAAAAAAAGATAAAAAGCGAGAGGAGAGGAAAGGAGAGAGATTAATATAAAAAGTAGTGAATAAGAATAGCTTTGATAAACAGTGAGAAAGTAGATAGTGGGAGGGGATATACTTTCTGGTATATCCAATTATGTCCCACTGATGTTCCTGCCATCTAAGTGGGAATAGGATAAATACGTACTGAATCATATGAAATGACTGTAAGTAGATAACTGGAGTTGGAAAGAGAAAACCTAAGAAAAACAAATTTAAGTATGGAAAGATGACAATGCAAGACAAGAGAGGAAGGACTGCAATGACTAGGATTTTCAATGAAGGTCTCTTCCTCTTCGGCAGCATCTCAGCTTCTGCTCATCACAGAAATAGATGGGACCTGCAAACTGAGAGTCAGATCTTGAACTGGATAGAGGATTTTAGCTCTGCAATGATCTTGCTGCTCCTGCCACCCCTTCCTTCTGATTTTCTGAAACGGCAACATTTGTTAGTCCTTGCATGTACCCACCTCCCAATTCTCAGTAGGGTTCTGTTTCCTGTGGCTCTCTCTCACTAAAATAGATCACGTGGCCTTCCTAACACATGCTTTGATCCTGTTTATAATATTGATGCTGTACTGGCTGTGTCAAAGCCATGCAGCTCCCCAGACATGGATACATGGCTTTCAGCACCCCTGGGGTTGTGTCCACCAACTACACCATTTCCTCTGTGAACTTGGAGTCCATGATGTATTGGATCCCATTCTGTGCTGACTGCTGTATTGGGTTTAAATGGCAAGGGTTTGCTAGCAGGGGGTCTGCAAGGCAGCGTCTGTGAGAATAGCTCAGAAGCTTCCCATGTTAGAGAAAAGCCAGTTGCAGCTGGCTCCAGAAGGGACCCACTGCTGGCCAGAGCCAAGCCAATGAGTGACATTGGTTGTACCTCTGGGAGAGCAGATTTAAGAAAGGAAAAAACAAACAATCAAAAAAAATATATATGCTGCACAACAGCAACTCAGAGAGCAAAGAGTGAGAAGCAGCCCTGCAGACCCCAAGGTCAGTGCAGAAGGAGGGCAGGAGGTGCTCCAGGCATGCAGAAGAAGCTCCCCTGCGGCCTGTGGAGAGGCCCCTGGTGGAGCAGGCTGTCTCCCTGCAGCCCATGGGTCCCACATGGAGCAGATCGCCACGCTGCAGCCCGTGGAGGAGCCCCCGGTGGAGCAGGTGGATGTGGCCTGGAGGAGGCTGCAGCCCATGGAGAGCCCCCGCAGGAGCAGGCCCCAGGCCAGAGCTTCAGCCCGTGGAGAGGAGCCCATGCAGGAGCAGGGGGTCTGGGGGGAGCTGCCACCTGTGGGGAACAGCTAAATTTAGCGAAATATTCTGTACAATAAGATTTTCAGGAAAAACTGCAGTCTGCACTCCCATGTTGTGGTGATAGTCAAAACTGAAAATATGTGATTGCAGTCTGTGATATAGACCCGGCATCTTAACAAACGCTAATGCTGAAACATTCAGAAGAGAAAAACTAGAATACGGTGCCCTTTGTTGTTGCTAAAATATTACAGAAATCATGAAATACTGCTTGCATTTTGCAGATTTTTCTTCAAATTTGTTCCTTCTTCATAGATTGACTCCAGCTGGCACAATCCTGAAAATCAACTACTTTCTTTGCCACTACCTAAAAGGAAAACAAAACAAAACACACAATACACACAATAGAAGTTTCAAGTCCAGTAGATTTAGCAATGTGTGAGAACAAACGAGATCTTCTTTTGAGATACTGCAGGTTAATCATAAGTGTTAATGTATGCAAACGTGACCTGAAGTCTAGACTGAAGTTCTCCATATAAATTCTGTACCATCGTTTTACACAGTTTCTGATGTTTTTGTATGTTCACAGAACAGGTAATTGCTTATTGCAGTTTTCTCTACTAATAATGTGTGTTAGGTTCAGCTAGTAATATGTTTGCTTCCAGGTAACTGAAAGCTTGTGTATCTCGGAATGAGGCTAATAAATGTGTCTACATTACACCAAACAGTGCTATCAGGTTTCTGCACCACATCCCTGATTCATGTGCCAAGATGATTAATAAAAATATTAACTAAGATCTGCTGAATTGAAGCGTACCTCTTGAGAAACTGCATTTCAGACTAATACTTTTTCTTCTTGTACTATTCGGTGTTGACCTTTTAGTCAGATCCTTTCTTGTGTCATAATTCTTCCACTGATTCTCATCTTTTCCATCTTAATTAACAAGTTTCCTAATATCAGCTCTTCTAAAGTTCTACTGTTGTCCAAACAATGAGATTCACCACATTTCCTTTGAAGAAAAAAAGTTATACACATAAAGATGTTATATCTAGGCTGCTAATATATCTATTTCCTTCATTTCCTCACTCCATTAGCACTGACTGGCATGGAAAATGCTTCTGGATGTCATGTGTTCTGGTTGCACAGATGCTCAGCCTTTCATTCAGGTCAGGGTTGCATCTGTCCCTGCACAAAACCGCATATTACAGATGATGTCAGAATAATGAGCCCGAAAGAGACAAGATCATTTCATTGTCTTTTTAAAAGCATAGATGTTCCTGAGTCTGCAATTTTATGCATCAATTGTTTCAGATTTCTCAAACAGAGGTTACCTGGTCCCTTTCCTCACTTGAGAGCATTATTCTCTTTAAGCTTCATTCTACCTCGTTTGTGATATTTTCCATTTTCATACTCTTATTCTTTCTTTCTTTTCCTATAAGCAATAATTTTTTTAATAACCATTAATTATTATTGTTTTTTGAGAAGCAATTAAATGAGGCACATTTTCATTTCATTTTTAGTCATCATCTAGTTCTCCTTTAAACTTAATCCTACTTTTGCTGTTGAGTACCTTCTTTTCCTGTTCTCTTACCTTTTTGATTAGGGACACATATGATATTTTTTTGTTTTACTGTCATCCCTGAGTTCTAAGTTAAGTTGACATTAGCTTTCTGATTATTAAACAATTTCCAAGTATATTTTTCCTCCGCTTCTGTTAGTCTCTCTGTTAAATAATTTGCAGAAGATATTGAGGATAAGCAATGACATCCAATCTCCATTACCAGTTCCACGCTACACTCCTGTCTTTTCTCTCTCTCTTTTCCTCCTTTAGCTTCCTTTAGCAATGGTATGTTTTTTCAAACAAATGAGGCATTTTACAGGAACACCATGCTACATCATCTATCCATTTTTATCTGAAAACATTCAAACGAAATTGTGAAAAACTCAGTTATGTTTCTCCTAGAACAAACATACTTCTTTTTCTCTTTTACTCATTGTTCTCATGAAGATTGGAAGGCATGCAAAGAAGATGACACAGAATCCTGGTGTATGCTACGGAACCTAACCATCTAAGTAAACTGACTGCAAGTCATAACATTATCATAGACAAAAAAAATACTTACTGCTATTTAGACACATTACATAATCTTGATGAATGTTTACATCATTACCTACCGCGCATACTCATGTATACATTCCCTGAAGAGACCATAACATAGGCAGATCCTAACAGTGCTTCATGAGAAAGGAAACTAATACATTTTAATGTTCAATTTTATAAACCAATTGAACATGGAAAAGTGACCACCATCACTTAAAAATATTGATTAACTAATAGTTCTGGTCCAGACCTTTTAACTTTTAATTTTTAATTTGACAAAACTTATAATTATGAATTTTAGCAAGTGGTGTATATTCTAACGCAGTATTTCCAGTTATCCTGAAACTGTTTGTTAACTCCAGTCAAATGTGTTGTAAAATTTCTAGTAGACTATGAATATTGTATGTAACCTTATAGCAATCATACTCTTTGACATCACACCTAGATTTATCTTAGCTGTAGAAGATCCAAGTTTCATCTGTTTGTTTGCAGAGAATGAGACATCTCACAGTTGCCATGAAAGCCCTCTTGCTTTTTTTTGAAGATATTACAAAGCTTAAAATACTGTACATACTGATTCCAAATGTAAAGCAATAAAGTAATAATATCTATTTCCTTTGGTAATGGTTATATTTTAATATTGATTTTGAGTTTGTTTTTTATTAATGTAGTTTGCTATGAACGTGTTTTATGGAGTGTAGTGGGAAAGATAATGCGTGGAAAGATTGTATCGGCAATTACCAAGCATTGATCAAGTTAAGCACCTCTGCACATTTTAAAAGTCAAAACCATTCAGAAGTGACAACATTTTAAGGATCTTCTGTTACTTAGATGAAGAGAATCGTAGAATTATTGGATAATTCAGGTTTGAAGGGCCCTCAGGAGGTCATTTATAAAGCAAGGTGCCTTTAGTTTTAGTATCAAATTCTAGGTGGAGCTATCTGAAAATGGAGGAAATCTTATTTATAAATCCTGTTAGAATTGTGGAACAACTATCTTTCCCATTTTATTCTCAATTTGCTCCTTTCATTATCTCAACTTCCAACTTTTCCTAAAAGTAAATTAGAGCATCCTTACCAGACTTTCTTACAGAATATAAACTGTTATTCTTCTCCCAAAGATGCTATTATTGCATCCTCTAATTACATATAGTAATACAGGAACACTATTATTTATTGTGCAAAATAAAGGAAGGATTGTGGTTCTGTTCAAGGTGAAACAGCAAATCCCATTTATCTTCTCAAGTTGATTTGTTTCTTAGGATTTTCTGACTTTTACACACCATTATAACATTTTCTAGTTGCTTGGAAATGATCTCCTTCTGTTTGCCTATACATGGCCTCTGCGCACAGTAAACAGAAGGATAATCCTGCACCTTTTCTTTCAATGAATGCGGCTCACTAACTTGCAGTATATTATCTTGAGATAACTCTTCTTTAAGTGTTCATATTTTAATCAAATTCTGTTGATATTGTTTTCTGAAGTTATAGGAGTGGTTGTATGTAAATAGAGATAGAAAACAAACATTCATGTTCTGATAATCCTAACTATTTAACTTAGGCTGTCGGACTACAGTACACATATATAAAGTGACATTGGAGCTGGATCTTGAGCCTTTGCTGCTTCCCGGTGAAACACTTGAAGAAAGCAACCTGAAAGCTGGTAAAGAATGGAAGATCAACAAGCTAGACAGAAGTACCCTCTCAGTTACACAATGAAAAGAGTGCTGTTACCTCTGAAATGACACTCAAGATAAATAGCTTTGATGATAAGGCAAGACATATTTCTTTCCATTTATACAATAACTGCCCAGATATTCTGGCTGAGAACACATTTCCACCTCTCAATCTGATGTATGAGCACACACAGTCTCAGCAAACTGCATAATTTTTTGTCTCATGCTCCATATTGTTATGCAGAATAGCCAAGGATATTCTGCTGCTAATGAAGAGACATATTTACTGGAAGATTCATGGTTATAGCTTGCAGGCAAGAAAACAACATTAAGAGTAAAGAGTGTCATTTAAATCTTAAGGGTTATGTAAGACTCCTAAAGTAAAATTACTTTAAAGGGCTGACTTAAGAACCCTCGTTATACAAATGTAACTTGAAGATATTTTTCCCAAAGTAATTGCACGTTTATTTCTGTCATCTTTCCCAAACCATTTCTCTTCACTTCATAAGGCTCTAGAGAAGTTTTTGGCAATAGAGTAAAAACTAAACCCTGTAGCATATAAAGCCTGGGGTCCTTTTCCCTTGATTAAAACTTCTGAAAAAAATAATTTCACTAAAGCCATCCCCTCCCCTCCCCTGCCCTCACCTCCCTTTACCTGTACCAAAGATGATTTCCACACTGAGGTGCAACAGGATGCTTTTCAGTGGGCTGGGGATGAACACTGCACTGAGGAGAGGAGGGGAAATGGGAGCTTTCCTCTGGGTAGGATCTGTGGGCTGCCACTCAGCAAGCTGGGATGTGTGGCTGATAGTAGGCTAGGCATGCACGGCCTCCATTATAGGCTTGATGTGATCACAGCTGCTACTAATGCTTCACAGCCCTTGTTTTTTTCTGCTGCCTTCTGGCAGAAGAGGTCTCCAGGTTCTGCCATCTTCTGCAGGAAGATTTAAGAGACAAGGTATGAAAAAAAAGCCTGTCCACACTTTGAAGCCCTCTCAGCTACTGAAGCAGGAGGGCACTTCACATACCTCTTGCTGTCTAAGCAGCAGGGTGGTTTTACTTTCTCGTGTAACATCCAAAAGCTGCAAGACTGTAAGCAATGTCTTTTTTTTTTTTTTTTTTTTTAATGTGTTTTGTATATCCTGTTTAAGTGACAGTATTAAAGGAGGAAAACAGTGAAAATTGAGAAAAACAGTGTCATCATGGAAAAGACACACTGATTTAGGAGTTTGGGTTTCATTTCTCTGAGTCAACCCCTTTAAACAGACATATTTTTGTGAGTCCTGTGGTTGCCTAGGACACATGCGTGGCACACCTGATGCCCATGCATGAGGAGGCTGTGAGTGGCCTGGTGCTGGCTACAGCCATTTCCTCCTGACTCATGTTGGTCCAGTTAGTGCTGCTGGGGGCAAGTGGCAGCTGTGAGGGCAGGAGAAACGTGAGGGACACAGGGAGGCGATGGTGTGGGCCAGCACACGGATGGAGACCCGATGCTGGCAGGGGGGAGGCTGCACTGAGGGACTAAGGCCTGTGGACAACCCATTCTGAGGGAGTGACATTCCTGTGGGACTGGGGCCCTAGTGGGACCCACGCAGGGGGCAGAGGAAGATGAGTAGGAAGCATGGAGAAGCAGAGGGAAGAGAAGTGACAGAAAGACACCATTGCACACACAACCCAGCCTCGGCGCTGCCTGTCACCTCCCCCAAGCAACTGTGAAGGACTGAGTGCCTGTGAAGCAAGTGGCCACAATGGCTTGTGGCCACTAGGACTGTGCCCAGTGGGTGGTGGTGCTGCATAGCCAGGCATGTCGCTGATCTTTGCCACAGTGAGCAGAGGCCACAGTAATGCTGGGGAGAGACAGAGTCATTGGTTCAGGCCAGTAACTGCTTGTGGAGGTTCACAGAGCTGCAGGACCAGCTGTACGATGGAACCTTACCCTCCTGACAGCAGATGCTGTCACAAACCAGCATCAGCAGGGCCCGTAGAGGGACAGAGAGATGTTAGGTGAGCCAGGACTGGATGACCATGGCAGAGCAGAGTCAGTGAAGTGAAGTGAAGCCTGAAGTGCAGCTCTGTGGATTGCAGTGGTCCAGAAGCCAGCGTAGGGTTCCCCTCTGAAGATGAACTGACTTCCTGCCTTAAACGGAACTTGTAGCAATCATCACCTGAGGGTCTTGAAAGAAACAAAAAATAAATAAATTGTGAGTCAAAACAATGAAGAGTATTGGCAAACTAAAATTTAGTCTGTCTTTGGTAGAAGAGGGTAAAGAAAAGCAGTTGCAAAACACTGTTTCAAACAGAAAGCAGGTGGGATGAAACGTGTTGGTATGTGGACACTAAGAAAGCTGGACACTTTTTAAACAGGTGGAGACAGATGTGAGTAGTACTTGAGAAGTCACCAGGCATTACGTGGAGCTTTTATAAAACAATGACTGGAAGGCAAACATTTTGGCAGTGCTGGCTGTGAAATATCTCCTTGAGAACATGTAAAGCATAAAGTATCCAATTGTTCGTAAAATCTCATCTCCCTCCCTACCAATGGCTTTTGTCTTCAACCAGAAAAAAGTGCAGCAGATTTCAGGCACTGACATGCCTGCCGCTTCCAGAGAAATATTTAGTGCCTTGCTTAAAGATAAAAATAAAATTATTGCAAATCCTGCCCTGGAGATGTTTTGTGGTTTAACTGGGCAGGCAGCTAAGCACAACACAGACATTCGCTCCCCTTCCCCTCCCCCCTCTCTGCAGTGGGAGTGAGGAGAGAATCAGGATTCAGGACGAAAAAAAAGTTAAAACTCGTGGGTTGAGATAAAGACAGTTTAATAGTACATAAAAGGAAGGGAAAATAATAATTATTATAAAGAAATATACAAAACAAGTGATGCACAATGCAATTGCTCGCTACCCACTGACTGATTCGTATCCCATCCCCCAGCAGTTGCCACATCCCCTGGCCAACTCCCCCCCCTTCCCCATTTTATTTTTCAGACTGATTTCTTATGGTACAGTCTATCCCTTTGGCCAGTTTGGGTCAGCTGTTCCCTCCTGGCTTCTGGTGCACCCCCAGCCTCCTCGCTGGCAGCGCAGTATGAGAAGCTGAAAAGTCTTTTGAGGACAATTTGACTTTCTTACCCCTCTTTTCTGTGGAAAGGAATAAAGAATTGCTTAGTAAACAATGCGGATTGTCTCCTTAGAGAGGTGCATACTTATGTTTGTAAGTAAGTGGTACTCCTTGAATTAAACCAAGTACATCACCAATGCGTTGGAATATGGTGTTTGGTAGAGTGTATTGCAATTTGCTTACCCCAACAACCTTACATAACAAAACAGATATGTTTAAATGTTTGGGCTGAAGTGCCTCCTCAGCTGTTACCTAATTAATGTTTAGCAACTAGTTATATGAACTAAATATATATATGAACTATATGAACTAATATATATATATATATTTCACTCTTTCTAATAGATTGTGCTATTAATTATTATGAATTAGTCATTTGAAACTATAGATCTTTGAGGCAGGAATGTATTCTTCCTTCTACTTCCTCCATCCTAACCAAGTATCCATCTTCAAGTGAAGAACTGGGCAACAAAGGGTTCAAATAATTTCTCGTGCCATTTGCTTGATGTGAATGAAGCAAGACATTGTTTCAGTCAAGCGTTCAAGACCCTAACCATTTTTTTTTAATTTGCAGCATGTTTCTAGAGAACTGTCAATGCCAGCAGATCCAGGATGTTGTATTCTCACCAGTAAATAACTCCAAGATGTACACAAGGCTTGCTGTACTCTTGCAATATCTTACTTTACTGATAGTACAGCTGAACATGAACAGTGCGTGTGAGTAAATACTGGTGAACTATCGCATAAACCACTTCATAAAATAATATTTGCTATATTATTGGTTAGAATGAGCTAATTATCCTAACCTGAATACTGACTAGCTAACATACTGCAATTTCTCTGTTGTGACTGCATTCTTCTCTGCAGCCTTGCTGTGTATCTGTCTTGTTTTCCTTCAGCACCTCTTAAACCAATGTAATCTAAAATCCTTCTCTGATCATTCTTGAATTCTGCAAGGTACAGAAATGATAAATTGCATGCAAACACTTCTGTTACAGGCAGGGCTGGGAACTTGCTGTTCACTGGGAAGGGAAAATTGCATACTGGCCACAGGAGCTCTCCAGCAAAGCTGAATTTTTATGGAGGTTATTCTCCATTAGCTGTGACATAGTCCTTCCAGTGGATTATAGTGATTACCAATGACAAAACACTTTCCTGTGGGTTTGTGGAGTTTGGCCGGAGAGGATAAATAACTTGAGTTCAGTTCCAGGGCAGTAATATAGGAAAAAATAATCACACTTTATTCCTAGGTTTAAAGGGAGAAAAAAATAATACTAGTGTTGTCTTACCCTTGTGCAGCTGAAGCCTTGGTAAAACAGATACTCAAATCTATTCTTTATATGAAAATACAAATATGATAATATTTGGCTTTGATTCAGACTAATAGCACAAACCTTTATTGCTCATAATGGAGAAAAAAAAAAGCATCAAGAAATAAAAATGATTGTATCAAGAAGAAGGAATATTCAGAGAATTTCATGCACCACAGACAACTGAGATGCCCTATACCTTGCAAAGCAATTCGGTAAAGCCTTTATCCATCTCCCTGTAAATAACAGCTATTAAATTGTAAAAGGTGGACACAAGGTGTATTGTGAATGTTATTTGTTCCCTTTCTTCAGTGTATATGAATGTACACGTGTAACAATTGATTTAACAAAAACCTGATGGATCTGGGAATATCTAATTTACTACATATAGTCTGGGCAATTGCACATATTCTGCCTTGTGTCTAGATCTGTTTTGTGGTCATCCTCATTTGCACTTACAAGTTTGGTATTGAAATAACAAAAAAACAAGTGTCTTATGCAACTGCTATGTCTTCCAAACTTCAGAAGCAACACATCTCATTCTGTTCCTCTTACTGGTCAAATTGTTTTGTCATGGGAGAAAAAGGAAAAGAAAAGAAAAGAAAAGAAAAGAAAAGAAAAGAAAAGAAAAGAAAAGAAAAGAAAAGAAAAGAAAAGAAAAGAAAAGAAAAGAAAAGAAAAGAAAAGAAAAGAAAAGAAAAGAAAAGAAAAGAAAAGAAAAAGAACAACCCAGTGACATTAATATTTTTTGAGCTTTAGAGTGATTTGGATAAGTTATAAAGCTGTCAGCGTTAAAAGTATTTTAAGAAATTAATTATCCTTTGCAATTTCATTAAACAGGTAAACAATTTTCAGTTTAGAATTGCTGAAATGATACTGATATAGAAAAGACAAACTCTTGACATCAGTCTCAAGTTCATTTACTTTTGCAAAATCTATTGTCATGTAAAAGTACGATCCAGTGGGTAGCTTATAATACAAATTGCTAGGTGTTGGCTACTTCTATTATTTTTAATAGTCTGGACTTTGTGTTATCAAATGTATTTCATTCCATATACTTTTCTAAAAGTGCTTTTCCTGCTTTGAAAAAAAAAAAAAAAGATTATATTATAGATATCCTTTGGATATTTTTTCTTCCTTACTTGTCTGCTTTCTTTTGGTCCATTCTCAAGATGGATTTTTGTTTTATATTTTAATCATGAGGGCCTAAAGTATAGCATACAATAAAAAATAGACTTGTTTGCTAAGAATACATAGACAATCTATCCCATCGCAACACTATAAAATAATTACTGTGTGGGTTCACCACTGAAGTATACTGAAGCTTTACGAAATAATGAATCTCCTTTAGTGCTTTAGAGGAAAATAATTGCAAGATCCGGGACTGAATTAATGCTACAGTCTTAATCATCTCATATCCACCATAAGGCAATCTTGTCTCAGTTATAGATCCAGCTGGAAATGGCTTTAAAGCTAGATTGCTCTTCTGGTCTTTCTTGTCCAAGTATTGGAAAAGAAATGTCTTGACAGCATTATTAATTAGAAGCGTTACTAACATTAAAATGCAGACTATGTAACACTCCACATGCCACATAAAATGCTACTTTTTCTTGACTTAAGTCCAAGTTTTGAAGCAACTATGCAATGCATTTACTTAATTTTTGCAAGGCCAAGAATTAAATTCCATATTTAATACACAAGTATTGTAGTGGTTTAGTAGTTTGAACAATGTCATGAGAAATTTCCAAGGATATCTTGCAGGTCTTAATGTTAATGAATAAAGGGCAGGAATAGAGAAGGGTGTCAGTGCTCAAATGTCCAATAGATGTTTCTCTAAAAAAATTCTACTCATACTAATATATGCAGAAACAAAAAGTGCAATAATTAGTTACTAATAAGTTGATTATTGCACTTTCCTGCAATCTGACTTAAAGAAGTATTTTACTTTGGTAATTCAATCAAGACTCTGCTACTCAGAGCAAACCGACTTACCTATTTCTTCCATTATGCCTGATGTCTTTGTAGCAGCTGCACATGATTTGTTTTATAATCTTCCAAAAGTTTTTTTTTTTTTTCCTAGCCTTTAAGACCTTGTAGCACATCCTTGATAGTGATGCCTTTCTACTATTGTCTTTTTGTTTGCTGCTTTTCTGAGCCTTAAGAATTAAAGTCTCTTTGTCTTCATTTGCATTTAAATTTTTTTTTTTTTTTTTGAAATGGCTTGCAAAGTCTGCTCAACTAACAATTGTGTTATGTTTTTGAGTTTGTCAAAACTCAGAAGTCAAGGTCACTCCACAATCATGAAGCTTAACCATTAAGTTTTTCAGTGTTACAAACATATTTCTCCTACATTTTCTCCATAGGACACTTCTGTCATTCACTGTGCAAGTTGCTTGGTCTCATCTTTTGAGCAATAATAGAACTTCTTCATGGACATTTTAATTTTCTTTTGGCTCTCTGAACCTCTGAAATTCTATCAAAATCTTTTCTTTGTTCAGAATTACATACAATGAAAAAAAGTTAGGCACTTCACAAACAATTCCTTTATTTGTGCAGAATGTTTGTATGTTGGGCAAATCCCATCCTTAATAAAAGCATGTGCTAAGTGGGGCCATCTCTGTCCTGTTAGTGGCTGTGTACACTTTGGAGGCTTAGGTTAAAAGGTTTCAAAAGTCTTAGCATTGAATGCCTATTCTGTGTATTCAAGCTTGGCTGTGTTGGGAGTGCCTGCCTTTTTGGAAATTGGGCCATAAGGTTTCAACTCAGATCTTCAGAACACAAACATAGTATAGTACTGACTTCTTTTAGTGACTGGCTTCCAATCTGAGGTGACTGCAACACAGCGTGAATGTACATAAGCTAGTTTTCAGGGAGCTAGCCCACCTCTGGGTAGCAGTCTATTGCAGCAGCAGGAAGTGCAGGTTGGCATCATCATACTGTTGAGACTGGTGCCAAATACTTGACTTTTGGAAAGCTGAGAAAAGACTAATGGTCTGAACTGGAAAAGAGGAAGCTGCATGCTTAATAAGCATGTTTCCATAACATTTACTGATTGAAAAAGAAAATCACACAGCTCACAACTGCTTGGATCTGGGAAGCAGTGGTTTCTCAGAGAGTTGGAGATGGGACTGGGGTTTGGATGAATAGTCTTTTTGAATGAGTTTTCTCTCTTCCCCATTCCCATCAGTGACTACTAAGCTTTTCCTCTTCACTCAGTCCTGACTGATACTAATTAACTTATTTCAGTTCTGTTCCAACCAGCCCTCATCTTTATTGCAGAAAGGGAATTGAGGGTTTCTGGGTAATTTTACCATTTTCCTCTGTAGCCATGTCTCCTCTTCCCAAGAAGAAACTCTGCAGGATTTTTATTTTGTTTTGTGAAGAGTTGAAATGATGCCTTTTAACCAATTTTGAACCATTTTTTTTTAGTCAGTTCAAAAACTAATCCTCTTTCATAAAAGTATTTTCACTTTTTCAATCATTTCCTCTTTTCAATCATTTCATCACATTTCATCATTTACTTTCTCTGTATTAGTTTGCTGAGAACATGCTGACAAACTTCAACTGACTAAACTCAGAACCTTATAACATCAAGTGTGATGCAATCTGAAAGGGTGGCAGAACTCTTATGGCCACAGGATAAGGCCTACTGATTTGGAGGTGCTGACTGCAGTGCAGCATAAATACACTCAGGTTAGCTGTCAACCACCTAACTCACATGCAGGTAGCAGTCTAGCTATAGGATGGGAGACCTCACCTCAAATCAGGGTCACCACACCACTATGACAGCCTTAGCTGACTGACTGCTGGC
Organism: Cygnus olor; assembly: GCF_009769625.2. NCBI lineage: Eukaryota > Metazoa > Chordata > Aves > Anseriformes > Anatidae > Cygnus > Cygnus olor. The sequence goes on along the minus strand of NC_049169.1, from coordinate 124,047,158 downwards.
AAGCAGAGCAAAGTCTGAGGAAGCATCCTACTTTCCAGCCCAGTTCAGTAAGTGACACGTCACAAGGAAAGATCGGTTCTGCATATATAATTTGGCAACCTGGCAGACACGTATTTAATTCTAAAGAAAATAATCACTTGTTAAGTCAACCATAATCATAACTTTTCTTTAGTTGTATACAAAAATAAAGTAGAAACTTATAATATAAAACCAGTAGAAATGAGGCTGAAAAGTTGAGGGTTTGATGTAGACTTTTCTCCATTTAAGGTAACTTTTCAAATACCTGTGGATTAATCTGGTTGTGCTTTTTAAAACTTTCAGAACTCCTTAAGTGTAGAAGCCATTAGTTTTCATACTGCTTCCTAAGACATTTCCTTTTTATTTGTGCAATTAGACTGAAAAAAATAATAAAAGTGATAGGTATACTGTGACCATATGCATATGTAAGCTAGAAAAATGGTGTGAAAAAACAATTGAAAAATACATTTTTTATTTTTTATTTTTTTGATAATTGGAGATATATTTAAACAAACAAACAAACAAACAACAAAACAAAACAGAAGGACATAGCTTGAGGTTTTCTAACCCTCCAGGTTAGGGACCTAAACTGCCTCCAAATTTCTAAATTTTACTCTCACTTCAAAAATGACAAGTGGTTTTTGGATTTATCAGGGCTTATCTATCATATAGTTATAAAAGATTTTTTTTTCCTGCTGTCTTCTGCTCTTCCTTACTGAGTTTCTTCTTTCTCTCCCCTCACTTTCTTCTCTTCAGCTGGTACTTCTCTGGTATTAGGGCCATTCATATGGTCTCTAGACAAACATAACCTTTGCAGAGGAGAGAGATGTTAGAAGTTGTAAGAAGTAGCTGTGGCTGTAGAATACTTCAGCTGTTCTCAATTTATGTGTGACTACCCTGGCTGCTGTTAATGGCAGGACTCTGTATATGTGTTTGCCTAAGTATGGGCAGCCTTCAGGCTACAGTTAAAAGAAGAACGAGAGATTTCTATTTGTTCTATGTCTGCACAGAAATTGGTTCTGTCCATATTATACTTTAGGCAACCAACCTACAATTCTTCATGTATATTGACAACTATAGCCTGTCATCTGAAAGTCAAGAATAATTCTTCCATTCTTCACACACTAGAAACATTTGTCTCTGTAAATCCCAGGATGACTTAATTCACAAATTAAATTGTCAAAATTAGGTCCAAATTCTTCTCAGTTGGATTTAACTTCATTCTTTACCTATAGCACAAATAAATAGTTTTGTTAAAATATTTAAATGGCTTCTTGCCCTTATAATATTTCTATAATATAATTGCCAGGATATCTGAACACTTTTTAGTATTAAATAACAGTTATCTCATCAGCTTTCTTCCAGGGATAACAATCACTCTGCCTAATGTGTATTCTCCTCTGTTGTTACAAATATATACAGAAATATATATTTGAAAGTTACATAAATGAAAAGACCTTGTTTTCTGGAACAATTCATGACCTAATATTATAAAAGACCTTAAAGAAAGCTTGTTCTTTAGCTTGGAGGAGAGCTTTAATCTTATTGTAGAGAGTTTCATTGTGCCCACAGATATATTATTCAGGTTATGATCTTCAACCTACAGCTTTAGGCAAGTTTTCATATATTACCAAACACTGCAGAGATAACAACCATGGACCAAATCTAATCTCTCTAAGTTATTTAAGCAATTTGAGATGCAGATAAGCATTTTTTTAAATTTTCTGGAGGACTGAGTGGACTAGTCTTGTAACTCATTGTAATCAGTGGGAAATACACATTGGATCAACTCTGGAACCTCTGAGAAAATCCTTATTTGGATCTATCCTTGCTATTTAATGACTATATAAAATTGAAAATTTAGGCCTTTGGATCTTGAGGTCAACTCAAAATTTGCGTAAGAATGGCATGTAGAAGGCAGACCTGGCATCCTTGTAATATACTGTGTTGCTGAAGAAACATCATGGTAAGATGGACTTGATGAAGTAACTCACATCAGTGTACACTAACGTGCTATTTATTAGTGTCTTTAATATGGGATACTCGGTAAAACTTTTGTATTCTGAGTAATAATGATAGAAAAGCTAAGGTAAAATAGTGCAATGCTACTAGTTTTCACATCTGTTTGCCTTCTTTTTATTAATGACTTCCACAAATTTATAGCATCAAAAAAAAGGAAGCATAATATTTAACTGATTTTTTTTTTTAATCAACTAAGTCCCAGAGATTTTATCTGTAAATTTGAGAAATCTTTGAGAGAATGGAAGAAAGAAGGTGAGGTTATAATACTTTCTTTGGCAAATTTAATAGTCTAGAGACCTTAAAAGGGAAATGGAACGGTGACAGAGTCTATTGGCATAAAGAATGAACAGTGCTGAAGATATTTTAGAGGTACTCCAGCTTTTGGTCAGTTTAACTCACCATTAGTTAACATTACTTCCAGTGTTGTAGAGAGATTTTAACAAGAATCACAGGAATGGGAAGCAGAGGCATAGATGATTAATACGTGCCAGTGCAACTACCTACCATAACAAACGTAGTTTCTCTAGTAAAATGATGCTCTAGTAATTAACACAAAACTTATATGTATTAGCTACATGCAGCAATAACTGCAGTTGTATTAAGAAAAAATATTATTTCATTTCAAGTAGCATTGAATTCACCTTGAACATTTTAAAAATCCATCATCTGAATATAGTGATAATAATATCTGTTCATGATATCAGTGCTATCAGCCATATCAAGTATTGCCCTTAGGCAACAGACGTAACCATATGTTTTAAGCAGTATATATTTTACTGCATTTAGCCACAATCTCTCTCTTAATTAGAAAGGCTGTATGTGCAAAAGCAAATATCTGCAAACTAATCAAGACAGTATAGGAAACTGACAGCATGTAAGAGGATGGAACGATCTTTACCCCAGAAAGTCTGATGTTGCATTTCCATACTGTGGCCACAGCGATGAGGTCAGATCTATGGTGAATTTGAAGTAACACAATTACATCAATTGAATTACACTGGATCTTCTCCAACTCAAGGGCACACAGTTTTTGGCAGTGGGTACTCAACAGCTCGTAGAAATCTGCCCCACGCTCTGTGTATTGGCACAAGTCTCTTAGCTCATTTCTGACAGATTTCTGGTGCAGGGTTTTGCCTCAGTGACTTTGGAAAACTCTGGAGGTGTTGCTACAGGTACTGTTTTGGAGGTACACAAGAATTGAAAAATGTATACATATATATATTTATAAATTTTCTCTCTCTATATATATAGAATCATAGAATAATAGACTATCTGAGTTGGTTGGGACTCACAAGGATCATTGAGTCCAACTCTTGGGTCCCCAAGGGACCACCCCCCAGAAAAAAAAAAAACAAAATAAAAAAAAATCAGACCATGTATCTGAGAGCATTGTCCAAACACTTCTTGAACTTTGGCAGGCTTGCTGCCGTGACCACTTCCCTGGGGAGCCTGTTCCAGTGCCTGACCACTCTCTTGGTGAAAAACCTTCTCCTGATATCCAGCCTGAAAATATATAAACACACATATATATAAACATATAGTTAGTTAAGCCTGCAGCAAACTCAAATATATAGGTATGACCAACAATTTAAACTGAGATAATATGAAACAGAAAATCAACAGAGGATTCAGTGCATGAAATCACTCTAGTTGCATGTCAGGAATGTACGCCATGTTTATAGGACTAAAAATATTTGATTTAAAAATCTGACATGTTTTCCCACCTGTCTACTCCTGCACATTGTCCAAGCACTTTCTAAGTGTACTTCAATTATTAGCTGCAAATAGATTTCAACAGTGTAGTTTGTTATATATGCATTAGTCAGTAGAGAGATGACAATGATTGATTTGTTTAATGACAACAATTTGTCTGCAATTTTTTTCTCAATTATTTCTACTGCCCTATTTCCTTTAATCTTTGTTTCAAGTGCCTTAGGAATTAACAGAAGAACTTTATTTTCTGGAAAGTGGCAAAACATTTCTTCTAAAATTTGTCACACTCTATGGATGTACAGAAAATGGAAATAAGAAATTAGGGCTGATTGGTGTCCTGTGCTTTCGTAATCAATCAAACAGCCACAAATGAAATGTGTATCTGCATTTTCTCAGGATTCAGTCCTCAGAAAGCAGTGAAAGGTACTGAACACAAAATCTGCCTAGAGATCAATGTAAAAAAGTTCATATCCTTGTGTGGATATACCTAGGGAATTCTCTAAAACAGCTAGTGCTTGATGAAAATTTGCTGGAGTGATATCCTTCCCTCCACTTTAGGAAACCTGTGAGCTCTCTGCTTTAAGTGAGAGGGACTTGCTGAGACCAGATGATCAGTTACTGCCTCTCTACTAAAGACAGCTAACACCCACAGGTCCAAGGACGTTGTGCTAACTGAGGCTAGGGGATAGTGCTTGCAAAGGAGTTAGACAGATGAGGTGAGGAAAAGAGGTTACTTGGCAGAGGAACAATTCAAGCCCTTGTTCTTCAAACATTCACCAGAATTCAAAGCACTCAGCCTTAAATGGACAGCAAAGGCAGTAGGAGTCAAACTGTGGAAAAATTAGAAGGAACAAGGGTATTTGCTCTGGTATAAAAGAAACTGACCAAATTTTGCTCAAAAGTCAGATTGAACCTTGTTTACCTCATCAGTCTGAACCTTTTATTATATCAGATATTACTGTGGGTGTCTGAGCAAGCCAACTTGGTCTTGTATAAATTAGTTCCTGTGAGACATTTCCTCTCACGTGTGTGTGTCAGGTCCCATTATCCTCAACAGCAAGTTGAAAGTAACTAAAAGTGGAAATGAGTAAGAATCAATGAGATATGTTAATGGATGGTTTGTGTTTTATTGAAACCTCTCAGGGCAGCCAATTTACAGGAGGGAGGGGGAGTGCTTTTGACTTTCATTGCTTTATCATGCACTTTTTGGGTGGAGGAAATTCAAGTCTGCTTATATGTTCAAAAGCAGAGTGTGTTTTTAATAGAGGATTATATATTGAAAATATACTGCCTAGCAGTAGAAATGGTCTGGAAATACCAACAATAGCTCAGCACTGATTTGTCATGTTTTCTTCTAAGAAAGATCAAAAAAGATAAGATATAAGACTTTCCTTACAGGATTAGTTTAAAGTATCTAGCCAAATAGGTAATAGTGTAGCTAGAAATTACCAAGCTGGCTTTAAGGGACGTATGAGGTGAAAACACCTTTCATTCAGATTCTAACTAGGCAAAATCTGTCCTCTGAAATCAACTGTAAATTTCCCATCAGCTTCAAAGGAACTGAAATGTCAGCTTTACCATTAGTTTCAGAAGAGGATCAGTTCTGAAGAATAAAAAGTCTTTGATGTGCCTTCATGGGAAAATCTTTTGTTGGGACTCTAAAATCTTTGAAAAAAAGTGGTAAAAGCTTCCGTATGTGGAAATAGTATGGTAACTCTTTTGTAGATTTCACGATGAATATTTGTAGCAAGAAATTGTGCATTCAGGATAGGATATAATGCCTGAGTTAGGAAATTGTTAGCTCTGGCGCCATTCTTCTGCTTGGCCTTTGATAGACACTTGTTATGCATCATATCTCTGACAGAATCTTTCTATTTATCTGTCCTTTCACAAACCCATTACTTCAGATCGTAGGTATTACAAACTGATTTATGCTATCTAGAATTTCTGCTCTACTTTACCTTTGATTTTACTTGTTAACGGCTGGTTCTACAGTCTCGTCATCATTTTAGTTGTCTTCATGGTGCTGGTTGTACTAATAACCAATGAGCTAAACAGCTAGATCTATTTTGCAATACAAGCAGTCCAGAATCTATAATGTTCTTCCTCAGATGAGAGTCTCCTACTGATTAGTATTGTTCCAACGGACACTGTGTCTGTCTTTCTTGCCCCTTCTCATGCTTCCCTCTCTTTCTTCCTGCCTCAGTATATGTAGGCCAAATTAACTTCCCAGGCAGAGGCTGCAAGCTCAGACTCATCTCTGCTTTTATAGATTTCCTGCAAAAAAGGGAAAGAAAAGAATGGGTTTTAGTTCATTATATAAGCCTCAAAAAGAGTACCCAGTCCTTTTCCTGTCTACACACAGGAAGAAAATACCATGGCATCAGTCAAGTCGCTGTAGTGTCCTGTGTCTCCATCCGCACCCCCCCCCCCCAGCTGCAGAAGCAGTTCCTTACTACCAACTGGCAGACTCGGCTGCATAAACTTTTTCTTTGTGACTAAAAATGAATTGTGCTCTGATGATTCACTGAAGCTGTAAGTACATCTAAAAGTATGAATATTAGCATTTTCTATTGTAGTGTCTAGGCCTAATGACAATTTTAACTTTCTTAAAGTTTGTGTTACTGATATTCACCTTCTTAATGTTTATGCTCAGAATGACAGACATAGACATTTGAAATGGATCATTTCATACCACTATTACATTATTATCTGTTTAGCTGGTATTTTATATTTAAAAAGTACTTAAAATCAAGTTAGTAGCAGTCTCTATTGCATGCCTTACAATGACTCTTAAATCACTTCTCTAGCCTCTGTTCTGTTTATCCCGTTTCACCAATGTCTTCAGGGTAAAAATCGCTTTTATATTTATATTCTTAAATGCTGGAACTTGCATTCACAGAAATAATGTGTGTTTCTTTCCATGTAAAACTTATCTTGGAGGGGGTATACGGTCATTTTGATTCAATGTCATTTTTTGTTTTAGTTTACCTTGTAAGGTTTGTTGTGAGGCATATCAACTTTCAGTACCATGCTAGACAGTTTCCATATAGTCTAAGAGAATCTTCCATTGTTGCCTGATACCTTAACAGGTGGATTTTTTTTTCTTACTTTTACATATGACACATTTGTATGTGATCTTTTTGGTTTCTGCAAAATAACCCATTCTTATATCTGACAACTTGCTAGTACGTGAATGTGTATGATAGAAGGCTTTGATAACCTCTTTTTCACCTGTCTTGGAAAATTAATATTTTAAATCCTAATGTAGCCAGTTTCTACAATCTTCTCAATTTTCTAGTCACGTGTCAGTCTTACATCTGTTTTAAATACACAGGATTTCTTCTAGTGATATGTCTGGTTTGTGCAGACTCATTGCTTTCAGCTTCAGAAATGTTTCACTGTGAAAAAAAAAAGAAAAAAATAAAAATCAACAAAACCAATAATATTTCAAGCTCAGAAGTTAACAGCATTCTTCCGTACATTGCAGTTTCTCAAGTCCACATTTTTATCTTTCTGTTTTTATCTGCTTCCTGACTTGCCTTTTTACCCTAACACTCTTCAGCTGGTCTTGAGGAAAAAAACAATGTGAACAAATAAACCCTGACTTCCTAAATAAATTGCCAGGAGAGTTAATTTGGCCTAAAAAAGAAACACAAAAGGATTTTGCAAAATTGGTTTTGCAAAACCAATTTTCCCCTGTTCTCTTTTGTCACATTAGGTGATTTATCCACACGTCATGCCTTTTTTTTTTTTTTTTTTTTTCTTTTCCTAGAGGCATGGGGCTACCCTGTATGGCATGTCTTCAATTTTGGTTTAATGCAGCCATTATCTTTATCAGAAGTTATTTAGCACCATTTTACCAGTCTTCATGTCTTTTCCCATGTTACCTGATCTGCCTGTTCTGCAGTCTCTGCTCTATTTCTCTCTCTGTATTCCTTCAGCATACGTGTTTGAAAATCTGAGCAAGTCAAGTAAACAAAATTTGATAAGAAAATCATTAAATAGCAGCAGTTGGGGAAAAAAATAATAAAAAAAAGGAAATAACAGGATCCATGGAAGACATCTTCATGTCAGATGAGCCTGTTCATCTGAATGGAGGTCTCAGTGTGCAGGCTACTGCTTCTGGTGTGGCCTCACCTCGATTACTGTGTGCAGTTCTGGGCACCACAGTACAAAAAGGACATTAAACTGTTGGAGAGTGTCCAGAGGAGGGCGACAAAGATGGTGAAGGGCATAGAGGGGAAGACGTATGAGGAGTGGCTGAGGTCACTTTGCCTGTTCAGCCTGGAGAAGAGGAGGCTGAGGGGAGACCTCATCGCAGTCTACAACTTCCTCGTGAGGGGGAGTGGAGAGGCAGGCGCTGACCTATTCTCCTTAATCACTAGTGATAGAACCCATGGGAATGATGTCAAACTGAGGCAGGGGAGGTTCAGGCTGGACATCAGGAAGAGGCTCTTCACCAAGAGGGAAGTCGCACACTGGACAGGCTCCCCAGGGACACAGTCACTGCACCAAGCCTGTTGGAGTTTAAGAAGCATTTGGACTGTGCACTTAGTCACATGGTCTAAAATTTTGGGTAGACCTGTGTGGTGCCAGGAGTTGGACTTGATGATCCTTATGGGTCCCTTCCAACTTGGGATATTCTGTGATTCTATGATTCTATGATTCTATGATTCTTTATTTTTCAACAAATGAAAAAAAAATAATATTCATAATCTCAGCACTGACTTCTAATAGTTTTTTTTTTTTTTTTTTTTTTTTTTTTTATAAAAGAAATAATTGAACACAACTTATTATAATTGAAATTGTAAGTACGTTCTCATTATTACACTGGCACCTTTTTCTTGGATAGAGTCATAGAATCACAGAATATCCTGAGCTGGAAGGGAACCACAAGGATCATCGAGTCGAACTCCTGGCAACACACAGGTTTACCTAAAAATTCAGACCGTATGACTAAGAGCACAGTCCAAATGCTTCTTAAACTCCGAAAGGCTTGGTGCCATGACTACATCCCTGGGGAGCCTGTTCAAGTGTGCGACAGCCCTCTCAGTGAAGAACCTCTTCCTGATATCCAGCCTGAACCTCCCCTGTCGCAGCTTGACACTATTCCCTAGGGTTCTATCGCTGGTCACTAAAGAGAATAGTTCAGCGCCTGCCCCTCCACTCCCCCTCGTGACAAAACTGTAGACCGCGATGAGGTCTCCCCTCAGCCTCCTCTTTTCCAGGCTGAACAGGCCAAGTGACCTCAGCCGCTCCCCATACATCTTCCCTTCTTGGCCCTTTACCATCTTAGTAGCCCTTCTCTGGATGCTCTCCAACAGTTTCATGTCCTTTTTTGTACTGTGGTGCCCAGAGCTGCACACAGTACTCGAGGTGAGGCTGCACCAGCACAGAGTAGAGTAGTACAATCACTTCCCTCGACCAACTAGCAATGCAGTTCTTGATGCACCCCAGGATACGGTTGGCCCTTCTGGCTGCCAGGGCACACTGCTGGCTCATATTCAGCTTGCTATCAACCAAAACCCCGAGATCCTTCTCTGCGGGGCTGCTCTCCAGTGTCTCATCGCTCAATCTGTACATATAGCCAGGGTTGCCCCATCCCAGGTGCAGGACCCAGCACTTGCTCTGGTTAAACTTCATGCAGTTGGTGATCGCCCAGCTCTTCGATCTGTCCAGATCTCTCTGCAAGGCCTTTCCACCCTCAACGGAGTCAACTACTTCTGACAGTTTAGTATCATCAGCAGATTTGCTCAAAACACCTTCTAGTCCTACATCCAAATCGTTTATATAAACATTGAAAAGAACTGGCCCTAAAATGGGGACCCTGCTGGTGACTGGCCACCAGCCTGATGTGGCCTCATATACCCCAACCCTTTGAGCCCTACCTGTCAGCCAATTATTCACCCATCGTATGATGTTTTTATCTAGCTGTATTTTGGACATTTTGTCCAGTAGGATCCTATGGGAAACTGTGTCAAAAGCTTTGCTGAAGTCCAAAAAGATCACATCAACTGGCTTCCCTTGATCAACTAGATGGGTGATCTTATCATAAGAGGAAATCAAATTTGCTAAACCGGACCTACCCCTCATGAACCCATGTTGGCTGGGACCAATGACTGCATTCTCCCCTAGATGCATTTCAGTAACTCCCAGGAATAACAGGATAACAGTTTCCTTAAGGTAGTTTTGACCTCTAACTTTGATTTTAACAAAATAATTGATATATTGAGACAAACTGCTGTTTTGAAGTAAAAAATAATGAGGAACATGCAAGATTCATGTTCTTTGTCCTTATTTGGAGATGCTCATTGAAATTGCAAGACCGTTTAGAAATATGTTACGTGTAAGGTATCCAATAAACATTGCTTTCACACCTAGCATGTGCTTATGGTGCCCTTCATGAGACTGAGTGTGAGGCCTCAGGCCAGATATGGAGCCTCCAGAAACTGGGACTTTGAAGATCTTAAAAAATTTATGGGAAAGACATGCTTTTCACAGTTGCTTTAAGGGTTTGTTGGATCAAAGGAGTATCTGATGAGATCTGGATGCAAGAAAAAATTATGTCAGCCATATGTGGGCTACTAGCTGCTAAGTTCAGGTTTTCTGTTGTTATTCTCCAACTTTCTGATGGTCACGTGGATGGTCACACTTTGTCCTTGTGCGCCTACAGGATCTGTATGCATTCACATGTATCAACTCTGAGGTTTTGTGGAAGTTATATTATAGGAAGCCCATGTTAATTTCTGAAGACAAAGTGAAGCCAGAGTTTGTTGTTAATGATGATCATTCTAAGGTTTGATAAAATCAGTCCTTTTACACTACACTTCAAAGCATAACTTCGATCAGCATAGTCCATCTAGGAAGATTATAGTCTCACTGGTCATTGTTGCTTTTGAAGTCTTGGTACAAGTACCAGCCCCAGAAATTACCCATGTCTGTTTCTGGAAAGAGGGGCTCCCTGTATGTGTCAGAAATACACGGACTCCTATGGCTCCATTCCCAAGAAAGAAAGCACCTCAAAACACACATAATACTAACCAGTGTAATAATTCCCTGGTGGCCCCTAAAGCAGGATTTTATTGTCATGCAGAAGATAGATGTAGAGGTAGACTGAAAAGCTTCCAGCTCTCAAGCATCTGTATATGGATCTATAATACATAGACGGGCATCCCACATCTACAACAGCCCTGCACATTGTCTGCTAGTACATGACTGCATTCTAGAAAACATCTCACAAAAGTTGGATGGGACAGACACCTGAATGAGACCTCTGTCACACACTGGACATTTTTTTTTTTTAGGCTTCTGTAATTTGTATCCTCTCAGCCAGATTTCTCCCACAAGTACCATCTTTTTTTTTCTCAGTTTCCCAGGCATATTCAGGCTGACACTTGTTTTTTCGGTTTACCCATGTTTCACGATACTGTCCCTACAGGGCTATTTGGTTTTCAAGTGAAGTTAAGGAGTATACTTTAATATCCAAATTCTATGATCTGTGCTACAGCTCCAAGAAAGGTGCACTTGATCAATTTCCATGCTTTCGAGGGGACAGAGGAAGCATTCAAGCTATGTGAAAAAACTGGCACAAAATACATTATGAACTCTAAAAGAGAAATCAGATGTAGTAATGTAAATAAATATTTTCTTCAGCTTCCTCAATTCAACACTTTTATACTTATATAGTATTTTTGTAATAATATTATTCCCTAAAATGTTTCCAATTTATCCTTTTTCATGGTCAAGTCCTCCAAATATATTTTAAATATCTTCTGCATTCTTTCTCAAGTCATACAGAGAAAATAATAATAATAGAAATCCTTACCACTATACTGAAAATAAAAGAAGTTTTAAGAAAATTATCAGTTGGTGTCCCAAATTACATATCACAGAATCACAGAATCGCAGAATCGCAGAACTGTAGGGGTTGGAAGGGACCTCCAGAGGTATTGGGTCCAACCCTCCCTGCCAAAGCAGGTTCCTCAGAGCAGGTTGCACAGGTAGTCGTCCAGACGGGCCTTGAATATCTCCAGAGAAGGAGACTCCACAACCTCCCTGGGCAGCCTATTCCAGTGCTCCATCACCCTCACCTTGAAGAAGTTCTTTCGCATGTTGGTGCGGAACTTCCTGTGCTCCATTTTGTGGCCATTGCCCCTTGTCCTGTCCCCACAGACCACTGAAAAGAGAAAGAGGTTGGCCATATCCCTTTGTTTCCCACACTTAAGGTATTTATAAATGTTGATAAGATCCCCTCCCAGTCTTCTTTTCTCAAGGCTGAACAGACCCAGGTCTCTCAGCCTTTCATCATAGGGGAGACACTCCAGGCCCCGTATCATTTTTGTGGACCTCTGCTGGACTCTTTCCAGGAGATCCCTGTCTTTTTTTGTGCTGGGGAGCCCAGAACTGGACACAGTACTCCAGGTGAGGCCTGACAAGGGCAGAGTAGGGGGGGAGAATCACCTCCCTTGACCTGCTGGCCACGCTCCTTTTTATGCACACCAGGATCCCATTGGCCTTTTCGGCCACCAGGGCACACCGCTGGCTCATGGCCAACCTGTTGTCCACCAGGACCCCCAGGTCCTTCTCTGCAGAGCTGCTCTCCAGCAGGTCATCCCCCAGCCTGTACTGATACATGCGATTGTTCCTTCCCAGGTGCAAGACTCTACGCTTGCTTTTGCTAAAACTCATCTAGTTTCTTCCTGCCCAGCTCTCCAGCCTGTCCAGGTCTCGCTGAATGGCAGCACAGCCTTCTGGCATGTCGGCCACTTCTCCCAGCTTTCTATCATTGGCATACTTGCTGAGGGTGGGCACTCATCAAGGTCGTCAATGAAGATGTTGAACAAGACCAGGCCCAGCACCGACGCTTGGGGAACACCGCTAGTCACAGGTCTCCAGCCGAACTCTGCGCCGCTGATCACCACTCTCTAAGCTTGGGCAGTCAGCCAGTTCTCAACCCACTTTACTGTCCACTCATCTATCCCACACTTTCTCAGCTTTGCTAGCAGGGTGTCGTGGGAGACAGTATCAAAAGTCTTGCAAAAGTCATGGTAGATGACATCCACTGCTCTCCCCCCATCTACCCAGCTGGTGATGCCATCATAGAAGGCAACGAGGTTGGTCGAGCATGATTTCCCCTTAGTGAATCCATGCTGACTACTCCTCATAACCTTCTTCTCTTCCAGTTGCTAGGAGATGGCATCCAGAACAAGCTGTTCCAATGCTTTTCCAGGGGCAGAGGTGAGACTGACTGGACTGTAGTTTCCCGAAATGTGTGAAGGTCTCAACATTTTCCCAGAGTCTCATATCAAACATTTTAATCTGGAAAACACAGGCAGAAATAGGTTACATTAAGATTTGCCATGGCAAATCAGACTGATCTTATTCTGAAAGAGTGATTGTCTATAGAAGCAAGAAGTTTTTCTTTCTCTTTGTAGACTTGTAAAATTCACTATCCGAGATAGTAATCATGAATAAATAAAACAAAAATGGACTACAAGTCTCCAGCAAAATGTTATTTCTGCATATGTTTGTTCCTGAGACTTCACTTCTGAAACCCTATTGACCACTTTATCTTGGTAACACATTATGTTGTATGGGATAATCACACATTTTTGTTGTACCAGGTGGGATGCCATTTATTGAATAATTTCTGATATCAAACCAGACAAAAATTAAAGTTAGTTACATGTCTAAGTAGAATAAATGGCTACAACAATGGTGGGGTAGCATAACAACAACAACTTCTTGTCCTTCCTTATGAAGTTAGAGGGTCTGTCCCTCCCTTTCCATTGTTTGTCACAGATCTGGCTTTCATTTTCATCATATTAACAGCTTTTTTATCATTTAAATGGTAAAACATAACCATGCTACTCAGAGTTCTTGTGTCTCACTCAATTCACGCACTTTTCTGTAAACTCACTGAAATATTTATGTAGTTTAGAAATATGCATTTTGTAAAATTCAAAGCATAAACTACAATTTGGTTCTACCTAGTACTGTTTCCAAGATATTCTAATTTCATGAAATTAGAGCAGAAAATGAAAATAGGGAAGAAAATATCTTCCATTTTTCAATATATATGTATACAAACAAGCAAATAAAACTAGAAGCTTGTCCAATGCCATACAGATTTCTTTTTTTTCTGTAATAGATCTAGCTTGCATTTGTTAAGTGTCAGCTCAATTCTTCAGTGGTAAAGGCCAGCCTGTCTCTCAGACTCAGTCTGTTCCTTCTCCAGTTTTATTAAATGTGTAGAAGAAATTAAATGTGGGAAAGTAGGAAGAGTGGACGCAAAAACACAGACCCATATATTTCTCAAACACTGATTTTGTCCTCTATGAAAGTAAATCCAAAGGTCCTGAATGCAGATGTGGAATATGAAGCTGTGAAATGACTAAGGGATTTTTATTGTGCACTTTCATTTGCATGAAGTTGTTTTATGCCTCAAGAAATAAGAGCCTTATGTTGAATTTTACCAGAATACAATTAGGTTTATGACCTGCAGACATTTTCCCATCTGTTGGGTGCTTTAGCTGTTGGGTTAGCTTTCAGTGAATGAAACAAAGGCAATGCAGACATAAATGAGTGTATTTTAATTAACCTACTTTTTAGTAGCAAGATACTGAAATTATCTTGCTCCTGTAGCAATTGCATAAGTTTATGCTTTCATACATACAAGTCAAAAACCAAACTTTTATAAATTCCAGAAAGCTACTTTCGGAAGCAGGTATGCTATTTTTTATTATTATTCTAGCAACTGAATAGTTAATGGGCATCAAACAACGTGAATTTCAATACAAGTTTAACTAAAGAATGTTGGATATAAAGAAGTAACTGAAGTAAAGAGGATCATGGTCCACATGGGAAATGTCTTAATTTCCTATCTTTGCCTTAAAGTAGATGATGCTGAGCAGTCATAGAGTAAGAACCAAAGAGAGATATCCAGATCTGCTTGGATGCGTATAGCTCCCTAAGGGAGGAAAATCAGACCTATGTGAATTTCTTCATCTTCCTCAGAGTCACAGAATTTGGTCTCTGAGGTTAATGCAAATATTCCATTCTGTTGCCAGAGATTTTCGATTCTTAGTGGTTTTAAGATGAATGCGCAATAAACTGAATGTGAATTACATTGAAATAATGAGCAAAGTGTCTGTTCCTCTATTCCCTGTGAGCAGTGTTTGTCCCAAGGTGATCTGGTTTTCTCCTTTCCATTGCTTCTTTAAAGGTTCCTCATATTCTTTGTTTCATATTAAAGGATGTTCTTATATATAGATTGATCCCAGAGTGATTTTTCAGTAAATCACACAAAAGATGGGGAATTTAGTTTCAGATAATCAGATGTTATACTTATGGACCAAATTAAACAAACAAACAAGAAACAAGCAAGCAAGCAAACAAAACAAAAGACACATAACTCCCCCCATAATTTAAAATAAATGATTTCTTTAAAAAAATGACTAACTTATTGACTTGTGTCTTGGCTTTCAAGCATGCAATGTGCATACATATTCTAACTTGAGAGATATGGACTGTGACAGAACAAAAAATGCAGCTCCTAGGCAGACTCCTTTGGGAGCAGAATCTTCCTTGGGCCTGTGCCTCTGTTTCTCTTTTGAAAAGATTTGAAAGTAACTTAAGGAGATTTAGGTTTTGTCAGACTGATATAGTATGCAGATGATGCTGCATGGACTTGTCTTCAGCCACTGAATTTTCATAGACTGGAATAAAGGAATATCTTCTACTGGACATCCAACCCATCCTCCCCACTCCCCCAGTAAATAAATAAATAAAATATTTAGCTTGAAAAGGGTAGAGGGCATCTATTTCATGCTTTTCTTGGAGCACTGGCTACCTATCAACCCAGCAGGCTCTGAACTTTCCACAGAGACTGTTTAGGTTTCTATGGTTTTTTCTATGTCAGGCTATTTGTTAAAGTTCTGGAAGTGGTGAATAAGTCTTTTCATTTTATTTTTTAAAGGTGAATACTTTGATCATATCCCTCAACTCCTATATTTTGCTTATCTCTTACTCAAAATATAGAAAATATTATTTTTAAAGAAAAACACTGGTAGTGCCAGGTTTTATGGTAGCAAATTGCAACATCAACAATAGAATGGAATAATTTTACATAACTATGTGTTAATAGCTACAGGAAATTAATTATAATTTTGAATAGAAAACACACAGAGTAAATCAATTATGTGAGCAATTCCATTTGTTCTCAGTGACCTCTCAATGGTGCTTATTAGAAAAGTTAACATTCTTTCTCAGGAGCTTAAAGAAATATTCTATGTGCTCTGCACTGACAATGTCCAGTAATACAGGTGAAAAAGAGAAATCTGGAAGAACTTCTGTACGTTGTCAAATATATCACCAATTTGGCACAGAAGTGACTTTTTTACTGTAGTACTCATTCTGTGACATTTATACAAAGCTCACTTTTTAAAATATCACTTAATTTTAAAGCTTGTAAAGAGCCATACACTATCTGCACCAATGTTATTTTAATTTGAGGTAACCAGAGAGATTCTACTGCTGCAGAACTGGTGAGCAATTAGAAACATAATAATTGATTTCATATACAAGAGGAAATGTTAGTTTATTTCATTGAACCATTGATAATACACAATTAGAGCTGAAATCAGTTCCTTGGAAGGTGATCAATCATTTGGAATTACCTTTATTTGCTTTAATTCATAGTTCTTTGGACATGATTCAGGATGTAAAAACATTTTAAAAATATTTTTCAGTTTCTCTCTTTAAATATATTTATTAATGGTTTAATTTTTAATTTTAATTTTTTTTTTTTTTTTTTTTTTTTTTTTTTTTTTTAATTCTATACCCCACCCCAAAATATGTCCTTTTTTCCTCTCCTATTTATTTTAGCCTCATGGCAGTGGTTTGGGCAATTAGGACTAACGATCAAATTAAAAGATATCCCAGTGGGTGATGTAAGTTAAATAACTTGTTCTACAACAGAATAGATCTGGAAAGTTCAATTAAATCTTTATTTGAAGTAGGCTTCTGAAGTTTTCCTTAGTTTCTTTATAAAAGAAGTAGATAAATTCTAATTTAAGTGGCCTTCACACCATTCCCACTTTTGAAACTTACTAAATGCTTGGGTATTATTCTTAAATTAATATTCCATTGAATGTATTTAAACCAAGTATTACCAAATATGGGAGGAGAGAATATTTTTTTTTTTTTAGCCAGCAACTAATGATGTCAAGAATGCCAGCAAACATCACTGAAGTCAAATAAGTAAGTGTCCAAGAGAACTAGCAGGAGAATAAAACAATCAAACATATTATCTGTGAGCAGAAAGCACTTACTGAAAGGGAGGAGGCCAAAAAAATAACCAATTTTTAATTATGTAAGTACTGGTGATCAGTTAACAAAAACTATGTACTGAACATGTTTGGAGGGGATTTATATTAAAAGTAATAAATTAATCTAAGGTAGATACTGGAATTTTGACTTTGACAGAAAAGGAAAGTGCTTTTTATTTAAGGTATCACTAAATTATGTCATATATTAATTTGATATATTAAGATGTGCTTTGAGAGTAATGAAGATACTTTGATATTTCTGAGGCTGAGATTTTGTAACTAATTTTGTAACTGAGATTTTTGTTACTAATGAAAAGAAGAAAAATGATCAAAAGTATCACAGGTTGTAAATAAATTATTAAATAAAGAGTCTATACATATAATATAAGGGAACCTGTCTGGGGAACAATTCTTCAAAAGTATCTTTTCTGTGATACCATTAAGATCTGTTGGTCACCATGTTTCGCCAAGCTGAACAGAGGCTGAGGCAGTAATATAAATAAAAACACCAAAGTGAAACTGATAGCCAAGTTTTGCTTTTAGTGTTTTTGTTTGTTTGTCAGCAAAGAAAATAATTCTCTCTTGGTTGTTGTGTTCTTATAGCTTAAGTGTGGTTGACTAAAGTAAAATCTTACAGAAGCAGAAAGTGTTAACTGGGCATTATACAATTTCATTATAATCTGTTGTACAACAGAATTCTATTTGGTTTAATGACCATGTTAGATTGCATCCTAGATGTGTGTTTTGGAATAAATGACATTGCAATGTTGAAAAGCAAAAGGAAAATTCAGAAAATTATTTTCCTTGTGCTGTTTTTTCTTGATAAGTATTCAGATGGGAGTAAATATTGCTGTGTTACAGATGCTGTGTAAGTAATTTCAAAACTATATCCAAATTTGGAAGTGAGATAACATATAGTCCAAACAACAAAAATCTGTTTATAAAATAGTAGGTGCTTTAAAAGAAGGAGTATCATAGGACATTGCTTCCTGTAAGAAGCTTGGGGCTTGTGAAGAGTAATTAGTTTACCAGTATACAAAAACAGTGCTCGCAGAGGTTAGAGAGCAACTCTCTTTAGTAGACTGACATATTTTTCTAAAGAAATGTATTTTACCTTGTACACAGCAGGCATTAAAGAACATTCCAGGAAATGAGTGATCGAAAAGCTTTTAAACCAATGTGAAGTTTTTTTTTTTTCTTCTTTTTTTTTTTTTTTTTTTCCTTATGAGTTATGTTAACTTCTCCTCACACTATGATTAGATCTGCCCTTGGCAGACTTCAGTCTGTCTGCATAGAACACATGCAGGAGATACTCAATGTAAGATACTCCAAAACCACAAGAAGATAAATGCAATGAATCTTCAAACACGTATGTTACTAACTAATCATAGAATCATAGAAACATTAAGGTTGGAAAAGAGCTCCAAGACTATCTGGTCCAACCATCCTCCTACCACCAATGTCACCCACTAAACCATGTCCCTAAGCATCACATCCAACCTTTCCTTGAACACCCCAGGGACAGTCGCTCCACCACTTCCCTGGACAACCCGTTCCAATGCCTTACTACTCTTTCTGAGAAGAAATTTCTCCTAATTTCCAACCTGAACCTCCCCTGGCACAACATGAGGCCACTCCCTCTAGTTCTATCACTAGTTATCTGCAAGAAGGGGCCAAACCCCAGCTCCCCACCACTTCCTTTCAGGTAATTGTAGAGAACGATAAGGTCTCCCCTGAGCCTCCTCTTCTCCAGATTAAACAATCCCAGCTCCCTCAGCTGCTCCTCACAGGACTTGTGTTCCAGACCCTTCACCAGCTTCGTAGCCGTTCCCTGGACACGCTCCAGGGCCTTGATGTCCTTATTGTAGCGAAGGACCCAAAGCAGAACACAGTACTCAAGGTGCAGCCTCACCAGAGCAGAATAGAGGGGGATGATCATCTCCCAGGTGCTACTGGTTACACTAGTCCTGATACAAACTAGGATGCCATTGGTCTTCTTGGCCACCTGGGCACACTGCCAGCTCATGTTCCAGCAAGTGTTGACCAACAGCCCCAGATCCTTTTCCTCTGCAAAGCTTTCCAGCTACTCTCCCCCAAGCCTGTAACATTGCGTGGGGTTGTTGTGGCCAAAGTGCAGGACCCGGCTCTTAGCCATGTTGAACCTCATCCCATTGGCCTCTGCCCATTGACCCACCTTGTCCAGGTCTCTCTGCAGGGCCTTCCTGCCCTCCAGCGGATCGACATTTCTCCCCAACTTGGTGTTGTCTACAAACTTACTGAGGGTACACTTAATTCCCTCATTCAAATCATGAATAAAGATATTAAAGAGGATGGGCCCCAACACCGACCCCCGAGGAACACCACTGGTGACCGGTCACCAGCTGGATTTCACTCCATTCACCACCAGTCTCTGGGCCTGGCCATCCATCCAGTTTTTAACCCAGCAGAGAGTGTATGTGTCTAAATCATTGGCTTCAAGCTTCTCCAGGAGAATACTGTGGAAGACTGTGTATAATTTTTATAACTATATGCATGTATGTATTGTATTGTATATACATTTGTATAAAATGTATAATTTATGTGAGAATTGTTGGATGGGTTTACCTTGAATATTACATAATCTGCTTGTTAGTTTTTAAATTCTTCCACAGACCTTGACTGCATATTTTGAGCGGAGAGGGAGAAGCAATACAAGAAAAACATAAGTTATGATAAAAAAAAGGAATTTAGCAAATCCCTGGGGACAGAGAAAGGAAAAACTCTGAGAAAAGGATGAAGTTATACCACTGCTACTTGTTTTGAAATATATGTAGAAGCTCTTGAACACACAGTATTACAAGTCATTCCTTTTCCACCAAAGTTCAGGCAACTTACTGTGCTCCTGCTTACATAGAGAGAGGGTACTTTGCAGCTGAATGGAGAACCAACAAGTCTCTTCCAGCCCTTGGGGGAAAGAGATTTTACTTGGAAAGTACCAGTAAGTACTGCTGCAGTAACAGCACAGCCACTTCTGCTCAATGGATGCAATCATGGAACTTTCATCAACTTAACAGTCAAAGCAATGGCTGTATTAAAAACTGGAGCAGAAATATGTTCCTTCTAAATTACCATAAGTTTATCAATAGACAGGTAAACAAACAAAATAAGAACAGAATGGAACAAAACCAGTCTAGAGCATCAGTTTATGGAAATTATTTTCTATGAATTCCCCAGGCAAACTGCCATCTTCTTACTATGAGTTTGTATTGTCATATGTAGTGCAAAGCTTCTGTCACCAAAGATCATCAAATCAATGTGAACTCAGCTCTGACTAATGATTATTTAACTATTTAGCCTCTTCCAAACCTCTTCAGCCTAAGACCTTCTTTTATCTGTGTAGATGTTCATAATACAAAAATCAATATTCAACAATCCAAAATGCTCTTTACATCCTTTCTTTATTTATATTACCATACTATTACTTTGACAAATTATTGGTAAGCAGTTGAATTCTTCTGTACAGCTATTTTGCTAAAATGGATTCCAGCAGCTCTGAAGTCTGTAGAAAGTCCGACAGAAACTCTCTTCAATCTGCAGATGCTATATAACATTACTAGCCTTCATCTTTGATGTAGTCCTTTCAACGTATTCTGAAAGATCTGTTACTGTTTTCTGCATTGTTTGGATAACCAAGTGTCATGTCAAGAGCCAATGAAAAGCACCTAATTGTAGCCTAGTTCTAAATTCCACTTACAAAAAATGAGTCCCTGAAGGTTGATTGTAAATATTCAAAGATTTTTTTTTCCTCTGCTGCTTTCTGAGAAGTGAAAGCTATACAATTAAAATCTCCAATGTGGATTGATGGTTTAGCTCAGATGCAATCTGAACAGAAGGTGTATTTGATGTGCATTACACCACTATAGTGGTAACATCAGCTGTATTAAAAACAGCCAATATATTTTATTTAGACAGAAATCAAAGCTCATGGAAATTTGTTTGAATCAACACAAACAATGATAAATACAAATAGGAAGGGGGAATTATGACTCAGAAAACTGGGAGGATGATTTACTTTTCCAACTGCATATTTAACAGGAACTGCTAAAGAAGTGTTTTACAAATGCCGTTTGTTCATAACATGTCTTCTGAATTTGGTAGTGTTACTATCATTTTTACCCTTAAAAAAGAATCACTCCATAAAGCTCAGTGAGCCATCAAATTTCTGCCAACAGCCACACCAGTCTTTTTTTCCTACCTTCACTTTTGAACACACACAGAACCCAGCATTCTCTGTTCCAAGTGCCGGAGTCATCTCTAACACAGCACGAGTCAATTCGCTAGAATGACACTGGGAGCGCTACAGCTTAAGGAACCAACAGTTCAACCACATTAGCTTAGTAAAGCTGCAATGGCTAGGTCACAGACAAAGCTATTTCCTCACATGTATTAATAATTTTCTACATATATATAACTGGTAGAAAAGGGAAAACATTTCATTATGAAGGAAATAGAGACAAATGTGAAAACAATATTTGAGTCTGGATGAAAAAATACAGTCTATTTGCTCAGATCTGTTTAGGGAATGCTTCCATGATACACTCTGTGCATTACAAACCAGAAACCTTGTAGTCTGCGTATGAATGTGAGTTTGCATTATAAGTCCCATGAACAGAGAAAAACAAAACAAAACAACAAAAAAAAAAACCAACAGGCCAAATCCATACCAAGTCTGCGTTTGTGTTTTGTTTTCTTTGCCAGGATGAAATAATTAAGATAGGAAGAATTTTGCACCTTACTAGTTTCTAATCATTCCCTACAGTTATGGTTTTGTTTTGTTTATCATTTTATTGGGTTTTCATTTTATTAGGTTTTCATTTTATTAAGAGAGATGACATACTTTGACAGTGATGAGATCAAAGTTAAGGATGATTTAAATCAAGTTGGTTTTTCCCTCCTTACTGCATTGTTCAAAATATTAGTATAAATAACTCAAATTCCTGTTAAATATTTGTCACCATGAAAGAGTACCATATATTCTGTTTGCTGTGTATGTACTTTTGATTGTCCATCCAGCAGAATGCTGAATCTGTATCCACTGCCAGAAAACACACAAACATAAGACACACAAACATAAAACAGCTACTGGTCTGAACTGTTGTAATAGATTTTTTATGAAAGCATAATATACTGATGCATATTGGAATAACTTTCATATTTCTAGCTTGTTGCTGAATCCCTCCTTAAGAATCCTTACACTTATGTGTGTGTGGATTCATAATCTTTCCTTTCCGAAAGTATAAATGGCAGGAGACAGTGCTCTTTAACATATTGTTTTCAACAATGAATCAATATCTCCCCTTTCCTTGACCAAATCTCCAAAGCAAAAATGGAAAGAACACTAAATCCTTTGAGAACCCTTCTCTTTGGAAAATGTTTTTAAAACTGGGGAAGTGCTGCTCTTGGGTTTTCCTAGTCTTGGGAGGAGATTAACATCATTTCTCCTTGAAGAAGAGGCAGGGCAAAAGACAACTCATAATCAAAATTTCTAACCTGCATAAATTATATATTTGTAGGATCGTACATATGTGGGTAAGACAAGCCATGATAACTCTTGCCACTTGTCCTTTTTCTTCCTCTCCTCTCCTCTCCTCTCCTCTCCTCTCCTCTCCTCTCCTCTCCTCTCCTCTCCTCTCCTCTCCTCTCCTCTCCTCTCCTCTCCTCTCCTCTCCTCTCCTCTCCTCTCCTCTCCTCTCCTCTCCTCTCCTTTTCTAACAGCTTGCTCTTATTTTCTCTTTTCTCTTTACTTTTTAAAAATAAATTTCACCTCAGTCTATAAATATATCTGGTTTTAATCATGGATACTAACTTTACTGCTGATAGTAGATCATTTTTCCGTGGGGCATTTTCTTCTGTTCAACAATGGGATAGAAATAGAATGAGGTGAGATATGTATTACACAAGCACATTACCTTGCTCAATTAATCTTTGAATATGTAATACATTTAATAGTACACAAACATCATTCCACAGACAAGGGTTATATCTCACCAATTAAAAAAAAATATATATATTTTTTTTACTCAGCTGTAATATGTAGGCAATATTATGGATTTGGGCTACATGTGGTGTGCCTATATATAGGCATACCCACCTTGCAGCAAACCATGTTTAACATATTTTCTGTCATGTATGTCATCTCACATATACACATATGTATATTCCAAGAGGTGAACAAAAAACACAACAAAACAGAGAGAGATGTATAAACAGATTCATATAGATTTTAATATTTGGAGTAGAGTTACTGGCACACAGAAAAGCTTGGCCATTATAACTCATGTTCTTTGTTGATAAGCAGCTGTATATGAGTATATAAATTTTTAGTTATGATTAATTCCTTAGCATTTTTCACTTTAAGAAGGCATGGTTATTTGATATAGAATATGAATTAAGGTAATCAAGGAAGAAAAAATAAACAAAAACCTTTGGACTTCATTTGGTTGCCAAAATTTCAGAGTGTTGCCATTTCAAAGAAGTTTCCCAATTCTAAAAGTTTGGAAAACATGAAATCTAACTTTACACTGAATACAGAATGTGAATATTGCTGTAATTTCACAATGGACATATTGTAGAAAACCATTCTGTTCTATGATGCATAAGGAAGTGTTTCAAAATTGAAGGTGCGAAAAGGTAAATAGCATTCATTAAATATATACCAATTCCCCAAGGAGGCTGATCTGTAGGCATGGCCACAGAATTACCTATTGTGAATTTCCCTTTATTACAGTATCAGATGTGTCCTATCCCTAAAATACTATTGGATAGTAAAGACCAAAAGCAGGAAAGGAAGGAGGGTGTACTAGCCCTTGCTATTTTGGTGGAAACAGGTTATTAAACCTGTCACAGTGTACTAATGTTGTATCTAACATATGAGCATGGACAGCATGTACCAATAAGCATTGCAATTCATGGACAGTCATCTCTGCAAGAAGAAGTCATACCACACAAAAAACAGAGAATAACAAAAACTTGAAGCTAACAAATATGAAGAAATAAGAAGTCAGGTATTTTGATCTCATATGTTTATCCTTGTTATTCATTAAATGTTTAGAAATAAAGTCAGTAAGCCAGATAAATGTGAATATTCATGTAACTTTCAGCTTAGCTTGGAACTCTGTAATACTCTAATTTATCCACCCTCAGCAGAAATGGGAGAGAATTCTAGCTTTCGTACAGCGTACCTGTTAATATGAAGCTTTCCAGACACATTACACAGTATATTCACAGACAGTTGATGTAATCTTTTTGCATTTCAGCAAAACTTTCAATACTGTCTCTCATAGTATCTTTCTGTACAAAACGTCTAGCATACAGCTAGACAAAAACGTAATGCAATGGGTGAACAATTGTCTGGCAGATCCAGCTCAAAGGGCTATAGTAAATGGGGTCACATCAGGCTAGTGGTCAGTCATTGTTGGGGTTCCCCAGGGCTCCATTTTAGGACTAGTTCTCTGTAATGTTTTAATAAATTACTTGGATGCAGGACTTGAAGGTATACTAAGTAAGTTTGTAGATGACACTAAATTGGGAGGAGATGTTGATTCTCTTGAGTTTAGAGAAGGCTTGCGGAGAGATCTTGATGAATTAGAGGGCTGGGCAATCACCATTTAACAAGAACAAGCACTGGATTCTGCACCTTGAATGGAGCAACCCTGGGCATACATACAGACTGGGGGGTAAGAGGCTGTAGAGCACCTATGCAAGAAAAGGATCTGGGTGTTCTCATTGACAGCAAATTGAATATGAGTTAACAGTGTGCCCTGGTAACTAGGAGGGCCAACCACATCCTGGGGTGCATCAGGTACAACATTGCTGACTGGTCAGTCAAGGAAAGTGACTGTCTCACTCTGCTCTGCACTGGTGCAGCCTCACCTTGACTGCTGTGTGTAGTTTTGGGTGCCACAATTTAAGAAAGATATCAAGTTATTAGAGAGTGTCCAAAGGTGCTCTACAAAGATGGTGAAGTGTCTAGAGGGGAACACGTATGAGCAGTGGCTGAAGTCAATTTGTTTGTTTAGCCTGGGGAAGAGGAGACTGAGGGGTGACCTCAGGGCAGGACTCAGCTTCCTCATGAATGTGAGAGAGTACCTCATGAGAGTGGAGGGGGTGATGTTGATTTCTTCTCTCTGGTCAACAGCGATAGGATGTGAGGGAATGGCACAAAAGGAAGATTCAGGTTGGGTATTAAGAAAAGGTTCTTCCCTGAGAGGGTGTTGGGGCTCTGAAACAGGCTCCCCAGGGAAGTGGTCACGACAGCAAACTGATGTTCAAGAAGCATTTGAACAATGCTCTCAAACGTATAGTTTGACTTTAGGGTGGTCCTGTGTGGAGTCAGGACTTGGACTCAGTGATCCTCGCGGGTCCCTTCCAACTCAGTATATTCTATGATTCTATGACCATAGGTCTAATTTACAAAGCATTGTCCTATTTTCTAGATATACAGTGTGGATTTTTTTTTTTTTTCTTCTGAAGCACCTAGCTATAAAACAGCCCTTAAGTCTTCTTTAGGCAGTTCCAGGGATGGAAGGAAAACCTTGAAATGTCTCTCATCTTTCATCTTTGATACGAAGCCAGTTGTGAGCAACAATGAAGCAATGACAAAGGGGGAAGAAGTGAGAAAAGAAAAGAGAAAAGAATGAAAGAGAAAAAGAATGTGAAACACCTTCCCAAGATGTGACAGCTTTTGAAGAAACTCCTCTGAATGGCATCATTTTCTCATAAGAAGATCAAGGATATTTGTTAAGGAAAATGCAATAATTGTGAAAAACTGTCCTCTGTGCATTATCTAAACCATTACACCAATGCATGCTCAAGTGTGGAAAAAAAAATCAGAATAATTAAACTTGACATTCATTCACTATCTCCCCTCCCTTTTTTTTTCATTTTTTTTTCCTCTAGATAATTAGATAGATGTCAGATTTCAGATCTTTATATCCCTTTATTTTTATTTTCTCCATAGGAAAATAAAGAAGAAATTTTGACTCCTGAAAGTTTTCTGTGTTCTTTCAAAGTACATTTAAGTTACTGTCTTTTCCCTTTTTGATACACTGAAAAAGATTTAAAAAAATAATAATAATAAAAAAAAAAAGAAAAGAAAAAATCTGTGAGTATGAAAGGATTATTTTTCTCCATCGTATATAAAATAGACTAGGACTTCTGGATTCATTGGCAAGCTCTTACCCTTGGGGACTCACAGACCACGTCGTAGGTGTGAATCTGTTATCTGAAAGCAGAATTCAAAGGTTTTCAAGGGGACAAGAGAAGGTACAGTCTGTATTTCTTGTTACATTGTGTATTTTATCTGTCATTCCAACAGCAAACACCAGACTTCACAATGCAGCAGTTTTTCCAGCTGATCCAAATTGCCAACTAGTAGATTTTCTTTCCAGCTGACTTCTGATTAAACCTAGGAGTTATTCTCGTTAAGAGAGTTAATTGATTGAAAGTAGATAATCTTTGTCATAGTCTCACACAAAAACTTTTTTTTCTTCTTTAATGTCTGAATAAATTACATGGGAATGACAGAATCAAAGAAGGAGCTGATAAGGTAAGGAAAGCACATACGTCAAACTGAGACCAAGCTAAGAAAGTAAAAGGTACTTTCTGTTGCAGGTGGGAGAAGTACATCAGCTATGCACTTTCAAAAAACAGATGGACTGGCACTTGTGCCAAAGTATTCCTTCTCTGGCTGATTACCTTAGATCTGGTTTCCAACACTGCTGGCTCTAAGAAAAAGAAAATATATAAAACTAACATGCACATGCTGTACAGAATGAAACATCAAGCCTCTACCCAAACAGAAACCTCATAAAGCACATACTATAGAGATACAAATTAGAGACACAAAAGACACTTGGCTGGTAAAAATAAATAAATAAATTTGAAAAAAACATCTTTGGGATTTTTAGCACTTAAGATTCCTATAGATTTTAAATACTACTAAATGAGACTTTCCTATTTCACTTCTAATAAGCACTTCCATATTTACTAAAGGCAAAAAATAGATGGTTTGTTAAACAAATAATACAAAAATCTTCCTAAGTAAATAAGCTTTACTTTAGGACTGCAGGTTTAGATCAGATATTTTCTTGTTGCTTAATTAAAAGCAGTATCTCTACATAATAGCTACAAAGCTGTAATGCAGCTATGATCTGCAATTAAGCATTTTCAGAGTCCTTTGTGTGAAAGTAAGCAGGAACTTGCTAAACAGGATAATCAATGAATCTATGAGGCCTCATCATTATTTCCTTTTGCCTTTTCTTGACTTTTAGAGTTGCTAGAACAGTTGTCAAGAAAGAGCAGGTAATTTGAAGTAAAACAAATTTTACCTAGAAGATCAAAAAAAAAAAAAAGTATTTCTTAAACTTTCCCTTCACAGACTATTTAGATCTCAGGCACCCAATCTGCCAGTGTCTAGAGTGACCTACTTAATATTCTGCCAGTAGGCAGTGTATTTCAGCCTTGTTTACCAAACTTCATTATTGGAAGTCAGTGCTTAAAAAGGTGCAGCAATATGTACTCATCCACTTCTCATTTTGTAGTCATTGACCTTTTTATTGCCTTACTCAGTGCAGTAGAACCAATTGTTTGTTTTACATGGATTTCCAAGTGTGCAAGACTTGCATTTTGCATTTCTCCTTGAATTGTGCATTCATACTCCCAGATTGCTCTTCTTGATTGTGCAAAGAAAGATTAAAAATAATAATGCAAAATGGCAACCTGTTTTATATGCCATTTGGGATTTCTATCACATCTGTGTCTGTCTTTGTGTATGTGTATGTGCATATATGTGTATGTAAGTCCTGCCAACTAAGGTCAATTGATTAAATAAACAAATTAATGGACTTCCTGTTGCAGAAGGCAGCAGATGAACTTTGACTCTTTCCTTGCGTATTATTAACCATGCAAATAAAATAGCTACATCAGTCAACAATCTTCTCCTTCCATTCCTAGCAAAAGAAAGCAAAATCCTAATGACAGAGCACGAAACATGAAATAGAACATATGCAGAACATCATATAAGCCATTCACTAGTTTCAAGTAATCAAGAGACAAGAATCATACACTTCAGAAGGGTCACAATGCATGACAGAAGTTGTGAAGTTGTGAAAGAAATGTACTGTTATATGAGAAGATATAAGAAATGTACTGTATAATGGACACTGGAGTGTGCAGGTGCTGAATTCACCTTAGGTATAATCTAATAATGATTAATTTATGATGACAGCTTATCACCTGAGATGTGTTATGCCTTACAAACCTCCTCAAATATGCCTGCATCAATCTCTGTTTTTGAAGGAAACAGACAAACCAATATGTTCAATTTTTCTGACCATTAATTATTCCAACAGGAAAATATTGATAGTTTTATCAAAATTAACAGAAATAATTTAATCAGTTGGAATTTGTCATACATTTATTTTAATCCATCAATGTTATGGATGGAAATGTCTTCTCAGGTTTTCAGAACTGGTGCAGAACCTCCTCTTGTTGGGTAGGTTTAGGTCCAGTCTTCATCAGATCTGTGTGATATGAAAGGTAGGCTTGAGACAGGGAGCATTTATTTAAGGGTGTAAAAGAGCAGGGTGGGCATACTCTACATCATTAATAAATCTGTTTGTTTACAGGTGGATAGATGAAGAATTGCTGCAGTGATTTGGAGACATGGCCTACTGTGATAAACATTCATGCACAGCGGTCATGACCTACAGGACAGGACAGAAGAGTACTCTTCCTCTCTATGAGAAAGTGGTGCCAAATGAGCAAGCAGAAGTGCTGAACCAGCCAGACTTGTCTGCCTGCCAGGAACAGATATTTTGGTGTGTTGCCAGGTGGACAAAGTCTGTATTGCTCCTGGCCTGTGAAGAGGAAGGGAAGTAACCCAAGTGGAGGCTGGTGGAGCTGTCGTGATTCAGAAATAAGAGAGGAAAAGCCTGGCTCCTACACAGATAGAGCAAAAATAGAACTGATCGAGGTGGTGAAGAAACGCAATTTGTAAATCCACACGTGAAGCTTTTCCCTTGGAGACAGTGCTGAACCCATGTTACAGCATGAGATCTGGGGAAGGAATACTAACACGTCTCACTTTGAGAAATAATATGGGGATCAATGTTGTTTACGATTATGTAATTAAACTCCCTATAATATAACCTTCCAGCAAAGGGTTTTTTTTGCCCTCTTTCTATCCAGTTTCCGTATTAAAATTTATTAAATTTTACTCTTCCTCCCTACACACTTTTTTTTTTTTTGCTGTTTGTAGAACTGTGCTTTGCTTGGCAACAACAGATTGCTGCACCAAGCTATCACAGGTTGTCTGGAGACCCCTGTCAGGTTCCTCCAGCCACAGCTTGTGATGTGAACCCTACCCACCTCACACATAAATTGTGAACTTTAGCTGTAGAACTGCTTTAAAAGCATTCCAGAAATTTCCAGACGAAAGAAATTCTAGAGATGTGAAATAACATCCATGAGTTAATTATTCAAGGCATAAACTGGTGTGAATATTACATTTTTAGTCATAAATCTATCCTAAATCTAGCAAATTATTTTACTTATCAAGGAGTGCTAAAACCATGCATATTTTTTCCCATCTGGAAATTATCTGTTTCCTGAGGAAAACAGAATTTTAGCCGAAAAAGTGTGTGTTTATGGATATACTGAAGTCAGAGTACAACATGAAAGAAGTGGCAGTTCCTCTGTATTTGAAGTTTCTGAATAGAAGTCAAGCCACTGCAATCTACACTTGGGCTTCTCTTAGTCTCTTCTCAGAAATAGGAAATAATGCTGTTGTCTTTTTCTGAATATTCACTAGCAGAGGGACTGAAACCCTGTCATCACTGGAGTTAGTAACTTAGCATCAGCAGAGAGCGGTATTTCTATGTTTTTAGGTTCTTTTCTGGGAGAAGTGGGGAGCAGAGCATGTTATCTTACCAGGTATTAGATAATCTGAAATTATGTCCTTTTTGATTGTCTCCATGAGCTGTTCCACTTTATATAAAATTATTTAAGTGTTAATAGTGGCTTCTTGGGAAGTGCAGCACCTGGCTATAACATCTGTTCTGAAATATAATTTATTTGTACAAGTGGAAAAGTGTCAAGAGAAAACACTGAATTAGCTTATCATTTAGCGCTTATAGCTTGGTGAGTCCCTAGAAATTAAGAAATGGTGTGTTCAAATTTCCTCAGGGAGAGGAATAAATTGAATGTGCTCTTTCTATCCTGACAGGATGCCCAGCCTCTCTGTTACTCAACCATAAATACTACCACCTGCAGCAGTTTTGTGAAACCCGCCCTTCATTTTCTTCACCTTTTCTATCTACTCCAAAATGGAATATTTATTTTTGGCTGAGAAAAAAAGCAATTTCATCCAAGTTCTCACTTTGGCAAGAAAAAAAGCAAAACATTTCAGTGTTTATTCAGTTTTTTATTATTATTATTTTTATTTATTTTATCTTATTTTTTTCTACCTGAGGTTCAGTACTAGGGGAAGGGGCAGTGCCAGTTTGTATGTTCCCAATCTAATTATCTTGAAGGGCATTTTTCTCCCCTTACATGGCCAGGAAAATTATTTATTTTCTATTCTATTCTATTCTATTGGAAAAGGATGAAAACCAACACACTAAGAAGTGCTTTCTGGATAAGCAGAGTTCTGTTACTTCCTCGCAAGCAGTACCATCTAAATCCTTTTATACAATATACCTGAAATCCTTACAGTGCTTTGCAGGGCTCTTTCACTAACTCATAAACACACAGGAAAGAAGAAAAGCATCAGTAACAGACTAAGGCAGCAGTAATGAACTGTGGAGTCAAACTGCTGATAACAACAGGAGTTTAATATTAGCCATTAACCTCTACAACATGCCTGCATTCAACTTGGAACCAGCTCTCAGAAAACGTTACCTTGCCTATTGATATGCAATCCAGCAGAAATATTCACTTCTCAAGCTCTCACGATTACAAATTCTATGCATGACTACGATTGTAAAAAACAAAGAACTGAAGTAATTGTGAAGCTTGAAATTTATGGATCCTCAAAAGTCTGCAAGCTTTTTTTTTTTTTTTTTTCCTGGAATTGCTTGTGACTTCTGTGCAGATATATGATTTCTCCTGCAGAGAATGCATGTCATCTTCAGTAAAAGATGGATTTCTGGACTGCAGGAGGCAGGGAAGTACATGGCTTCTCCAAGCAAATTCTTGCAGTTAACTGTAACTAAATTTAAACTGGTTATGTGCAAGTACAAACTCTCCACACTTTAAGGAAAAGACATTCTGGGGGATAGTGGAGGAAAGAAAGGAAGAGTGACTAAACCTTTCTCTCAGTATCGCCTTCTAAGCAAAGGGTCAAATTTTGAAAAGATACTGTTTCCAGTTTCTGTAATTGCTTGAGCTTCCATAACCAGAGGTGGCAGGTTTGTCAGAAAGAGGATATATTTCATTAAATAGAGTTTGCCTTCCTCCAGGTTTATTAGACAAGTTTCTGAGAACACAGTATGCAGTTTGTCTAATATAGCAACAACAAAATGCAAAAATAATGTTACTTCCTACCAAACATTGCCTTGCATTTGTCTTCAGATTTTTGTGGATACAAATATCATTATCTCTATGAAAATAATGCATAAGGGTTTTTTTTTTTTTCTTCTTTCCTTCCAGTTTTGAAGTTTCTCATTGTTCTAATCCATTGCCCTGAGCACATTTAACTCTTTGCTCCTTTCCTATCCTTATTGTTCAGTGTTTCCTCATTCCCTAATCTCAATTCTTCTGAAAAATTGTATTGAATGTATGCATGGAATTACCTGTTTTATCAAGTGTAACATTCAAATGTTCCTTTAGTTCCTTTCATTCCTAAATTTTACATTTTATATGCAGAACTGGAGTAATTTATGAGATGATCTTCCATGGATTCTGTGAGTATTTGAAAACCTTTCTTCATTTCATTAATGATCTTTGAGAAGGTTTCACATTATCTTATAACACCCTCATAACTTTGCCACGTCTTATCACTGCTCTCAGTTCCACCCATGTGTCTTAATTTTTCTTTTGTCTAACAGTTTATTATGCTGTGTTTCTCTTTGGGTCTGAGACCTCTGGGATGTCTTTCCAAAATGTATCACAATAAGGAAAACTAATGATAGCCCTTCAACAAGACCAAATTTGTCTAGATCCTATTTGCTCTTCTCCAGTTAGCTTCTCTCTTTCAAGTGTGTGGTGGGGACAAAGTATTTGCCTCAGGTGGTTTTAGTATACCAACATATATTTATTCAAAGTTGGAGAAGCAACACAAGACTAAAATTTATAGCACTTAGATGCTGTTTCATGTTCTGATACACCTGACTCTGGAAAGTCACAATCTCCTTGACACACATCCTTCAAACAATTGTGAGGTGTTATTATCTTAAGTGGATATTCCATATACTTCAGTATATTTACAGAATTGCTAACATCTAGTGCCTTCATTTCACAATTTCAATATATTAATGGAGAAAAAAAATACTGATACATTTTTTTCTGAATAACGATAAAGAGAATTTTTCAGAGTTTAATTCTAATCCAGCTCTACTCTAATTCAACTGTCCTAAAAATGGAAACAAGATTTAAACCAACAACAAATTTTGGAATCTTTTTATATAACATCACCTTCTTCATCCTTATAAATTCTTGTATTTTTCACACTTCCCCCAAAAATGAATATGGCATTAAAAACAAAATTAAACACTAGCGTGTTAGGACTTCTGAAATGCCAGGAATCAAAGAGCTGTAGCTTTATAAAAATGTCCAATATTTAAAGCATTATGGTAAACTAAAAGAGTTTGTACCATTATGAAGATGATGCATAACATGTTTTTTAGCACAATTTTACTGTTGAGTGTAAGGTTTGATGTAAAATATTCAGTTTCTTTAAATACAGTGAAAAAGCAGTATCATTCTCATGAATAAGAAGTAAACCAACATAAAACATTATTAAAAATAATGAAAATCTGTTAAGTGGCATGTTTACAGTATTTGAAAGCACAATGACAAACATAAAAAGCCACTTCAACTTCACGTGATAAATTTATTCTCTTTTGCCACAATAATACATATGTTTTCAGATCTCCAGGAAATGTTATCACCAAGATATAAAGTTAATGATAAAATCATAGCGCTTTCCATTTTGACACCATAATCTGCACTGGAAGTTCTATTACTAGAACTTTTTAAGGAAATAAAATGTTACATGTCATTTTTTGGGGGATTTAAAAAGGGTAGTTAAATTCCTTACAACAATCATGCATCTTTTCATGCTCAGAAATATGTATTGTAAACACTTTCATGCAGGAAGAAAACCTGCATAAAAAGATAATAAATAATAATAATAAAAACAGAGGAAATGTATGAAGTTTCCTTTCACTTCTCATAAATTCTCAGAGAAGGTAACAGGCAGAGGGTTTAGCAACAGATACACTTTTTTTTTTTTTCTGCTTTTTCATAGGGTCGTGGAATCATTCAGGTTGGAAAACATCTCTAACATCATCTAGTCCAATCTTTTATTTTCACTCAATTAGGTGAAAAATCTGTTTTTCACACAATACTGCCTTTTCCATTTATGGATTTTTTTCATTAACAGTCCTTTCCGGAAACTAATAATAATAAGTCATGTTAGAAGCCAAGAAACTGCTTAGAATGTATAAGGAGAATATTTTTTTTACACAGGCCAAAACAGCATCCCAATTAATTGTTATTATTTTCACTTGATTAAAAGACCTTTAGATGCAATTCTTTTGCAAGACCGATGATGAAGATTATTCACATGGGCAGATCACTGCCATTGGGGTGATGCACTGTGACAAGGGAGGTCACTTTAATTAATCTAAACTGTCATGGTTTTCTAAACCCCAAATCAATACTGTTATAAATAGAGACCTTGCTCGCTCTCTGTCTCCATACTTTCTACATTTTCAAAAAATCTTTTGTTTTCACCCTCCTTTTACTGAAGACCCTTCTCTTTACCTCTGCATCTTTACCTCTTCAGGTTGCTTTTATTTTCTCTTTCCTTTTATCACTGTCTCTCTTTTTGATCTCTCTCTTTATGCTTCTATTTAGTAAAGTACAATGACCGTAAACTCTTCCTGCAAGTCACTACTACCATTCAGCAGATGGCACTGTTTAGTCTAACTAACCGGGCAAGATAATTAACTTAAAAACCCTTCTTAAACAATAAAATATAGATTCCTTTTCAACTGTGTTTCCATCTTATACACAAAAACAAACACACACACACAAAAAAAAACCAGAAAAATATTAGAAAAATATTTTAAAAATATGAATGTGATGAAAATATACCATTACATGCAAAGCTCATTTAAAAAGCCTCTGGAATCATTTAATGAACTGCCACTCTTATTTTCCTAACAAACTACAAAAATATTTTTGGGATGATTTTATAACATTGACATAGTAGCACTGCCCTGCCAGACATGTAGCTTGTTTTGGTTTTGTTGGTATGGTCACTCATACACATCTGCAAAGGACTGCCGTCAGCATGACTGCGCTCCTCCCCCACCATAGGTGTCATCTGCCCATCCAGCAAGTGGAGCCTGCCAGGGTCTGCACTGCGGGTTCCCGCAGATGCCCAGGGAATCCAGTGGAGAACGAGCAATTGCTTTGCCAATGCTGTTGGAAAAAACCATACAGCTTCTGTCAGCTTCAATTACAAGCAGAAGATGAATCACGTCTCTTAACTTTGTCCCCAGTGGCACTCCAGCTGCTGGAAGGCAGCCATGTGAGCAGGAATTCCTTCAGGCTGCTGCCAGCCCCACTGTTTTCCAGGCAGATCCATTCTGAGGATCCCTGAGGTGGAAAACCATCTTCTGTAAGTTTTCTTAAGCTGATCCATGTGCTTCCACTTGCAGGTTGCTCCCATGACTTTTCTGTTACAGCTATTTTAACTCTAGTACATTCTATAGCCTTACAGCTTCATTTGCCTTTCATCAGCTCTAAGGAGAAAGACCTGGAAATGTTGGCTGATGAAAATCTCAACATGAGTTGGCAATGTGTGCTTGCAGCCCAGAAAGCCATCTGTATCCTGGGCTGCATCAAAAGAAGCATGGCCAGCAGGTCAAGGGAAGTGATTCTCCCCTCTATTCCACTCTTGTGAGAACCCACCAGGACTAATGTGTTCAGTTCTGGGGTCCCTAATATAAGAAGGACATGGACCTAATAGAATGAGTCCAGAGGAGGTCCATGAATATGGTCAGAGGGCTGGAGCACAGAAGTCAGACTGAGGGAGTTGAGGTTGATCAGGTTGTTCAAAGCCCCATCCAGCCTGATCTTGAACACTTCCAGGAATGGGGCATCCACAGCTTCTCTAGGCAACCTTTTTCAGTGCCTCACCACCCTCAGAGTAAAGAATTTCTTCCAAATATCAAATCTAAACCCACCCTTTCTTATTTTAAAGCCTTTACTCCTTGTCCTATCATTATCACAGAATCACAGAATCATCTAGGTTGGAAGAGACCTCCAAGATCACCGAGTCCAACCTGTGACCTAACACTAACAAATCCTCCCCTAAACCACATCACTAAACTCTAAATCTAAACGTCTTTTAAAGACCTCCAGGGATGGTGACTCAACCGCTTCCCTGGGCAGCCTATTCCAATGCCTAACAACCCTTTCAGTAAAGAAGTTCTTCCTAATATCCAACCTAAACCTCCCCTGGCACAACTTCAGCCCATTCCCCCTTGTCCTGTCACCAGGCACGTGGGAGAATAGACCAACCCCCACCTTGCTACAGCCTCCTTTAAGGTACCTGTAGAGTGTGATAAGGTCGCCCCTGAGCCTCCTCTTCTCCAGGCTGAACAATCCCAGCTCCCTCAGCCACTCCTCATAAGACTTGTTCTACAGACCCCCTCACCAGCTTTGTTGCCCTTCTCTGGACTCTCTCGAGCACCTCCATGTCCTTCTTGTAGCAAGGGGCCCAAAACTGAACACAGTACTCGAGGTGCGGCCTCACCAGAGCCGAGTACAGGGGGACAATCACCTCCCTAGACCTGCTGGCCACACTGCTTCTTATGCAAGCCAGGATGCTGTTGGCCTTCTTGGCCACCTGAGCACACTGCTGGCTTATATTAGCTGCCTATCAACCAATACTCCCAGGTCCTTCTCTGCCAGGCAGCTTTCTAACCACTCATCTCCTGGCCTGTAGTGCTGCTTGGGGTTGTTACTCCCCAGGTGCAGGACCCGGCACTTGGCCTTGTTGAACTTCATACAGTTGGCCTCAGCCCATCGGTCCAGCCTATCCAGATCTTCCTGCAAAGCCTTGCTACCCTCAAGCAGATCGACACACGCACCTAACTTGATGTCGTCTGCAAACTTACTGAGGGTGCACTCAATCCCCTCATCCAGATCATCGATAAAGATATTGAAGAGGACTGGCCCCAGTACTGAGCCCTGGGGGACTCCATTATCTACCTGAGTAAAGAGCCCTCCATTTTTTATTAGCCTAGTCTTATTTATAAGACCCCTTTAAAGTACTGAAATGCCACAATGAAGTTACCCAGGAGCCTTCTCTTCTGTAGGTTGAACAGCCCCAGCTCTCCCAACCTTTCTTCACAAGAGAGGTGCTCCAGCCCTCTGATCATCTTTGTAGTTCTCCTCTGGACCCGCTCGAACAGGTCCACATCTTTCTTGTGCTGGGGGCCCCAGACCTGGACACAGTACTTGAGTTGGGGCCTCACAAAAGGTGAAAATCCTTCTCTGCAGGGTAGCTCTCAATGAGTTCTTCTCCCAGTCAATGCTCCTGTCTGGGGCTGCCCTGACTCAGGTTCAGTACCTTGCACTTTAACTTGTTGAGCCTCTTTCAGCTCATACTGGCCCACTTCTCCATCTTGTCCAGGTTCCTTTGAATGACATCCCTTCCTTCTTTGGTATCAGCTGTGCGACTCAGCTTGGTGTCATCTGCAAACTTGCTGAGGGTGCACTCAATCCCATCATCTATGTCATTGATGAAGATATTGAAAAGCACCAGTCCCAAGACAGACTCCTGAGGGACGCTGCTAGCCACTGTTCTCCACCTGGACATAGAACCATTCACCACTACTCTCTGGGTGCAGCCATCAAGACAATTCCTTATCCACCAGCTGGTCCACCCTTCAAAAGCGTATCTTTCCAATTTAGAGATTAGGATGTCATGCGGAACTGTGTCAAAGGCCTTGCAGAAGACCAAGTAGATGACATTGGTCAGTCTTCCCTTGTCAACCGATGCAGTTACTCCATCATAGAAGGCCACCAGATTGGACAGACATGATTTACCCTTGGTGAAGCCACACTGGCTGTCCTGGATCACTTCCTTGTCCTGCATATGCCTTAACATTGCCTCCAGGAGGATTTGTTCCATGATCTTGCCAGGCACAGTGGTGAGGCTCACTGCTCTGTAGTTCCCCAGGTCTTCCTTTCTACCCTTTTTAAAAATGAGAGTGATGTTTCCCTTTTTGCAGTCACCAGGGACTTTGCTTGACTGCCATAATTTTTCAAATATGGTGGAGAGAGGCTTGGCAACAACTGTATCAGCCAATTCCCTCAGGACCCTGGGATGCATGTCATCAGGGCCCATAGACTTCTAGTTGTTGTGTCAGAAGGTACCAGACTTGCTCTTTATTTACAGTGGGAGGGACTCCACTCCACCATCCCCTGTCTAGAGGTATGGGGACTTGAGAGTTGTGTGAAGCCTGACTACTAATGAAGACTGAAGCAAAGAAGTACCTCTGCCTTCTCCTCATTTGTCATTACCTGAAATCAAGCAAAAGAAGCAGGGGGGGTGCACAGATGAACCAAAAGCCTCTGACTATACTCAAATGTAAAAAAAAAAAAGAATCATATAAGAAGTAGAAACAGGGTGTTATGACTTTCCTTTGCTCCAACCATCACATTCAAACTCCTCACAGTTCCTGAAACATCATCTGTCTTTTCACATTTGCCATTTTGTCTTTTGTTTTTTTTTTTTTCTATTCCTTTTATCTCTTTGCTTTGCCATTCATCTCAGTGCTGTCTTTTTCTTTTTCACTGGACTATCAAACCATTTTCTCACTTATATAAGTCATAGTCCAACCCTTCACAGACATTCACATAATTAAGCTCAATGAAGTTGTCAGTTTTTGTACACTTTGTCTATGATTCATAGACTGAGAATGGAGGTACAGAAGCATACTCTTTTCAAATGCTTCACTTTCATTTATGTAAAGCTTACTGTTATTTCCATGCTATTTCCTCCATCAACCTTACATAGATTGTCTCAGCTTATCATGCTTCCTGGCGCATGTCAATGTCCCAACACCTGTCAATGTTATTCCATTGCCCAGTTACCATTCAGTGAACATGACTCCAAGTGTTTCATCTTTCTTTCACATTTCTTGAAGTTCCCCTAAAAAAATCTTAGACTTCACATTTTTGTCTGATTGCTTAATAATTGGAAAATCTTACAATTTCTTTAACATCAGATCTCAATTTCTGACTCATTCATTCATTCATTCATCCTAGATATGGTTCTACAAATATTGTTAGCATAAGTAGCTCATCATAAGATCCTTTTATCAAGCCTTAATTCTAGTTACTCCAAACATTATGTTTCAATTACTTTCCAGTCTTGCTAAAGGGAGAGAGTGAATGTTGGAGAGCTTCCAAGTGGATAAAACTGGGGAGAGGGTGCTAAGTAGAAATGAATCGGGGAGCAGATGGTGTGGATGTATAAATGTTATGGAAAATATTTAAATTTCAATAAATATACAAGTACTAGGAGATAAAAAATTATTTTAATTCTGTTAATAGTTTTTTTTAAACTTCAGATTTTTCCTGGTAACGTGATAATATGAACATCATGTTTTCATAAAACTGTCATGTAATGCCATTAACAAATAAGAGCACCATGTTACAGATGAAGCTGTTTTCCAAATAACAACATTCAGTGCCAACTAGAATAGTTTTATTGTATTTAAACATTATCTAAGCATGAATTATGGTAGCCTCCAACTATCTCCATTGCTTAAGCAATTCTATGCTTCTTAGAAGAATTTTAGTTTTCTGGGTTAAAACAAACAAAAACAATTTTGGCAGTGAAAGATGAATGAGTTTACTACAAAATAAAGATAATCTAACTTGCTGATTGAAAACAGATAAATAAATAAATAAATCAGAACTGACTGTCCCCTTATTCAGCCAGCCATGTAGACAAGGAAACTGTGAATGGAAAATCATAGAATGGCTTGGGTTGGAAGGGAGTTTAAAGATCATCTAACTCCAACCCCTCTGCCAATCCACCTGCTAGATCTAGTTGTTGCCCAGGGCCTCATCTAACCTGGTCTTGAACACCTCCAAGGATGAGGCATCCACAACCTCTCTGGGTAACCTCTTCCAGTGCCTCACCACCCTCTGAGTGAAGAATTTCCTCCTAACCGCTAATCTAAATCTCCCCTCTTTTAGTTTAAAACCATTTCTCCTTGTCATGTCATTATCTGATTGAGCAAAAAGTCATTCTCCATCTTTTTTATAATCGCCTTTCAAGTGCTGAAAAGCTACAATGAGGTCACCCAGGAACCTTCTCCTCTGTAGACAGAACAGCCCCTGCTCTCTCAACCTTTCTCCAAAGGAGAGGTTCTCTGGCTCTCTGATCATCTTTGTAGTTCTCCTCCGGACCTGCTCGAACAAGTCCACATCTTTCTTGTGCTGGGGGCCCCAGACCTGGACACAGTACTTGAGCTGGGGCCTCAAAAAGGCAGAGTAGAGGGGGACAATCACCTCTCTTGACCTGCTGGCCACTCCTCTGTTGATACAGCCCAGGTTGCAGTTGGCTTGCTGGGCAGCAAGTACGCACTGCTGGCTCATGTCAAGCTTTTCATCCACCAGAATCCCGAAGTCCTTCTCTGCAGGATGGCTCTCAATGAGTTCTTCTCCCAGTCTGTACTCCTGTCTGGGGTTGCCTTGTCCCAGGTGCAGCACCTTGCGCTTGGCCTTGTTGAACCTCATTAGATTCACGTGGGCCCACTTCTCCATCTTGTCCAGGTCCCTTCGGATGACAACCGTTCCTTCTGTTGTATCAACTGCACCACTCAGGTTGGT
The DNA here is from genome assembly GCF_009769625.2 of Cygnus olor. Lineage (NCBI taxonomy): Eukaryota > Metazoa > Chordata > Aves > Anseriformes > Anatidae > Cygnus > Cygnus olor. The sequence continues at coordinate 124,006,950 of NC_049169.1, read as the reverse complement.
GTCATCTGCAAACTCGCTGAGGGTGCACTCTATCCCACTGTCTACGTCATTGATAAAAATATTAAACAGTACCAGTTGCAGGACAGAATCCTGAGGGACACCACTCATCACTACTATTGTACTACTAAAATGTGACTACTATTTTTTGAAGCAGCCAGGATAACATGCATCAATAACTCCAAGTACTGTTTTCTGTTACTGCTCCTTTGTGACATGAAATGTCACATAATTTTCAAATACTTAACATTCCAAAATATATTTTACCAATAATGAGAAATATCTAGTACTGGTGTCTATTCTTTGCTTAAATAAATCATCTACAATTGAACAAGGATGTTAGTTAATAAGTTTTTGACCAAGTAATTAATTTAAACTCTATGATTTTCACATTTTTTGTATTATCTTTTTTTTTTCAATAAAAGTACTGTTACAGTAAAAATATTTGTCTGAAGAAAATTGATTTTAACATTAAGAAAAAAGGGCTAATAGTCCAATATTGTTGGATGCATTCATCTGTAAACCTGTATGTGAAAAATACATTTTGAGTGACTATTTTACTCTTCCTGTTTCCTTTCCACCACTCAAAGCTGACCTAATTTTTTTAATTGCAAGTAAATTTCAAGTTTAATGTTCTCCTTTGATTCAGACACTCCAGTATTCTTTTCTGGACCAGACCAGAACAAAACCTGCTCCAGGAAGAGGTATTATTTTTACCCATTTTCTTACCCTTTCTCGTCATCTCATCATTCATGGGAAGAAAAATCCTCTTTACATTAGTAGAATTGAAAGTTTGTATCACAAGTAATAAACCCTCCTTAACATATAGAAAGTCCTCTGAAGTATCTGAATCTTTTTGGAATACCCTCAGAATTCTATATGTTCCTTCATTCTGCATTCTCTCTGCTATAATGGTGCAGATACAGTTGTGATGGTGTTGATACAGTTGTGAGACAGGTTGATATTTTAATAATTTTTGGTGGTTGCAAATAACAATTTTAAAATTGATTAATGTTTTCCTTTAACATATTCAGGGAGAAATAATTGACACCCATCCTTGTCTGCTAAAATATTGCTATTGCTTTACAAGGAAATGGAGCTATTTTAAATTATTATTATTATTATTATTTTTCCCCACAATATTTAATATTACATTCTGAAACATCTTTCTTCTCTTTTTGGATGGAGGATATTAAATTTGAAGTAAAATGTGTTTAACTGCTGTAGAATATCTGGCATGAAATGAATTAATGCCCAATGTTAAACTACATAACTAAACAAGTTGCACCTGTTGAGTCTTGACAGCAGCACCTGGAATAAATATTTTCTAAAAGTGTTTTTTTTTATTTTTATTTTTTTTTCCCTTATCAAAGACGAAACACTGGTTTTAGGCTAGCATACTTCTAGGAAAAGGAAGAACCTGTTTAAAGATTACAAAATTTTGTTTTTCTTTATCAGATTATAGGATTATAGTTAATTATCAGAGTTTCTTCTGTGAAAACATATGGCTAAAGCATACACAATGGAATACTGTATTTCAGAAGCACTGAACACTATCAGCAGTTTCATGTTAATTCAACAAACTAATTCCAATATTACAGTGAATTTTTAATTAGATGCGTGGATGGCAACTCATTTACTGTTGTTATAAAATTACTTTCTAGCTATAATAATGCAGTTAGGAAAAGGTGCACTTTAATTAGTTCAGATATGCTAAAATGAAAATAAGGGATGACACCGATTTGGACATAAGCACAGTTAAGTGTACTTCAAGTAGGAGGATTGCTATTTATCCAGATGATCAAATACAAAAATTAAAAGCTTTTCCAGGTCTATTTATAACTGACTTTGGAATCTAGCTCTAAAAATTCTGAAGGACACATACGGTAAGGAATCTGTTACAGTAATTATAATGGCATCAGTTAAATCATTACAGCATTGAATAATAACTACACAGAGTATTGTACCAAAGCAAAGTATATGCTTATAGCTATCAACAGTATTTTATAATGAGCTATCTTAATGGTAACATGGGAAATTCAAATTGATTCCATTTTCTCCATTTTCTCATTTCCATTTTCTCTAACTTTCTGCAGAGAGATTGTTAATTGCAATTTCAGATGGAAAAGGAAAGTGCCCTGGATGCCAGAGGAGATTTATTGCAGGTTGACCAGAACCTTCAGGGAGCTTTGGAAGATTTTACTAGTATTTTGTTATATTTACAGTGCCAGTAGGATTTTACACAATGCTGATGAATTGCTTTGGTGTGTTAGGACTAGTAAGCTTGCAACATGCTCATACAATCTGCAGGAAAGAAGTACAGGAGCTTTTCTGAAGCTGATGTAAAACTGTGTGGTGCCCTAACACAGTCAAGGATTTTGGATGTGTTCAGGACAAGTTGGTATTAGGAGTTCTTGGATAGCTCTCAAAGCAGAGTTTAAAGCTATAATTCAAATGGGTAATAGACAGTTTACCAAGATGTGTTCTCTGTGGTTAAGCCTGGCAGTCATGCTGGGCCAGTGCATTTTTAATCTCCCAAAGTAATCTAGCGCTCTTGCCTTTTTATCTATTCCTGTTTTTCAGTTATTTTTACTTTTTAATTTTCTAAAGAGCTGATTTCAAAGCAGTGTTAGGCCTCTGCTGGTCTTCCAAGACCTTGAGCACTTACTTGATAAACACATCTCCAGAAACACGTAATAGTTGAGACACTTCTGCAGAGATTCATAACAGAACACAGGTGTGGTATTGTTTTGTTTTAAAAATTGGCAACAAGAAGCATGCAGCAGTTGATACAACAAAGGTATAGAACTGCTATACACTATAGAACCATATATACTCTCTTGCCTCGGGAATATTTAAGTATTTCTTGATAACCAGTGGTCAAAGTTTTCTTTGTGTCCATGATGGCTTGCCCTAGTTTCTCTAGTCTCTAACATCAGTTAGCAATATCCTTTTTTTTTTTTTTTTCCTCATTTGTGTGTACGTATGAATACATACATACAAAATGTTTTCATTTCAGGATACGCTTTGGTCTGAAACAAGTCAATTTTAAAGACACATGAAAGCAACTACATAGATTGAGGCAGAGCAGCTTGAAGATTCTGGATTCTCGGAATCTGTAAATGCAGAATGATGAATAAATTAATTTTATATTAAACCTAAAAATGTGAATGAATGCATCAACAAATAAAACTTCAACAGAGAGATATAATTTGCCTTCTCAGTTCATGGTTATATTAATTGAAAAATCATGTATATAGTTAACAGGACTAAGCAGTTTCAAATTACATTGTTAACTTTAGAGATAAAACCACAAGTACACATCTAACAGTTTTAATAGCTGTCGTTAAGATTACAGGAAAAATAAACAAACAAAAAACCTTGAAGTCCAAAATGTGTGGTTGAATACATAAGTCATCACTTTAGTCTTAGACTAAATGCTGTCTGTCAGTTTGTAAGAACATTCACCTATTTTTTTTTTTTTTTTTTACTTTCTCTCACTCAAAAAGATGTTGATTGTGAGAAATTAAAGCAAAATATTGTAACATTATTCAGTTTATAGAAGACCAGTTCTGTTGACTTTGGGACACTCCACTAGGTTTGTTTCTTCCTACAGGCTTTTCCTGAGGAAAAACATGAACTCTTGAGAGAAGTTTGATGCAGCTGGTAGCTATGTCAAGAAGAGTTCAAGCTTCAGGAAAAGCCAGCATGTTGGCGGCCAAAGCTAATTATTACTGCTTTATTGAATGTGCATATGTCTGGAACAATGAATACATGTATTTTTTAATAAGTTTAAAAAATTGAAGTGACAGCTAGATTATGATGCATCTCTTGGTATGTATTTCAATTTCAACTTTGCTTAATGACTGTTTCTTTATGCTTATAAAAATGAGATTTTTATTTTATTTTTTTTAATTATTAAACATTTTGGATTAGTGTTATAATACAAACAACAGTTAGAGATGCCTAAACAGCCTAGCACACCTTGAAATACTTACATCAAAACTTGCTGATTCTCCTGTGCCTTACTTTGCAAATACCTAGTAAAATGTATCTTTTCTACCATTTCTTTAACTTTTTAGAGTTTTTTTTGATATACTTTCAGAATATATTTTTCTTTTTTGAAAAGTAGAAAAAGTAATTTCTAGAAATGGTGTATTTGCAACACACATGGAAACTCACAATATACTCTTTAGAAATATAATGTTCACATTAAAATAAAGTTATTAAAATATCAAATGAATATTGGATGATTTCCTATTAGAATTTTAGTTACTATTTTTGTAAAAACTTGAGATCATAACAAATTTAAAGGTAGTTTTTTTTTTTTAAATATGTAATATCTTTTTGAACTTGTCCCACAAATAAGTTTTCATGACAGTAGCCCCTTCTAGCAGAAGCTTAATAAATTTATTTATTTATGTTGCAAGAAGGTCACTGCAATGTCAAAATCCCAAACAGAGTGAGTGAATGATAGAGACAGACAGCAAGAGAGCACAGGAGGGAAGGGGGGGAGAGAAGAGAGTGAACCAGCCAGCCAGCCAGCCAGAGACAGAGAATTTTTCATGGTGCCTTGATGAAAAGCAAATTGAAAGCAATAGGCATTTTAGCTTCACCAAACCTGAACTCTAATGTAAACTTAGTTACCAGTGATCTCATACACTGTTATGCTTTTTGATCAACATATCTGACTGGCACACATTCCACTTGAAACATTATTCTCCATTGGTATTTTTTGTAGGTTTTGAGACTGTGGAAAGCATTTGCTTGGATATCTTCTAATGTGAGAGCCTCACAGAGCTCAGGGCATGTTCTCCATGGAACTAAGCTTTTCCACTTTTTTTTCTTTTTTTCTTTTTGGCTAGATATAAGCATACTGGACTTAGAGCAGCAAGCTACCCCAGCTTTAGGTAGTGAAAATAAAGTATATATTTAATCCACTGACAGGTCAAAGCTTTAAGTCCAAACATAAGATTTACATTTTGGCCTCAGTCTGTATCTTTGCAGCAGGCACGCAATACACTTTTATGAATAGAAAGGAAACTTTCAGACATATTATTTTATTCAACTCCTGTGCTCTTTCTAATGATGGTTCAGGTATAAGCTTAAAATTTATGGGTTAGAGCTCTCACTGAAGATTTATTATTATCATTATCCATAATTGCTTCTGTGTTAGTATGGATGTTTTCCTCACACACTTTGTAAACTGTACATTTTGCTTTGTTTCAGTGGTACTGGAAGGCAATAGAGGGGTGGAATCTCTGGGGATGGCTGAACTATTTTGTTGGAATTGAGGAACCCTAGTAACACAGAAAGTCAAACTCTTTATAAGACGCTTAAACAAACATTTCTGTTCCACTGCCTTTAAGCTACCACAGGAGTAGAAACATTACTAATTATACTGAGCCAACGAATTTCACGGAAGGAAGCAAGAGAGTTGGTTTAAGAATTGGGTGAGGTGAAATTAAAATCATTAATCTATGGCAAAGCTTTATTTAAATAAATTTAAAAAATATTAAGATTACAGTGAATTTTTATTTGTATTGCGCTACATGAGCTACCCCTTTCTTCTTTTTCTTTTCTTAAATGATCTTCTTGGAGGAACAATTTGGATTTTTTGTACTCTAGATAAGAGAAAAGCTAATTTAAAAAACATTTCAGACCAACACAAATACAAAAGAAAAACATAGGCATAGCCTCGGAAATACAATCCAGGAAACTCTTATTAGTGCTATGGGAGAAGCTGAAGCACAACCTTCTCGAACAGTTTGGTCTTTTCCTCTTATCTCTTAATGCAGAAGGACCCCATTGCTTTGGGAAAAAAATGCAGAAAAGGGAAAAAAATCTTAACTAAGTTTTACAAATCCCTTTACATAACTCTTAAGTTCTTAGATGTCATGAAAATAGGAGTTGAAGATTACTGCCCTACTACTGACCTGAAAGTATTGAAAAGTTAGGCTTCTATATTTTTATGTATGTACCTTTTCAGGATTAGTTTAAAATTATGTTGTATTATTATCATGCTGTCATGACAGACCCCAGGAAATTCATAGAGAACAAGCAGTCTCACATTTTACCAGAGACAGAAATTATACAATGACACTTATTTGGATTTCACAACATAAGTTTACATTCAAACCAGAGGGAGGGAGAGGAACACAAAAAAAAACCAACAAAACAACCAAACAACAACAACAAAAACAACCAACCAACCAAACAAACAAACAAAAACAAAAACAAAAGTACAAAATACCAAACAAAACTAGTTGCCTAGAGTTGGTGTTTGTGTTCACTCTGTCTCTTCTTGGTACACTTGTGGCTGTTTCCTAGACCAAATGCTCTGTTACCAGGCAACTCATGTATGCTTATCTCTTTCACATCACTCACGGCAGACTTTCCAGTCATTAACCTGCAATCTTCCCTCTTTCTGCAAAACCTGCCTCACTTAGAGACATTACATGCTTACAGCAATCTTGTGCACTTTTGGTGGCACATGTTTTTCAAAAAGTAATCCATTCAAGACTTTAGTTAGGTTTTTTAGCCTATACTTCTTTTAATTCTGTTTTTCACCTACTGCACCCAAGAACACATTCCTGCCAGAGCTACTAGTCACAAGGCTGTCTAAATTATGTTAATCACTCTCTCTAGGCTAATACAATTAACTATAATTAGCTGATCCCTTTTCTCCTATATTTTGTTCCCCCAGGGAGATTAGGAGTTATTAAACTAGATGAATACCCAATCCCTCTCATGTGATTGTCTCCCAGGCAGAGCCCTAGGGCTAAAAGGCAGAAGATGCCTTGCCTGGGCTCTTGCCTGACCCAGCCTGCATGAGCAGTAAAAGTACCTCGAAGAGGCTTTGACTGAAAATTTGTGTTCCATTATAATCACCTTACCTGGTAGACAGATGTCATAGCATGGTGATCTGCTTAATCACTAAAAAATATTTTAAGTCTGCTATGGATTTTCCTGGAGTATTAAACTGGACTTTATCATTAACACTATTTCAATGGCATGTACTATAGGTACAAGTGCACAGATGTTTCCTTTCCTATTTTTACTAGGGATGAAACTACCCCTTACATACATGGAGCTGATTGTCTACTGCCCAGTATGCAATGTAGTAATGTACAGTTAGATGAGTCTCAATATTGCAATAATTTACAGTAAATTAGCTGTAAAGGAATCATGTCCATCTGGTGTTATTATTTAGCCACCATTTTGCACTGTAGCTGCTGTTGACCACATTGCTAAAACAATCTTTATAGATCTTGTACAATATATCTGTATAGCTATTATCATCACCCATTGCATAGGAACTTACGCTGTTCAACAGATAGAGGTTCCAAGTGTTTTGCACAGTTTTTTTAGTACAGAATGTGTGTGTAAGATCCACAGAGGATGAAAGTGTATTTATAAAAATAATACATTGAAAATGTAGTTTGGCTACTCTGGATGATCTGGAAACCTATGATGCAATGGCACAGTAATGTTGTCTGAAAGCCTGTCATAACAGAACAAAGAAAACAGGTGAGAGTTTCTCAAAAGCATGCTTATCACCACCAAACAGAGATACCCGCAAGTTACAGACAAAAAGAAGAAAATCAGTGAAAATACTATTAAAAAGGTAAATTTAAAACACAAACAGTAAAAAATACATATGCCAGGAGCAACACTCAATTAGCAGGGATAATACTAGATGATAGAATAACCTGTTCCAGCCTAAGCTCCTAAGGCTGGTACCAATACCATTCTTCAATTCCTGTGACATTTTTAGACTCACTGCAAGTGCATTTAGACTCTGTGCATGTACAAATTATCAGAGTAGGTATAACGATAGTGTCAGATTTGAAAGTGTACATCTGCTTACCTCATCCTGAGTCATAGTGTCTGCATACTTATCATTCCAAAATTTTTCACTGTTGCGACTGTAAGTTTAGGCTGCTGACAGTGAAAATTGTAAATGGTCATGCTCTAGGGATGGAGAACCTACTCATACAGCTCAGCCTCAGGGAGGAATTTCAAATTGAAATCAGAAACTGATTGGAATACCTACTGCCATAATTCATTTGTGTATTTAATGTCAGGATAGCCCACTGTGCCCACTGGGAATGTGACTGCAGGGAAAAGTAATGGTTTCAGGTCCATAGTATACATGTTCCAAAGCATATGTGTTCCAAATTTAAATGCTTTGCCTCATGGAAAGCTACTTTGTAGGGGGGGGGAGGAGGTATGTAGAATGAGAACCCAGCAAAAGACGGAAACGATGAACAGATCATACAGTGGTAGGGGTGAGTCAAGCAGAGTTAAACTTTTGAGATTGCCCATAGATGAACTAAAAACCTGGAACACATGCTGAATTCATGTATGTAATGCATGCATGTTAGTGTTTGTATGTTGTTATAAACAAAATGGTGTTTCTTGGCAAAGAGGAAACAAATGTTATATATAAAGCCAATAATTTATTGTTAATATAAACAATGCATTAGCAGTTTAATCCAAGTATCATTACTAGTACAGATCTATTTCTTATAGAAAAAGAAATAATTGTTTTATGCAGAGAAAAGTCTCAAAAGTAATACTGTTAAAATTGTTACATACACACAGTTTCTAATCTTTTCCTGGCATGATGCTCACCCTTTTACTGTTTCTCTGTATCTTAAGTTGGTGGTTTCACTCTGGTGGTGGTAGTAGGGTGTCACAGGGAATCACTGGCACCTGTAGTCTTTCGGTAAGAAGAATTTAATATTCATCTTGATGGTTTCTTCTCACACTAAAGATCCATGTGGAGTCACATTTATATATTTGCTAATACACTTTTACACCTCATTCTTTCTTTATTGTCTGTATTAATCACACTACATTCAGATTCATTATACACAGTGCATTTTACATATGTTGGATATTTCTTTATCCTCTTATTTGCTCTGAAATTTTTCGTCCTGCCCCAAGTCTGCATTTCTTTAACTGACCATTGGCAAGTTTACAACTGTGATCCTTCTATTTCCCCATGCTTGTACCCGTCTATGTCACATCCTGGGCCTCTGTTTCTTAAGACTCTGCAGTTTTACCTGGTCTTTAAATAAACATATTATATATATATATGTATATATGTGTGTGTGTTTATATATATATATATATATATATATATATATGTATATATTTAATACATATTTTTGAAATACTTGTTTATACTACCTGTATAAAGTTATGGCTGTACTGTAGAGTGCTAAGCAGAAGTATAACCAGCCATAGCCCCTTTTTTGGAAGGAGACAAAGCTGGGGGCAGGTCAATAAAAGTTCATAGGCCTGACAAGCCTTAGCCCTGAGACCATACAAATTTGGTGCAAAGCCTGTGATCACTTACTAGCAAAGGCAAAAGCATATTACGTGGTTAAAGGGTTACAGGGTGTGATATAAAGATGTTCATTGTTTCTTTTATACTATGTACATAGATGTAGGTAGGCCTTTGTGTATATACACATATATCTATGTATATAAATACACTTTTGTGTATATTGACACTATTTTCTACATTGTGTTTTTACAGACTTGCATGTGGATGCTTTTGGTGGATTGAGACACAAAGTTTTACATTTATGTAGTAGATTGTGACAAGCATATTTCAGAAAGTAGTTCCTCCCATGTTACTATAGGGACGTTATCCCTTGCCCCAAATTCTTGACATGTAAGTTATACTTGCTGGGGCTGCATTATGTATTGGCTGAATTCTCACAAGCAGGTCTAATGGAGTCCACATTAACATTAATGGATTCTAGCTTGTAACACAATAGACCATTTCTGAATTTTTATCTAATCTGTAAATTTAATTTATCCTAAAAAGAAAAGTACATTAATCTTAACTTACTGGGAAAACATACTTACACAGATGAACTTTAGAAATAAGTGTTTAATTCACATCTTAACTTTTTAATGTCTGTCTGAGAAATGAATCTGCAGTAAGGGACAGTTTAGTTTCAGTATGACTTACTGTTTTCACTGCTAGCCAAAAATACTGTGACACAATGAAAACTGAGAATCTGGTATTAAAGCACAGTTTGGTTGTACAGCAGGGTGTGCCGGAAGTGTTGGAGCTTTTGAGTGATGATTAGTGATACAGAGCAGTAATGATGAATCATAAATGGGACACCTGGGAGTGGATGGAAGTTACTCAGAGATTAGGGGCACAGGGGACATAGCAGGAAGAAAGAAATACTAGAATGGAGGAAAAATGGAAAAAAATTAATTTAAAGAAGTAAGTCTGGAAGCAGAGAGAGTCAGGACTTAACAGAATTCTAAAAGGTAGCCTGGGAGAAATTGCTTACAATTTGAACAGTGTCAGAACAGAAAAAGAATGTGTAGGAATCAACTCTCTTTTAATACAAGGCTACAGACATATATCTTTTGCCCCTCTATTTGTGCCCTCTGAAGAAGTTACTGCACTCATGTTTGTTGGCAGAGATACGAATGCTCCTTATTTCGGATAAAAGGAGCCAGGTTAGCAAAGCGTATTCATTAAAATGTCTTAAACTAATCTGTCTTCTTTTGACTGAAATACATCCATAAAAGATGGAAGTGGTTTTATAGAAGTAGTGGAAATTGCTGATTGGAGATTTATAGAAGTAGTGGAGATAGCTGACTGGAGGAGGTATTACCAACCAGCTTGGAACATGTTGAGGAGCTGCCCGAAGGCTATTCTGCTAGAGCCAGAAGAGGATGTGTTTGTGGTTGACGAATGTCTCACAGAAAGGGGTCTTGGTACCAAGGGTAGAGGAGACTCTTACTCAGCAGTACTGTCCTCTGGGTAGCTAACTATGTACCTATCCCTGGAGGAAAAAAGCTATATGAAAGTCAATATTGGATAAAAGTAAAGAAAAGAAAGAAAGAACAAACGAAAACAAATGGAAAAAAAATGCAACCATAGTGAGTGACAAAGTGTATCAGCAATTCTACTTTGTATGGAAATCAGACAATTACTAGGTAGCCTGAAATATACTACTGTATATACAAAAGTGCATAACTTTACCAGTGGAAATGAATTATTCTATTAATAATGAAAATAGGAAAGTCTGTAATGGATTATAATGTGGATTTCCTGATATATAAAATAAAATAAAATAAAATAAAATAAAATAAAATAAAATAAAATAAAATAAAAAAATAAGCTGCAACTTTTACATCCATAAGGATACTAACAAAATTCCACCTCTAGTTTTAACTTTATTTGCAATTGGACAGCTATGGGGAAAAACTCAATAAAGAACACATAACTGTGATTCTGTGTAAATGCTTGTATTCACTGGAAAAAATTAGACTATTATAGCAATAAGAATGCTTCTAGGTGTTGTGCATGTGTTTAGATATAAGTATAGATACAGTTTAATATGTACATGTATATATATTTGTGTATGTTTCAAAATATCCATACAAAATATGCATAGGTATAACATTTCATGGTATATAAACTAAATTTTAATATAATAGAGTTTTATTTAGTACCTTCAGGATCAAAAATCAACGTTTAAAAAGTACTCTCAAATCATTAAATTATAACCGATAGAGCAGTGCCAAATATTATGAAGAAAAATATATGTATAGTATTTTTTTTGTATAAAAATACTATAAGAAAAATCTTTAGCATTTTTATTCTATTTTATTAGATAAGAAATGAATACAAGTGGTTGAAGGAACCTAAAGGAATTAATTATCATTCTTGCTCTTTTCCTTTTCATTGGGATTCTTGTGATATACTTTTCTGCTTAGCTCTGTGCTGCGTGGTCTGTAAATAAGATTTAAGGTAATCTCTAACTTGCAAAATTTCTTAAGGCAGAGGATGTCATGAGCTAGTGTTTGTACACTGAGCAAGTCTTCAGCTGTAATCCTAGCTGAGGGAAACAGGTAACCTGTTAAGAAATCTTCTGTATTAAGGTCCTTGTTGGAAAAGGGTCAGGTTAGGAAATGTTTAAACATACCAGACACACCTAAGTCTGTGGGTCTGATGGAATGCAAGTGATGAGGGAGCTGGCCAATGTCATTGCAAAGCTACCCCATATTATCATTGTTTTCAGAAATCTGTAGTGTCTTCATTTTATTCTTGTGTTCAGAACTCCAGAATTCATGTGATAAGTCAAATGTGAATAACTGTGAATAACAATGAATTAGCTAAGCTTAGGAGAAAAGTCATCACATAGAAATCTCACTATTGCAGTAAGAGGTAAAAGGGCAGAAAAGGAGAAAGTCTAAATCATATGTAAACTATCAAGAATGTCACTTCTAAAACTATGTGTCTTCCATGAAAAATAAAAATGCATATTCCTTGTTGCCAAACATCAGATTAAATTCTTGTTTTACTGCAGTACATAAGCATATCTTTACACATCTTTCATGCTAAATTGGGACCTAACCTTCTCCCACTGATATCAACATACTGACTCCGTTTTAGTCTCCAGTATCAACATATATTTTCAACGTTTCTTAATTACATAGTTATAATCTTATTTCATTGTATTATAACAGTTTCATATTGCTCTTTGGAGAAAAAAAAAAGTCAGTGTGGTGATCTCAACTTGCAGAAGCAGATGATTTTTTTTATATTTTTTTTAAGCTTCTGGTGATCTAAGAAATTCTCTCGTCCTACACATTCTCAGGACAGTTGGCAAGAGCTGCATATAACATTTTTTGAAATAGCTGCCAGAATGAAGTGTTTGCAACTGGAGATGGGACAGAGGCTACTTACCTCTTAAAATAATCTCCCCGTTTATTATGACACACTTCAGACATGCTGAGTTGTTTCTCCTGTTTTGTTTGAGCAGGGAATGATTTTAAAGCTTTTATTCAGTCCAGTTTTTCCTTGATTTACGTAACTACATTCTGCTTTATCCACTAATAATCTTATCCCTCATCCTATTTTGTTGTGACATCTGACTACAAACAAACATGGCATGTGTAAATTACATATAATAAAGACTTTAATACATAAATAATCATCTAAGTAGTAACAAGTTATTTAAAACCAATAATTTTACATCTTAAATAACATATGACAATTTCCTCATAGTGTGAACTCATGACATTTCTTCAACACATCAGTTTTCAAATTCATCATCATGCTAAATTTCAATGTGTAATTTGCTGAATCATAGCATTTGAACTTGCTCTGTTCTTTTTTTTTTCTCATTCACACACATCGAAGTTCTCATCAAAGTAATAGAAGAAGACCAATCCCTCTGTATGTGAAAGAAAACTTGCAGACAGTTAATCTTAACAGAAGCAGCAAAGTTACTTCATGTTGAAATGTAAGCCATGTTATTGTTTTACGCAGCAACTGCATAGTTGCTGCTACCTAATAATATACTGTCTTATCTAATTTGTGGATTTTTGTCTCAAATGTCAAAAAAACCTACTGTTATTATAGTCATAAATAATAATAGTAAAAAAGGTAATGATGTTCTCAAAAGATCCAAGCAGAACAGATAGGATATTTCTGTGTGGGCTAGAACACCTGTGCAACACAGATATTCCAGAAATTATTTACCAGACCCTATTTAAGGGTAATTGAAGAATCAGAAACAGTTAATCCTTTAATTATAGTCTTGTTGAGAAAAGATAGCAGTGCAGGATAAGTTTGCAGAAATAAGGTCATTTGCTGACTAGATGCTGACTTTGGCCAAGAGAAGATGACAATCTGATGGAGCTGCCACAAAGGCAACCCAGTAAACATACTGACAGGGATAGGTGCCTACTTCAATGGGGGCTTCTCAGCCTCGAGGCACGTCTGGTAAACTCACAGGGATGAGTGAGTGCAATTGGCAGAACAAAGAAACTGTAGTTACAAGCAAAGCTGGGAACTGGTTTCCTATGAACTTTTATATATTCCCCCACTCCACCTCCCCCTCCCGAAAAAAAAAAAAAAAAGTAAAAAAAACGTGAAAAAGTAAGACATTATCTAAGAAAGCAAGCAAAATAAGCTGCTCTGCATGAGACCTCCAGGACAGACCCGACCCTCACCAGGGATTCTTGGCTGACTGCACTTCTAGATGCAGATTATCTATGAAGAGAGACTTTTCTATTATTGATTAATCCCACTCCTGGGAGTACTTTGGTGAGAATTATATCAGTGACACCTCAAATAATATATACAGGCACACATATAGGTAAATGTTCATATTGTACATTTGCTTTTCTAGCAGTAAGTTTCTAGTAACTTGTAATATATACTTGCTTTACCAGTGGCGATTTGCAGTAACTTGTAATAATAATAACAAAAAGTCATGTGAACAAAGCTGTTGTGTCCTTGTGTGTAATGGAATCTTACAAACCTACGGTTGCAACCTTTACACACTCAAGTTTTGGGTAACCCTCATAGGCTGTGACTGACACACCATCCAAATATTTAATTACAGTTTATGCATTAGTGAACTGCTTTACATACATGCTTGTGTATTTACTTTATTGATTCAGTAAAAAGTGTCTGGAAAGCTTGGGCCTGACTATCTGAATTCTTAACATAGACACAACAATATGTGAACAGAATCAAATTGAGTCTCATAATAACAACACGGCACAAATGATCTGAATCAAGACATTTAATTAAAAGAAATGCTAGAGGCTGGAGGAAGGGCTTTATGGATTTGTTCAACACAAGCCACTTTTCTCTGAGCACCAATTTTGATAATCACAAAAGACATTTTTCTCACTGTTATCAAAGGCTTGGGTGAGCTAGTAGGCACTTAATATGGTGATCAGAACTTATCCTCAAGAGAATACAAAAATTGTGTATGGAACACCCTTATCCCCCACCCTAACTCTGTTAGACTAATAATGACCTCTCCCATACAGAGAGGTGTGTCCTCTTCATCTTTTTTTTTTTTTTTTTAAATCTTAGCTAGACACTACAGAAACCAACAGAGGCTCTAGAGAGAGCTATATAAAGGGAACAGATGAAGTCTTGCACCAGAACAGCTTCTCAGCAGTGTCTGAAATTCAAACTTTCAAATAAATCTTTGCAGAAACTTCAAATTTGAAAAAAAATAACACATTCTGAAATATTACATTAAAAAGTATTAGAAATTTTGGTTTTTTTCACCATGGGGAGCTTTACTCGGCACCTGGCCTGATGGCCCCAGACGGGTCCCTATCTCCAAGGGGAAAACGGATCCTAGGCCAGGAGCTGGCGGGGCTCATAGAGAGAGCTTTAAACTAGGCAAGAAGGGGGACGGGGCTCAAAGAAGGCTTGTTGGAGCCGTGCCGGGGGAAACAATGTCTAGGCTGGGGAAGAAGGCGATGGCCCAGCTGAAGTGCATCTACACTAATGCACGCAGCATGGGTAACAAACAGGAGGAGCTGGAAGCCATCGTGCAGCAGGAGGGCTATGACTTGGTTGCCATCACGGAGATGTGGTGGGACCGCTCCCACGACTGGAGTGCTGCAATGCCTGGCTATCGGCTCTTCAGGAGGGACAGGCAGCACAGAAGGGGTGGTGGCGTGGCTCTCTACATTAGAGAATCTTTTGATGTTGTGGAACTCCAGGCTGGGAATGATGAGGTTGAATCCCTGTGGGTTAGGATCCGCGGGAAGGCCGGCAAGGCTAGCATCCTGGTGGGGGTCTGTTATAGACCGCCGAACCAGGATGAGGAGACGGATGAAGAGTTTTATAGGCAACTGACAGAAGTTGCAAAATCGTCGGCGCTTGTCCTCGTGGGGGACTTCAACTTCCCGGATATATCCTGGAAACACAACACGGCACAGAGAAAGCAGTCTAGGAGGTTTCTGGAGAGTGTGGAAGATAGCTTCCTGATGCAGCTGGTCAGTGAACCTACCAGGGGTGGTGCCCCGCTAGACCTTCTCTTCACAAACAGAGAAGGACTGGTGGGAGATGTGGTGGTCGGAAACCATCTTGGACAGAGTGACCACGAAATGGTAGAGTTCTCTATTGTTGGCGAGGCCAGGAAGGGGACCAGTAAAACTGCTGTATTGGACTTCTGGAGGGCTGACTTTGAGCTGCTCAGGACGCTGGTTGGCCGAGTCCCTTGGGAGGCGGTTCTGAAGGGCAGAGGAGTCCAGGAAGGCTGGGCGCTCCTCAAGAAGGAAATCTTAACGGCACAGGAGCGGTCCGTCCCCACGTGCCCAAAGACGAGCCGGCGTGGAAGAAGACCGGCCTGGCTCAACAGAGAGTTGCGGCTTATGCTTAGCAGGAAAAAGAGGGTTTATAATCTTTGGAAAAAAGGGCAGGCCACTGAGGAGGACTACAAGGATGTAGCGAGGCTGTGCAGGGAGAAAATTAGAAAGGCCAAAGCTCATCTGGAGCTCAACCTGGCTACTGCCATTAAAGACAACAAAAAATCCTTTTACAAATATATCAATGCGAAACGGAGGACTAAGGAGAATCTCCATCCTTTACTGGATGCGAGGGGAAACCTGGTTACTAAGGATGAGGAAAAGGCTGAGGTGCTTAATGCCGCCTTTGCCTCAGTCTTTAGCGGCAATACCGGTTGTTCTCTGGACACCCAGTGCCCTGAGCTGGCGGAAGGGGATGGGGAGCGGGATGTGGCCTTCGCTATTCATGAGGAAATGGTTGGCGACCTGCTAAGGAGCTTGGATGTGCGCAAGTCGATGGGGCCCGATGGGATGCACCCGAGGGTACTGAAAGAACTGGCAGAGGAGCTGGCTGAGCCGCTTTCCATCATTTATCGGCAGTCCTGGCTATCTGGGGAGGTCCCAGTTGACTGGCGGCTAGCCAATGTGACACCCATCTATAAGAAGGGCCGGAGGGCAGACCCGGGGAACTATAGGCCTGTCAGTTTGACCTCAGTGCCAGGAAAGCTCATGGAGCAGATTATCTTGAGGGTCATCACGCGGCACTTGCAGGGCAAGCAGGCGATCAGGCCCAGTCAGCATGGGTTTACGAAAGGCAGGTCCTGCTTGACGAACCTGATCTCCTTCTATGACAAAGTGACGCGCTTGGTGGATGAGGGAAGGGCTGTGGATGTGGTTTACCTTGACCTCAGTAAGGCTTTTGACACCGTTCCCCACAACATTCTCCTCAAGAAACTGGCTGCGCGGGGCTTGGACTGGCGTACGCTTCGCTGGGTTAGAAACTGGCTGGATAGCCGGGCCCAGAGAGTTGTGGTGAATGGAGTCAAATCTGGTTGGAGGCTGGTCACAAGTGGTGTCCCCCAGGGCTCGGTACTGGGGCCGGTCCTCTTTAATATCTTTATCGATGATCTGGATGAGGGCGTCCAGTGCACCCTCAGTAAGTTTGCAGATGACACCAAGCTAAGTGCGTGTGTCGATCTGCTCGAGGGCAGGAAGGCTCTGCAGGAAGATCTGGATAGGCTGGAGCGATGGGCTGAGATCAACTGTATGAAGTTCAACAAGGCCAAGTGCCGGGTCCTGCACCTGGGGCGCAACAACCCCAAGCAGAGTTACAGGCTGGGAGATGAGTGGTTGGAAAGCTGCCTGGCTGAGAAGGACCTGGGAGTATTGGTTGATAGTCGGCTGAATATGAGCCAGCAGTGTGCTCAGGTGGCCAAGAAGGCCAACAGCATCCTGGCCTGTATAAGAAGCAGTGTGGCCAGCAGGTCTAGGGAAGTGATTGTCCCCCTGTACTCGGCTCTGGTGAGGCCGCACCTCGAGTACTGTGTTCAGTTTTGGGCCCCTCGCTACAGGAAGGACATGGACGTGCTCGAGCGAGTCCAGAGAAGGGCGACCAAGCTGGTGAGGGGTCTGGAGAACAAGTCTTACGAGGAGCGGCTGAGGGAGCTGGGCTTGTTCAGCCTGGAGAAGAGGAGGCTCAGGGGAGACCTTATCGCTCTCTACAGTTACCTTAAAGGAGGCTGTAGTGAGGTGGGGATTGGTCTGTTCTCCCACGTGCCTGGTGACAGGACGAGGGGGAATGGGCGAAAGTTGTGACAGGGGAGTTTTAGGTTGGATGTTAGGAAGTACTTCTTTACCGAAAGGGTTATTAAGCATTGGAACGGGCTGCCCAGGGAGGTGGTGGAGTCACCATCCCTGGAGGTCTTTAAAAGACGTTTAGATGTAGAGCTTAGCGATATGGTTTAGTGGAGTGCTTAGTGTTAGGTCGGAGGTTGGACTCGATGATCTTGAGGTCTCTTCCAACCTAGAAATCTGTGTCTGTGTCTGTGTCTATCCTATTTTCAAACAACTCTACTGATCAATGTCAAAAGCTGTATCTGGCAAAATTTTCCTTCAGCTCAGATATTAAAAAAGCCTCTTCAAATTAACTAATATCTGACTTGTCTGTGCTCTTCTATTTGACTTATTAATATTAAAAAATACTACCTTACTTTGCAGTCTCTCTCATGTTTACAGTTTCTGCAGATGCTGAAGAGATATTATATAAATTAGTTCTACACAATTGCCTAGAAGTTAGACATTTGAAATATGCTAGAAAAACATACAGAGATAAGAGTTCTCTACTGAAGATTACCAGTTTAAAACTCTCTACCTTGAAGCTGTTTATTTATTTGCTTCTGCCATTTCCTCTGCTTTGTAAGGGAAGAAAAAAATGCCTCAAATTTGCTTTTAAATTTTCCCTGGGAATTTCTGCCTTTCAACTTGGTGTCACAAGTCAACTTGAGCATTCTGTAATGCAGAGAGAGACAATTCATTAACCTAGTGCTTCCAACTGCGTAATTCTTTTCTCACTTTTTTATTATATTGGTGTTTGGAAAAGCAAATTATGTGCTATTATGATGAGCTTTTGATCTATAATTCTACAGCAAATGTCTAGATTTAAATAACTTATGTCAAAAGGGAGCAATAATCTTAATGGCCTTCATTCTGAAAAGTCTCCCTGAAAGGCCTGGATGTTGAATATGTTATGAGACTCTTGAAGTGATGGATATTTTCTAAATATTGTCAAGGTAGAATGTTAAAAGCCTACGTTGTAGGGCATACCTTAAATGCTATTTGTCAGCTGTGAAGAATAGCTTTCAGGATCTTATAAACAGATATATCCATTGACCCACTTATCTGGGAAACTTTTTTCTTAGGGAGGGTGATTGGCAGAGGTGTGGAAAGAGAAAACTTAAAGAAGTGCTGCAACAGAATGGTAAATGGAATTGCAGTTGGAAGAGAAACAGGGCATGCAATACTCTGGAAATATTTGTCAATATAAATCAAGTTTTACACAGAGTTTTCTAGACTTATGAAATCAAAAATTCACAGTGGAGAATTCTGCTAAAAGAATATTGAAGAAAGGACTTGGCAACTAATTTATGACTTAGAAGTTAGCTGGATGTCTAAATATAAAAATCCCGTTATAGTTAAAATGAGGGTCCAGAAGACAGATGTTTTTCAACTTGAGCCTCAGAGAATTTAACGTTTATATAACACACCTAACATGTTCTCCCAACACCAGCTACGTTAGCCACCTCACAAGACTGAGTTGTTATTTTCTGCTGTTGACAGTGGTGACAGCACTTATTTAGGAGCATGCATGCTGATTTTCTTTCTGGCATATCCTGGTCAACATCCATAACAGTGTAGTGGGCTTCACCTCTCTTGCTGAAACCATGCCATTGTGATTAATTTGTCCAATGACAAGAAGCCCGCAGAGGGGGCATGCGTCCATGCCCTGGAAACGCCAAGTTCCAGCCCAAGGAATTTGCATACCTATAACAATTTTAAAATTCATTGCAAGAGACAATTTAAGCATTTCAGAACAGAAATCCTGTGGTTGGAAGGAACCACCTCCAAAATCTGTTTTACAAAAGTTGTTACAGGCAAAGAAACATTTTTAAGTTTGCTGAAGTAAATGTCTTTGTAAGAAATGTGAAGATTAGGTGTTAGCAGCTTTCTTGTTTCCACCATTTTGTGGATCTTGCAGTAAAAAAAAAAGTGCACAGGACCTTACAAGTCACAAGCAGATAAAAGTTAATCTTGAAAAATCTCCAAATAAGCTTCTTCACCTTCTATGTGCATTAAAGTCATCTATGTTCATCTATTCTTCACTGAGGTGTGATCCTGCATGCAGTTGAATGCTGACAAAGCCTTTAAGAGCCACAATGCCACAGGCTTCTTTGCACGGGCAGGAGAGCCGAGAGCTGAGGGTGACAGCAGAGTAGGCACAGGCAGGGAGCTCAACAACAAGGAATTACTTCCTACAGGACTTAAGCAAGCTGGAGTCCACTGAAGGTAATCGGGTAAGCCAGAAGTCCATCTGAGCAAGTCCATACTGATTTCACATGTCCAAGAAAAATCAAGAATTCATTTCAGCAAATTAAGATTCAGATCAGCAAGCACATGCAAAGTTGCAAATTAACTCAGACACAGAGCAAGAAAAACTGGAACAAGAATCTTAAATGCAGTTCTGAGAGAAGGGGGGAGAAGTCCCTCAACAAACCCTTCTACAGACCTTTTCACAGCAGTTCAAACCCAGGTCAAACAGCTGTACTGTATCAGAGCTGGTCTTAAAAACAAACAGCCAAGCCCTGAGCTAATCCTCATTGCCTTGACACCTATCCTTATATTGTCATTACCTTTGGCCTGTGCAGTGGTCTAAAATACCATTTTTGGGTTAACAAATAGCAGACCCTGATTTCTTGTGGACCTTGGACTTTACATACCTAGCTTATGCAAAAGGATGTTCTGACATTACTTCATCACATACAAATCCAAGCATTAGTTGATCTGATAAAGATACTAGTTACTTTGTATACTCAACATTAGGACCTGTGTCCTATAACTATAGAGTTGATCTGAACGCAGATGTTTATAATTCATTTTGCCTCCCAGTGTTTTCAGAGTGGGTTAGAGAAGTGACTGCCCGCATGTTTTTTACTGTGCCTCTGACTGAGGTCAGAGTACTGGTCCTGATGATTTTGAATCAGCTTTTCCTGTGTAAAAAATAGCTACCATCCAGCAAACTATTCTCCTTCATCTGAAATACTTTTGAAGATAGCAAACTAGTATCACACTAGTACTTATGACTCAGCTTCCCTGTATGTTTTCAGTTCTGGAGTGGTTTGAAATAGAAAATAGTAAGCTTAAACAGTAGCAAAATATTAACCGTTAATTTTGATATAAATTAATAAAATATGATAATTAATTATTAATAGTAATAATATAATATAGAAATATTAGAAATAAAACAATAGGGAACTAATAGGATTCCCCCAATTAGGAATTCCATATAGTTTTCAAAGTAACTGTTGCCATAATAGCTTTATTGTCATTTAGAAAAACTGATCTCAAGTTTAGGTTACAGCCTTTATGTTCCTCAAGTGTAGATTTTTGTGGTGGTATTAATTACTCATAATCATGAGTCATCACTTATGCAAACAAGTTTTTAAGCCTGTGTTTCCTTTGGGCACTTCTTGTAATGTCTTCTCTGAGAATTCATAATTTACTATCAGTGTTTTAGGGCTGGCATATTTTTTTTTCTGTGGTCACACAGTATAGTCTGATGACCTATTGGATAACTGAGATACAAGCAGAAAATTTAAGTAAAGCACAGTCTATACGCAAATAGTCATGCAACAAATTTTTGTATGTTGATCAAGAAATTCTCCTTTACAAGATTATGTAAAAATAAGTATTTAGAGATAATCAGGGAAAAATATAATTGCCAAGGACTTTTGAAGAAAATGTGTTCTATATGAATTGATGTTTTCAGTCCTTTTGTTTGGTCTTCCTTCTCTTTTCCATGCAAAGACAGAAATAGTTTAATCATGTTATTCCTGTTATTGCAAAATGCTTTAATTTTAGCTGCCAGTACACTTTGCTGTGTGTCTGATATCTATGACCTGAAGTCTTTAGTACTTTAGCTACATTACAATTCTTCTGTCACCTAAGTGTTGACATTTCTTCTTCTAATTGGTTTTCATATTTAGTACCCCTGAAGTACTTAAAGGATGTGAATAGTCCCTCTCTAAGTAGTGAAGAAATATTTCAGCTCTAAGCTTTATTACATTTCTAGCTTCTTCCTTAGTATTTCCTCTTTACCACCTGCTTGGATTAATATTCTGTTTGTTCTCTTTGCTTCTTAACTTCAGTTTGCTAATCATCTGTTAATGCAGTTTCAATGCAACATCCCTTGCATGAAACCTCATCAGCTTCCTTATTACTAAAACTCATTCAAGTCACTCCACCTATTATTACCTGGCCAAATTTCTGTTATGTTTTGTCATTGAGAATGTTGGCAAGGAGAGATTAAGTTATATGAATTAGAAAGGAAAGAGAAAATTAATTTAACTTACCTTGGTAAAATATATATATTTTTTCCACTTTAAAAAGTAGACTTCATCTTAAATTACACTTAACAAAGGCTTCTGTTTCCTTGCCAGGGTACCAGAATACTCAGCTACTTTTGTGTATGTAACCAATTCAGCTACTTTTAATGCATGCAGCAGTAAAACCAAGTATGTGTAATGAAGTATTCAGAAAAACTAACCATTCAAAACAATTTCTGGTGTTAGATGTCATAAAACAAATATGTAATTTAGTAATACATTTTTTAAAAAAACATAAGTAGTATTATATATATATATATTTACAAAGACAGTAGTGTAAGATTTCCATATTTTAACCACTGCAGTAAACGCATTAGAGATATGATTGTGGTATAATGTTTGGATTTTTAAAGATCAGTACACACAAAAAAATGTAATGTTCCTCAAAATTTCCTTCTGCTAGCAAATTTATGATTCTAGAGTGTAGCTCTAAAATATGAAATGTGTCATCTAAATTCTTAAGAACCTGAAAGTTCTTACAGTGGTATTACAACTTTATTCTTCCCACATAGTTAAGAGAATATTTAACAAGTAAAGTTACGATGTTTATAGCTATCAGCATTTTAGAACTTGGGTTAATGGCCATTTGATCTTCTCATCTTACACTGAGGCAGGCAATAAGTATTCCATACAGAAAAGGTGTGGGTCCTGTGGTCAGCATATGAAAGTGTCAATTTTACAGAGTTCTATAATTCTCCTTTTTTTTCTTTTTTTTTTTTTTTTCCTGTAGGTGTTGCTAAGTCCTAAGAACAGCTGTGACTATATTCACAGTTAAAGATAAAATTTCTACTGCAGATTTTAACTAATAGTCATATGCAAGTCTCATGGGCTTTGTAGCGTTTATAAAAGATGTATTTTCTCCTTCCTCAAGATTATTAATTAGAAGACATTATCATGCATCATACATTACTTTAATGGACATGCTCTCCAAGAAGTGCAACTGGAATATTAAGCAATAATGAAAGTGTTGTGACTACGAGAACTTCACCAGCTAATCCTTGCCTTGTTTAAATTACACGGAGCTTTAAATGAGCTCTATTTGACTCCCTTATAGAACCTTCTACTCAAGGTGCAGTTGGCTCTGGGGACAGTCAGTGAGCATGTTTATGATCTGAAAACTGACAATCTGATAACCAAGCAATTCTCTACTTGTGACCTGATTAGTGTATATTCTGTCCTCACTGAAGAGAATTAAACTTTTAAAGCACAATTTTGACATATTCTAGATGTTTATCTTGGTATGAAATGGAATACAACCCATAAATTCCCAGGTCCAAACAGTAGCAAAGGGATAGTAGAATGACTAGTTTGATAGGAATGTCCATGGCATTGACTGAATTCTACCCTTCACGGAAATTTTTGTACATGCTGAGAAATGAACTGCAAACATGAATAATGTGATGTATTGTGATAATAATAATAATTGTGATGTATATATTCTATTTACTTTACTAATCTGTTCTTTCAAGGCTGTTGTGGTTTAACCCCAAAAGGCAGCTAAGTACAACACAACTTCTCGCTTACTCCCCAGGTGGGATGGGGGAGAGAATCAGAAAGTTAAGGTGCAATAACTCATAGGTTGAGATAAAGACAGTTTACTAGGTAAAGCAAAAGCCACGTGCAAGCAAAGCAAAACAGAGAATTCATTCACTACTTCCCATCCGCAGGCAGGTGCTCAGCCACTCCCAGGAAAGCAGGGCTCATCACACGTAGCAGTTCCTTGGGAAGACAAATGGCATCACTATGAACATCCTTCCCCTCCTTCTTTTTTACCACAGCTGTTATTGCTGAGCATGCCATCATATGGTATGTGATATCCCTTTGGCTAGTTTGGGTCAGCTATCTTGGCTGTGTCCCCTCCCATCTCCTTGTGTACCCCCAGCCTCCTCACTGGCAGGAAGCACAAGAAGCAGAAAAGTCTTTGGCTCTGTGCAAGCACTGCTCTGCAACGACTAAAACATCAGTGTGTTATCACCATTATTTTCATTAAAAATCTAAACCAAAGCATTGTGTAAGCATCTACAAAGAAAATTAACTCTGTCCCAGTCAAAATCATGACAAACAGAAGCGTGGAATATCAACAGGAAAAGCTCACATCCAAATCTCCTAAACACAGAAAAGTACTGCAGTTAACACACGATCTGATCTCTAAACAATGTATTTCTCATGAGGACTGTCAATTGATTAACATGGTGAGTGGATCCCTTTGTTTGCTTACTCTGCAGAATCTGAGCAAGCTTCACATATTGCACATTGCTGGTGTGTTTATCTCTCCCAAAGCAGGGACTCCCAAAGGATCAGAAGGAAAGCACAATTTCCACAGCTGCAGCAGTTTTGGCCTCCCCTTTTATCATTCTGCTAAGTGTAAAATCTCTGCAAGGTTGTGATGTCAGAATTGAAACTCACTGACTCCTACACATGCCAGTATAAGAACAGAATATTTATTTAAATATCTGCTGAGATGAGAAAATTTTCCTTACAGAAAGACCGGTATAGAAAAAAAAATCATAAATCTGAAGTTGTGAAATAGTTCATATTCTGAAATTTCGATATGTTTGAATAGTTTCTGGCTCCAGAATGGAACTTCAGCTTGCTTCTAATCTGATATTATATGCAATTCAGACTGTAGGATTTTATTTGCTTATACCTGTATGATATCCAACAATTTTTAAACCAAAAGTCTGTAGTCCTACATGCTCAGAATTTATATAAAATGTGTTTCTTTGAGTCCTATATGTCTCGTGTAGACTTAGTAAATTAATGCTAACACTTAATGAATCTCCTTAGATAGATAGACCCAGTTTAATGATTCCTAGCTGAGCATTACTTTTTGCTGTCTTCCGGTTAGTCAGTTCTTAATCCCTTTCTCAAGGCACTGAGAACAATTATGTGCTAGTTTTTTAAGTCTGTGCAACTTTAAATCATGCCTTTCTAACATCTAAGTATATTACATCTGCAGTTAGCTCTGTCAGTCAAACTTGTAATTTCATCAAAAAATAAGATTGGTTTTGTCTGATAAGACCTGTTCTCCATAAAGTTATATTGACTGCATTTATATTCCTCTTAATTTAATTATGTATTGATTGAATCACATGCCAGCTTTCTATTCTTTTGTTCTAGGATGATAACATGGTAATCAATCTATACTTTAGCTGGGTCATCCTGCTCTCTCCTTTGGCTCACAATTAACTCACTTATCTTCAGAAATGACACCTCCATTCTATTATTGATTAAAATTAAATACCAGGAAGCTGGAAAGAACCCCAGCCAAATCTTTAAGACTCTTGGGTTTGTTTAGGTTATCCTGACCTGTTAATTTAAGAGAGGTAAAACAAATGTGAAGAGTGCCTTTCACATTTTTTTTTTTCCCTTTGGGGAAAAAAACAAAACAAAAAAACCCAACATATTTCAGCCCTAATGGTACTCATATTTTTAAAGTTTCACCTTGGAATTAATTCAGTTTTCTCATATCTGTTTTAAAAAGCCATTCAGTGTGAGAACTTAATTTTACTAAACCTTTCAAATCATTGTTACCCTCCAAACCTTGCATTGCTTTAGGGAGCAGCATACACATTTTTTACCTGAGGAAAATTCTAGAATTGAAATGTGCTCCAGGCATATTGCTTAGTTTTCAGTCTTAATGAAATAAGAAATTGTTAGTCACTGAAATTAATTCTTCCATCAGGATTATTGTGTGGTTCACAGCTCTGAATACCAGTAGATGTGTGATCAATAAGCTTTTACCATTTATAGCCTCTAAAATCTATATCCAAATCTCAGAAATTGGAGTGTAATACCACAGAATAAAACCACTCAATAAGAAACATGCTGAGCTGGAGACAGCATCTGAAGAGCTGAGAAAGAAAGTCAGGCCAAATTTCTGATAACACAAGATTAATAAAAAATAAGTACATTTTTAGCTCCGATAGGTAGGAATTACAATAAGCTATTTTCAGAGGCTTTCTGGTTAGTAAGGTGACATCTGTCAATGTTTTCCTTGCCTTCCAGAGTGACCTAGACTGACTGGATGTGATCCTGCTCTTTCAGCTAGCAAGCTGTCCTCTCAGAGAAGCAATTGCTCCTGGTTCCCACATTCCATTAAAATCATAATGCAGGGGGAGACTCTGCTTTTTACATATTTTTGTGAGAGGAGTTCATGTTAGATGGGAATTCAGTAGGAATTGGCAACCACCAGTCCACGAAGATGAGCTTGGCCATATTCCTTGTATTTTGGAACCACACCTTACAGATCCCTGTGCTTGAGAAATGAAAAATGTTAATTTACACAGTGAGTCATAGTAAAGAAAAGGTTACATAAAGTAAATTAGAATTGAACTAAAATGGAGCCTTAGAAAGAAAAGTGTTAAATGAAGAAACACTGCTTCAGGTGTAATCTAATGAAACTGCCTCAGAAGTCTGAAGGAATGAGAAATGCAGGTGGATTTTATAATGGACTAAATGTCTTTGTGAGTATCAATTGCTTTTGTGAATTATGCAAGCAAAGAAAACTAATAATATCTCACAATATGAGGAGAGAGAACTGATTAACTTACAAAAATAATTTTTTTTGTACCATGTTTACAATAAACTGCACCTTTCTTTAATGCAGTGAGTGTTGGTTCCTATAAAACAATATTCAACTTCATTTACAGAGTACTCTACCATTTCTTGTGGGAGACTACAATTGCAATGTGCATATCAGGGTTTATTTGGATGACATAGTTCATCTGCATTTAGCTCTTCATTTGGGATCTCTCCATATATAAAAATACTACAGTTGAGCAGAGCTATTTTCTTTCCTTCTTGAGTTTAATGGGGACTGTACATACCAGTTCAAATCATCACAAGTTATCAGTAGATAAAATTGAATATATATATACATATATATATATATAATCTATTTATTTTTCAGAAAGTTGTATTAAACTGCATCACAGTGAACTCTGCATTTTCCTTCCATGACCCTTCCCTTTCTCTAAGGGAATGTTGTCCCACCATGTCTTTAACTCCTGCTGCTCATGGAAGTGGTTACTGCAGCTCTTCTTGAAGTGCTGGAAAAGGGCCACCATTTTGAACAAAACAATTAAAAATACAAGAAATCATATAACCAAAAGTAAACTTATGTTTAAAAAGAGAAACTAGTGCCTTTCACAGCTTAAAAAAGCATTTTTTTTTCCAACCAAAATGCATTTTTGTCATGTTAACAGCATCTCTTTAAAGATTCTTTTCTTTTCTTTTGTATCCTTTTGGTCTGAATTGCAGGATGCATTTCATATTGCAAGGGTAATATTTGTTTTCATTCTTATTAATCATTTTCTATACTCTTTATAAGATATTTAAAGCAATATGTATTTCCTCTAATCTGTGAGTACAAGCTAAATATATTTATTTATTAATTGCTAGGCTGCATCCAATAATAAGGTAGCTCCATCTGTTTCAGGCTTAGGTAGACTTACGGTTGTCATCTGTGACAGCTCAATTCTGTGTGCTGATTGCTTTAGAGTTTTGCAGCAATGAAGTTTCATTCTTCCATTTTCCCTAAGAAATGGATAGAATTTGTTATTACTGATGAACTTTGTCTACTCTGCCTTCTATATAATGTACTGATCTAATACAAAGTCTAAATGTAAAGAAAACCATTAAACCATGTCTATAAACATTCTTCCACTCTATAATGATTAGTACATTTGCTTCAATTTTCATTCATTTTATGCTCTTTAATTCTTTAAGAACCTTGTCTCTTCTATCAGTTAATATTTTGAAAAGCATGATGCATATGTGTGAGAAACACTCTTTAATCCAAGAGGAATAAAGCTGCTGTAATTAAAGTAACTGGGGAAAAATGGAACTTTGAATGAAATTTTCATTTTTTGAAAACACAAAGTTTAGTGAGGCTGTATCCTGTAGAACCCCAATAGTTGTGACATGACATGATAAGTCACTTGTTGAAAAGACATCTTCAAAGGCAGCAGCAAATTTTTCATCTTCAGGTATGGAAGCAACATACAGACTATTCTAGAACAATAATAATAATAATAATAAAATGTTAGATATAGGAATGAGGTCACAGGGCTGGTTCCAAAATGATTTTACATCTCAGCAATGTGGCCATAGAAGATTAAGCACCAAATCACAACACATAATTCATTACCAGTGTCACCTTATCATTCTACTAATTCATGGTATAAGAGATAATCTTAAATGAATTTCTTTTTCAGCTTTTGTGCAAATGCAAGAGAAAAATAAAATATGACCTTGAAAGTCATGGTTAGAAACTCAGGCCAGGATAGAAAAATAGTTTTCTCAACAGTTTGTACATGCAACCTAATGCACTGGAATTTATATATTATTTTCTAAAAAAAAATGTTATGGTTTTACACTATTCTTAGGTTTTATACACATCTAATCACTGGACAGAACATATCTAACATTCAGTTTCAAAACAACCATGACTTAGACAGTTAAGAAACTCCACAATAACTCTAAGTAAAAGATAGAATATTTTGAATTTTTGGCTTCTGTTCAGAATTCCTCCAAAATAGAAAGCTCTCTTTATTGTTTCTAAGGGTGGTAAAAAGAGGATTTTGTTTGTTTGTTTCTTTTGTTATTAAATCCTACATTTCTTTGCCATATGAAGTTTCATGGTTTAGATAGAGACACACTTGATTTTATGAAGTCATCCAGAATAAGAAAATATAAACTCCCCAATTTGGATAATTTCTTCAGGAAATACATGGTGAAAATTTTGATCAACACAAATTGTCAAACACAACCGCAGCATATATCTCTAACCCCACTTGGATTTCAGGAAAATTTCTCACAAAATCAAGAAAGTAAGCACATAGTCTACCTTCATGTTACAGTACCATGCAGACTTATCCCCCTAGTAGTCCATAGAGCCCGTTAAACTGTAATAGCTTCCTCTTTGCAAAGGTAGGTCTTGTACTCCCATTGGTATTTTGTTTTTCTTTTTCTTTCACAGTGTTCTTAATCAAAATTCCATTAATTTAGTTCTCTTTAAGGTTTATCACGTGATCTATCATCACACGAGTTTTTCCACTTTGCACTAAAAAGCAGGCTTTTTCCTTTCAGCCTCAGGTGTTCTGTTAGTATTGTAGTAGCTCCTCATGGTAGCTTTTCTGCTGCCAGGTTTTCAGGAGGTGATGTTCTCTGAGACAAAGCTAAATGCAGCTGACATTTCATCACAGCTGAGAAAGTCATGGGGGAGGTTTGGCCAGACTGAGGATTTACTTTGGCTGAAGAATTAGCTCTGTGGAAAACTAAGTTCTGACTACTCACAGCTTAATGACCTGTGACTGTGTGATGGACATGAAGCATTGGCATCTAAGTTTTGCATAACAGAAGAAAGAAATACAGAGCAACAGCATTACCTCTTATGTTATTTTCTAACAAATAATGTTTGTCCATTCCTTTGGTTTCTCATTATACTTCTCCTCTGTTAGTGAATGCTTATATCAATGAGCACAAAGATCTCTAAGGTAGAGTAAGGCCAAGGTGCTTAGAGGCCTAAAAACACTTCTCTGATTTTACAGTGGCAGAAGATGCCAGAGCTGTTCTCATAGCAGTAATTTCTGCTAACATAAGAAAAAAGTTGCTTACTTAAATGCATAATGTCCTTTTCTTAAAAGGTTGATTGGGAGTTTTCTTTTATTGCAAATACTAGTTTAATTCTTACTCATCACCAGTAGACAACATGGAAACTGTTATTAATTTTCAGCACTGACAGGTAGAAATACTTAAAATTAAAATGTCTTATAGCAAAACGTAGAATAGATCATTATGAAACCCTAAGCATACTAAATGAGAAAGTCAGCCTAAGCTTAATTAAATAAGCTCTCAATTTAGTGTGTTCATCATGTATTTGTTTTTAAGTCTGTATACTTGAGGGCTTTTTCTGAAAGATGATGTTACACTGGTGTTTTTTAAATTAAGTGAGATAATAGTAATTAGATCTGTCTGAAAAACTATGGTGGAATGTTTATTAATGATTTGTGAGAATTTTGAATTTTGTCTTGATTTTTTTAATGAAGAATTGAAAAAAAAAAAAAAAAAGGAATATTACCTCTAAGAACAGCTGTCAAGTGCTTCAGACCACTGGTTGTCGCTTAAAAAGCTCCTGGAATTTAGGCTTTTCTTTTCAGATACAACTTTGCAATTAATATTGTCCTTAGACAGACACTGAACAGAGAGCCAGGGCGAGAACACCTGTTACCTAGTACTAGGAAATGGCAACTCTAAAGGAATTGTTACATTCTCATCTCATCTTACCAATACAACTGATTTCTATTAATAGGGGAGGATGCCTATAGCTGACAGAGCCATTTTTGATGCTCCACCTTTCTGCTAAGACCATGAGATAAGGAGATAATTCGTGTGAGTTAAATTCTCCTTTCTGTTGGTACAGATGTTTTATGATTGTGCATTTAAACTGTCACTTAAACCACATTTTAAAGCTACATTTACAGCCAGTATACTTATATTAGGCTAGATAATTCCACAAAAAGAGTAATAGTAGGGATAATAAGAAAATAAAATGCTTTTACTTCTGTATCTACACGTCTACAAGAAATGTGTGTACATTATATTTTGTAGCTCCTTAGGTATGTCATAACATAATATTTCCCTTCTTTTATTTTTTTTTCTCTTTTATTTTTATTTTTTTTTTCCCATAGAATTAATATATATATATATTCTCAGATAAGCATATAACATTTAAATTGAGGGAATGGTACTAAGTGGCAAAAGCAACTATAGTCCATGCTAATACTGCAAAATACATAACTGTGCCAAAAAAGTCTCAGCAATTGCTGAGGCCTTGTTGATGACCCAGTCTTTTCTTTGAGAAGCTTATATGCAAAGCCTTCTTCTACCACACTAATCCATAAAGGTGGATATTTAGGCCTGTATAAAGCACATTGGAATGATTCTTTCTTTGCATGTGGTTAGATGGTGCCGTGGTCAGAGTGATTGCAGCAGGAAGCATGGTATAATGGATTTTCCCTGTGTAAACAAAGGATGTCATTATAACTTGCTGCTATTCTATCAAGTGAACACTTTAGAAACACAGCATCAACTTTCTAAAAAGTGTGTTTTAAGTGCTAATATAAAACTATTGTGACAGTAGTGCAATTTTTGCACCTTGAGAATTTTGCTTGTGGGTTGTACCTTAATAACAACTCTCCCACAAGAGTCCCCCCTGCAGGAACATCCTGTTTTCTTAGCATTTTATGATGTCTTAAATCTCTACTTCTAAATCCTCTGCCTTTCCCTTTCTTAATCATTTCGCATAATGAAAAGTCCATTAATTGAGAAAGCACACTGAGGTTTTCCAGCCAAGTCTCCACTCAAACTAACTAGTCTTTGAATCTTATTATGTAAAGCAGAGAATATTGAATTTGTTCCTGTCAGTAAGATTTTATTATATCACAAGAGGCTGAACCAGATTATATTATTGACAGCTGCATAATATAAATGGAGAGGAGTTGCTGTGTATAGTGGGAGATACTAGAAGCAGAATTAGAAATTTCTTTGCTTTATTTAGATCTCTGGAACTGCGCCAACATGTTATTTAATGGCAAGGTGATTTGTTAGGAACAATCAATTAATATTTACAAAAATCTCAATTATATTTAACTTAAAGAAAGAATAAGAAACCTAAATATCTTGCAGATATTTCATCATACACTGTGTTATATGCCCCTATGGTTTCGTTCTTTCTATTACCTCATACACCCGATTATATCCTGCATATTCCCAAAACACAAATCTTCATCCTGGTCCATAAGACTTTCTTGGTCAATAAGTGAACTATCCTTCACCAAGGAAATGATCTTTCTGCTGGACTCAAAACTACTGGAGAGATTTTCTGTTCTTTCATCCATCTATGAATATCTATTACTATAAAAGGTGAGTCTAATAAGAGTCTGATTTAAAACCCACTGAACTCAAAAGGAGTCTTTCGGATTATTTTTAATGGGATTTGATGCTGACCCTAAGACTTTATGTCAGTAGACATTACTGAGAGCTCTAAGCATTTTGAAAAGATAGGGAAGGAACACAAAGAAGCAGAGCCTGGTTTGATTATCTAAAGAAACTGGATGTCTCAGGTTTCACTAAGAGGTTTTCATTTAGCTGCTACATCAACTATTTGACAAACAAAAATGGTTTTAGTGTCTTACTCACATGGTGTCAGAACCCTGCTCATTTCTGTATCTTTCACTAGCCTACATTCTATTTCATACCCACAAGGAAAATCAGATTGTACTGTGGGGAGATATTTGCAGGTGCAGCTGTCTAAATGGTGGTTTGAAGACTGTTCCCCAAAATAATGGAAGAAAATACTGAGCAGAGATTTATAAAGATAAAAAAATAAGAGAAGGAAATGACACTTGAATTAAGGTGTATATATATATATTTATACATATGTATGCATTAAAAAATATATATGTTTTAGCTGACAAGCTAAACTTCAATTACATATTAACTGACAAGGACCCAAAGTTTATTATTTACACACACATATATATATAAAAATATGTATCTCTTGTTCTACATATCTATATGTTTGAATTTAGCTTCAAGTGAGAATATAAAACATATATAATTCCAATGGAAACTGCTTTACTTGCTTATGTATATATGTGTGTGCATAATTTATATCATAGATATATGAACAGCACACTTCAGGTGTTTATTAGATCCTTTCTAAATTTGCACACTCTTTGAGATTTGGTCATATTTTCTTATGAGTGAAACTAATTCTGAAGTAACGGACAGTGGAAGGATTGGTGCAGTCACTGGTGAAAAGGGGGTACCCAGATACATATCTGCAGATATGTGGCAGATACCTCTTACCTGTTAGTTTATAAGCAGGTAAGTGTAATTACAGCACCTTCAAAGAGGTATCTTATTGCTGTTAGGAAATAAATACTGCAAAAAGTATGGACATCAAATGATTTATTACTGAGCTATTGCTCAGTGCATGTGCCTGAATCATGTATTTCCTCTAATTCAGATATTGTCTTTGACTTTAGATACTGTCTTTGACATAGGACATGCCTCAGTGGATCAAGCACTTAAAATCCAACAGGTGATACTTTTCTTTTTTTTTTTTTCTGAAAGAGAGATGTAAATTTCTGATTCACTGTCCCTAGAGCTGAGATCCTCTCCATCCTTCCCATTTCACTAGAAAAGTAGTGAAGGAAACCGAACCCCTTGTTTCCACTCTATCCACTGAATGAGTTTTACTTTTCAAGGCAGAGTTCAATGTAAAAAATTAAGTACATTCTTTGAATACATCAAGATAATTTAAATCCTAATAAGATTGTTTCAACAGGCATTAAATTCTTCACCTAGAAATGTGAAGTTCTGCAGAATATAACAGATTACATTTAAAAGATATTTTTGTTCATGTACTTGCATATAGGATGTTCATATTTCTTAAAATGGGGAGTATCAATATTTTGTATATTAACATAAATTATTAATAAGATTTGAATGGACCGTTTTTCAAATTTTTAATTTTATATATATATATATGTGAATGTGTGTTTGTGTTTTTATGTATTTATATTTCAGAATTTGATCCTCTTTCACCCTTTCTTTGTAAAAATGGTCATTATTTTGCTTAATTGTGCTAATACTTCTCTGTCATTTTATATCTTTGGAAAGGTACCAATTTTGTTCTATTTCTAGACCTTTAATAGTCCACTATTCTTAATTAACTATTCTGATGTCTTTTGTTAACTGCATAATGACAGTGGTATTGCCTTTCACTATTACTAAGATCCCTGGTATTTCCAAAGAATTAAATATGGTGAGTGTGTTTGATGCATGTCTTTTTTTGCGGTGCAGTTTCATTAATATAAAAAAAATACACACTCAAGTCATTATTTAAATTACTCTATATGTTTTTTTTTTTTTCCATCCTGCATTTATTTCTTTCAATTCACTGAAAGAAATGGAACATATTATTGAATAACATTGCAAGTCACTTTGTACACGATTAGAAATGTGTAATTTCTGAACAGATTTCCCTCCTTCACCAAAGGTATACATTAGGACTTTAATGATGCATGAAGATGAATCCCAGTTGTAAATGCACAAGCCTTTGTAATATTTTAGGGAACAAACAATTAGCATTTTGGAAATGTGTGTGCATCTCAGAGAAGCAATCTGGTTCTCCTCCTCCTTCCTGTTTTGAAGTCAATAGCCTGTGTTACATCAGCCATCTGCAGTTCCATAGACAGGTGCAGGGTCAGCATCACAGCTCCAAGCCTGTAGCTGTAAGCTGAAAAAAAATTGCTAAGCAACTAAGAAGAATTTCCAGCATCATTGGAAAAAGTAAAAATAAAAAAATCCAGCATTCATTTCTAAAAATATAAATGCTTTTATTTTATTTTATTTTTATAAATTTCTCTGGGCACGGCTTGTTCTGATGATGACAGCATGATGACTTGCTTGCAGCTTTGAGCAGTGCAGGAATAAGGAGAAATATATATGGCTAACCCCAAAGCAGGGAAAAAAATCCAGTCAGTTTTTTGAGGACTCGGTATACTTTATAGCTAGCACACTACTCTATAATACGGATTACACTAGAAACATGATGCTACTTTCTAATAGCTGCACAAGCTAACCAAAATACTAAGGTGGTGCAGTGTTCCAAATAAGTATGGAGCAAGAGATCAGGACAGAAAAATTCTCAAACCTTATGCATTGTTCCATCTGCTCAAATATCTTTTTCCCTTTTTTTTTTTCTTTTTTTTTTTTTCCACTTTTATTGCTTGAGTGGGCTGAACTGTTCCCACATACATTCCTTTCTCTATTCTCTTTAATTCTGACCTGTTCTTGGGGTTTTAAGCAAACAGAGTTAAAGTAGCATCATCCTGTAGATAAAATAGTTTTATACATGTAACCAGTGCACATTGCCAGAAGTAAATTCTGGGCCTGGATATGTCATCACACAAGCATGGGGTTCAATGAAGTACACTAGAGATTTCATTTTTATTGGAAAGCACTGTCATAAAGACCCTCAGTGCCAGCCAAATATTTTTCATCCAACACCATCTTCTTAAAGTATAGCTATTTGGTAAAATGATGGCAGTAATTAGAAAAGGGCAAAAAATATTTTCCTATTCACAAGTATATTATTCTCAGGACAGATAAGGCTAACCACACTTTATTGGTGAAATTTCCATACGTAAAATATATTCTAGTTGTTATTAGTTACATACCTAACAATGAAAACTTTTGTTTTTATTGCTTAGTGATCTGCAGAATAACTTTTCTTTGGTCTTAGTGCCACATAAGTGCTTTTGTGAGACTAAATTATCTTTTTTTTTTTTCTTTTTTTTTTTTTTTCACACTATAAAAACAACATCTTTGATCTTTTCAAAGATAATAGCTCAAATATGGATGATACTATTAATAAATTATTTGGACAAAGATCAATAAAACTGAGAAGGGTGTCATTTTCTTTAAAATATAATGATTTAGATTAAATGAATATCCTATTGTTTTTGTTGTTGTTGTTTGCTTTTTGTTTTCTTTGACTAAAATGAAAATGTCTTAAAGAGCACCAAATTTATGTACACACGTAGTTTAATCATAGATACAATTTTAAGCAGTAAGAAAAGATATCCAAGGTGTGGTTACCTTTTCAGTGAAAATATTTACTAGGCTACACTGTCAGCAGAAAAGATATGATCTTTAATTGGATTCCAAAATTATCCTGACCTCATAATGTGAACTGATTATATAAACTTCTAATTATCTAGCACTGGTATCCTTTTCAATAAGTTAAAGATCTTTCTACTGTTGTTACATAAGCATGACATATCACCCTCTCTTTTTTATTTTTTATTTATTTATTTATTTTTCAAATTTAAGGCTATCTAGTTAGTATATTGCTACTCTCTCTCTTCACTGTGCACTTTCAAATATATTTTGCCTTATGAGTGTTCCACTTATATGCCGATATTTCATCAGACTATCCATCAGTTCTTGGAATATAAATTCCTGGTTATACAAAAATTTTTATATGCTTCTCCTTGTACTTACAATGAACATCAGCTTAGGATTCTGAATGCAATTTCCAAATTAAAATATCCCTTTAAAAGAAATATGAAAGTATTTTGGCAAACTGTGCTGTTTAATACCTCATCACAGTAACAATTGAAATTTAGTAAACAGAGGTAAATAAAAGACTCAGATCTTCCTTCTTGCCTTCACATGCATGCTCAGCTTCTTTCTGGCTTATTCCCTCATTTTGTGCCCTGGTGGCTGACACAATGGGTATTTGTAGCTCACTGTTGAAACTCTCTTTTCTTTTTGGAGTCATGTAGCGCAGGCGGGTTTTGGGGCTGAGGCTGAGATGCTGAACAGTAAGTGTCAAAGATTACTAATCTTACTGTTTCCTGGGCTACAAGGTAAAGGCATTCTTCACTTATTTTATGGGGCAAACATGAGGTGAAGTTCTTGTGAACAGTAGACAGAATAGAGTTGTTGAGGCAGACCAACATGTGATTAGGCCATGGACTGGGGTTTAGCTAACTGAACTCACCATACAAAACTGCTGGATGTGACACAAGAAATTGCTGGATGTGGCAGATAACAAAGTGCGAAGTTGACAAGTGTTATGGTTTGCCTCGTGAGAAACGGTCAGATTTCACAGACGGGGGTGTGAAGTTAGAGACAGACAAACCTCACAAATATTTGAGGGGAGAGCTAGGGATCTTTTGGGCAGTGAAACCTTGCAAGGCAAGCAGAGCCTCAGTAACCATAATTTATGAGATACCAACTTTGGGTACAGACGTAAAAAAACATGTGAGCCCAGAGGGGGAAAAAATATTGGGGCTGGGCTGTTTATCTGAGAGAAAACAAAGGTGGAGAAAGGGAGGGGACAAGGTGGATGAAGCGTGGAAAACGGAGAGGAGCTCTGACAAAAGATGCTGCTTTAGTGTAGGTAAGCTGCTGGCTGGCATCCTTATTTGGTCTAGTCTGGTCTTCTTACTAAATTCTATTCCTAACTACTTTATGTAAGAGTGCAGTACATTCTGGATATGGTTGTGTGAACCACTAGTGACCTTCAAAGAGGGTTAACCAGTAAGCAGGATGAGAGATCTGACTGACAGCCACTTGAGAGAGAAACCATAGATCTGAAGAATCCAAGGGTCTAGGTGCTGTCTACTGATGGGAACTGTATTGTTTGGGGCTGAACCCACAAGCTGAACTAGCGTAGTAGGAGACCAGCAACGGAAAAGAACCATGGTCTGAAACAGTGACTGGCTGAGGGGCCTGGGATCTGGGAAATGATATTAGATGGACTTAGAGTCTGTGATAATATTCAAGGAATCCAAGGCAAATGTATGCCTGTAAATCCAGAGTGTGAGGGAAGGTATGTGTAAATACCACTAGTGAGCTTCAGTCCTGGTCTCTTGTGTCTATGTACGTGTTTGTGTGAGAGTACTAAGAACACATGCTGCACGTCACTGCTGTCTGGACCCTGGCCACTGCATTCATGGGCCCCAGACAGCAAAAACCCTGAGGTCTGAGAGGGACCAGAATCATCTGTAGAGGGCCGGGAAGGAGAACTCCTGTGAGTCCAAAAGATTTGGCTACATTTTACAACAGATCTAACATGAGCCCGAAAAATGCAATCTAACACGAACATTTATACCACCCTTCAAAGAGCCTTCAGTAGAATAGTACAATACAAAAGCACTGTAGTGTTTTATTTTATTTATTTATTTATTTCCCTTTCCTGGAGAAACAAAATGCAAGTTTGACTGCATGATTTTTACAATCTTATGTTAAGGCTTTTAAAGTTATAACAATTTACCCAGGAACAAAGAATACAGAATATATCCATCTTATTATTTAATGTATGCACATCCAAAAGCCAAATCTGTACTGTAAAAGCAGTTGGATTATATAATTTAATATATAATTAGGCCTATTTCTAAACCTCTCTATAATTTGGTATTTGCTATTTTGCTGTTTACTTCCACTGCAAGACAGAAATTTACTATATGAATTGTTTGAAGAGGCTGCAAGGTCCAAGAGTTGAGCACAAGGAAACATTTGCACAGTTGTTTTTTTTTTTTTTGGTTGGTTGGTTATTTTATTTTATTTTATTTATGTGTTTATTTTTTATTCATACATATTTTGACAAATGCTTTTGAAACAATACAACATATGATTGATATGTATTTACTGTTCGTTGAAGGACAATTATTTTTATTTATTTCACTAGAAAATTTCAACACTGGTTTAGTCTCCATGATCTATTTAGACTAGTATAAATGCACATAGATGAACTTACTTTCTTCTACCCAATTGGCAATCAGCAGATAAATGATTAATTTTTTCCTTTTCCGTTTAGCATAACATTAAAGATGAGTGAACAAATTGAGAAATCATATGGCTGTAATATATCATTCCCATAGGATCTTTATTATAATTTACTAATTTCAACTATGATACAATTTTACAAACTAAAACCAAAATTATATTTTGGTACTTCAATAATGCTTTAATTCCCAAGTAGCAGCAGCAATACCTGACCATGAACATGCCTACTGCTTCAACATAGTCTAAAGATTTATAGTGCCAGGTAAGAAAAAAAAAAAAAAAGAAAAAGAAAAAGGTTGTGGAAATGATGAAAGTAATAGTAACTGGTGGGTCTTATTTCTTGAAGAGCTATTTAAATGATTTTTTTTTTTTTTTCTGATAGCTATCAATTTACCAGGGAAAAGAAAAAGGTCTTGTTGTTGTTGTCAGTTGACATATAATAATTATAAAGCTGAATAATAGTTAAGCATAATAAAGCAAATAAGTCATCACAATCTATGCCACCTTAATCATCTGAATTACTGAAACTTTTACATCTACTTTTCACTTCTCATTCATCTATAAGGATATGGTCATAAATGTCAACACTTTGAAGAAGGGTGACAAAATTGGGCAGCCCAGTGTTGTAAAATGAGTGCAACGGGATGTGTACTTAAGTATGTACTCATCAAAATCACAAATCTGTTATGTCACCTAGAGCAAATATATTTTTTGTCACATTTTATTGTAGGGTAATATTAACCCTTATCCTACATCAGGGGTTTACAGAACCTTACATAACACATACATTAAATATATCATCCAATGATCACAAAAAAGCACATTGTTTATACCTTTTCAGTGGAATAACTTTAGTATTTTTAGGGAAGACCTTTAACAGAACAAGGCCACAGTCCTTTGTGTAGAAATGTATTTAGTTATGTTGAACACAGCAAGCTGTACTGACTGTCTGTTCTAAGCATTTTCTTGCAATCACTTGTTTGAACAAATACAGCTTTTTGATCTATATATATTTTTTTCATTGTGTTGCATTCTAAACACCACAGTAATTCTACATGCTATTTTATTTTACATGCAATATGATATTGAAGAAACATCATTAATATATATTTTGAAGTGTACTCTACTGACAGTCAGACAATCCTCTGGTCTTTTTAAACCATACCATGCAATTATAGGAGTTCCTAAAGCCATCTCTTTTTTTTTTTTTTAAATCCACTAGCTCACCTGAAATTATTTTTTCCTACCTAGTATCAATCCAAATTCATAGAGCCTATTTTGGGAAGCTTTGGGTTTGAAAAATTTCTGTGCAGTTCTGTTTTCAATTCATAAGAATTTTATCTTGTATTTCTTATGGGACGACCGTTATGCTTCATTTTTCAACTATAAAAGATCTAGTTTAAAAAAAAAAACAACTATCTAGTTTAAAAATCTTCCTTAAAAACAGACTAGAAATAAAAGATCTTATTAAAAAGACTCTCAGAATGAATATTTTGCCCAGTTACATGATATACTTGCTTCTTCCGTATCCTAATAGAAATTCTTTTTTGATTTAATGTTTATATTTACTCTACTGTTTTTCAGTGTTTTGTTCCATAAATAATAGTTTATCTTTCTCTATATTTTGTTAATGAAAATATATGTATTTATTATAATTTTAATATATACATGTATTTAATATATATGTATATAAATTAATATACTAGTGTTTCAAAGAACTGCAGTGTGGAAAAAATTAAATGTGTAATCTTTTAAGACAGAAGCTTGTATGCAGAAAACATATTGAGTAAAATTTCATCTGAGTACCTGACTTAATTGTGGGCTGTTAAGAATTAGTTTTATACAGCATCTGCAACAACTGTAATGTCTCTAGCATGTTCTGAGTCATTGAGTGGGAAGACATATTTGGACAAGACAGATCTACTTACTGGGTTACCCTGCAGTATTAACTTTGTGACTAAGATCAGCAACACTATTGTCAATTATGATGTTAACATCTGACCACTAGCTCTCTGAGGGCTTTCTTCCTGTTAGTTTGAAATTAAGATTAAAATTCAAAATATATCATATAGCTTCCTGAGGCTTTGATTAAGTATAAGATTTTAATATAAACCAAACTCTCCTACCACTTTTAGTGATTTTTGTGCCCCTGGAAAATACTATTTTTCTGTTTTGTTTTGTTTTGTTTTTGTGTTAGCAATTGACTTTTTTTTTTTTTTCCTCGGAAGGAGATTTTGTAGCTGCTGACACTTTACTTAAAATAAATAAATAAATATTGAAGCTCGTGGATTTATGAAGCAAAGACTGATGATGAACACTTACAGCAACACTGAAGCAGGAATTTTCTGAGGACTGCCTTCTATGTGTGCTATTGCACTTTTGTATTCAGCCTAGCAGAACTTGGAGGGGTCAAACTGAATAAAACTATGGACGTAAGGATAGAAAATAGGGTAATAGTCAAAACCATTGAATTTAGAGAGTAATTTAAGAGGTGCACTGACAACAATCTGTCAGCTGCAGTCCTAGCTGGAGGCTCCGTAAATAGTGCCAGTAACACTGTGTGGAGTTAGAGACTGAATATTTGACTGTAAACATGAGGGGTAAATCCAGGCAGGAGATGGACATATTTTGTTTCTTCAAACATAGAGGCCTTCAGAGCCTGAATCCCCAGAGCAGTGTGAGGGAGTCAGATGCACACCCTCAGTGAACACGACAACCCAGTGTAGTTAGGATATGCTCACTAAAGATTAGTATTTTTACGAAATCCCCTCTTGCACCTGGTTACCTGTCTTTTAATCTACAGAAAGGGAAGAAGCTGACAATCATTCAGAGGCAAATTAAAAACTATGCTTTCTAATTTCAAAATTATTCTTTGTTTTGTATGTATGATTTTCTTAATAGTGAGGCTTACTTCTCCATAGTCCTTTGAAAATCGTTGCAGGTGCATTACAGAGGTATTCTATTTAGATGTAAATTTGCTAATTTCCCAATTACTGTTTTAGAGCTTAGAGGAAAAAAAATCTGAAAAAGGAAGGATTTAACAAATAAAAAAAATAAAATAAAAATAAAAATAGGATTTAACATCCATAAAAAAAAAGGATTTAACATCCATATTTTTTTACTGGAGTAGCAAAATTCCAGTAGCAAAATCCCATACCAAATACTTGGAAAATAAAATAAAATTGAATAAATGAATCAAAGTTCTGAAGTATATTCAATAATGAAGAATAAGATACTTATTAAAACAGATTTAATAAACTTATATTATGAAAAATTATTCTGATAACTTAGATTAATTTTCCTAGGAAAAAACATGATGCATCTTGCCAGAGCCCTGAGGGCCCTGCCTGTCCCTACCCAATCCCTGAGGCTCCCCCACCTGCCAAGGCTCAGGCCCCTGTGCCAGCCCTGGGTCTGTCATCCCCTGCCCCATTGAGGCTGCAGTAGCACCAGCTCCAGTTCCACAGAGCCCTGTCCTGCTCAGTCATGGGCCCCATCCAGCTGGGCCCACCCACAGGCCATGTCCTGGCCCAGTCTTAGCCCATCACTGTTCCCAGAGAGGTTCCTAGGGTGGGGGCTGCCCTGGCACTGCCAGCTGCCCTGCTGCTTGCGGGGATGATGGGATAGTTTGATGGTCCCAGCTCGAGGGAGCTGCTGTCTTCACAGTGCCCTGACACAGTATTTGTGTGCCAGGACATTCGAGACAGATCTTTTTGAGACCCTTGCTTCCACTCACTGCTTGTACGTTAAGTGTGATGCTTGGTAGGAGAGAAAAAAAGAAAAAAAAAAAAAAAGAGAAAAGAAAAAAAAAGCACAAAAACAACAACAACAACAAAACCAAACTCAAAAACTATAGTCCATGGATTTCCTGATAACCAAACTAAAAACAACGAACAAACAATAACTAAGAAAAATTTTTCCTACCTCAGCTGTTACTCTAGAGAACCCTCTCTTATCTTCTCTCCTTGGACCACCTTCAGGGTCACACGTCTGCTGACTGGCCACGTCTGTCTGGTCAGGAAGACATCAACACCACAGATTCTCACTAAGACCTATTCTGATGGTGATGATGGTAGTGTTTTCATCTCTCTTTACTTTCACCTGGGGACATTTTGTCATGTTTCCTCTAAACAACAGTTTGCTTATTCCTTCGTTGGCCCACAAAGCAATGCTATAATCAATTGTCACTATAGTCTGCAGAAAGCTTGCTATAAGTAGGATGCTTCCTTTTCTACCAACCATTGGTTAACATTAAATGTTAAAGTAGACAATTTACATTAAGTTTTGAGTGGAGGTTCAGTTATATATTTTTATGTCTACTCAGACATTTCATATCACCTTATCACAGAATCACAGAATTGTAGGGGTTGGAAGGGACCTCCAGAGATCATCGGGTCCAACCCCCCTTCCAAAGCAGGTTCCCTAGAGCAGGTTGCCCAGGTAGGCATCCAGACGGGCCTTAAATATCTCCAGAGAAGGAGAATCCTTCCAGAGAAGGAGACTCCACAACCTCCCTGGGCAGCCTGTTCCAGTGCTCCGTCACCCTCACTGTGAAGAAGTTATCTACATAGGCCATATATCCGTGTGCCAAAGCAAAGATATTTTATTTGCATAATGATAGCACTGCAACAGTGTTTTGGCCAAAGACAAATTGAAGTTAAAAGGGGATTATTCAGGCAATTAATCATGGCCTATATCACCCCTTCGCTGTCTTCTTTAATATGGGCTTAATATAAAGACCAAAGTAATATGTAGTGTTCTTCCCATTATCTTGAGTGGAAATGAGTGAGGAGGGTTTTTTTTTTTTTTTTTTTTTCTTTCAGAAAATTGATAGAGTTGAAAGATTATTCAAAGCTTGTTGAAGTTTATGAGATCCCTTACAAATTGAGTTACTGTTGCATAAGTGTGTAACTGTCAAAGCCACAGAACTTCATTTTCTGACTGATGGAAAAGAGCAGTTGAATAGTAAATCAATTTTTCTGGTCTTATATACAAGAATTCTAGAGGTGCCCTGAGTATTTTGGTCTTATATACAAGAATTACGGAGGCCCCCAGAGTACTATTCCCTCCTGAGTGAAGCTTGCTTTCCTTTGGCAAGGGGGAAAAACAAGTGAAAGCAAGAACCTATTTTCTTGCAGGGAACTGGCAAACTGACCTTTAAGCCTCAAATCTTTGCTTGCTAGTCAGTGCATTTCAGCCAGCATGTTCATGCAAGGCAATCATAATTTG
Organism: Cygnus olor; assembly: GCF_009769625.2. NCBI lineage: Eukaryota > Metazoa > Chordata > Aves > Anseriformes > Anatidae > Cygnus > Cygnus olor. The sequence continues at coordinate 123,963,100 of NC_049169.1, read as the reverse complement.
GAATAGCAAAGCAGAATTTAATATCTGGCTGACAGCCAGGAACAAGAAGTGAATCTTGGGGCTTTTTCATGGTCTCTCTGTTTAGAAAATCTTAGGCACTACTCTTTGTTCTCAGCTGTTCTTGAAGTTACTAAGAAGTCATAATAATTTAGTTGCATTTTAAACATGATAAATATCTTGATAACAATATCGTAACTGTGATGACCCAAAGTTTGTAGGAGGATGTTATCTAGAACAAGTACAGTTGGAAAAAAAAAAAAAGACTTCAGGCAATCCCTTTTCCTGAGTCTGTTTTTACTTTGAAGACTGCAAATTCTTTTTCAGAATTAAAATCAGTAAGTATGCTTAAAAAATTTTGTCTCTCTCTTTTTATTTTTTATTATTTTTTTTTCCAGAGGTATTACATAAAAAATAGATAGTATCTATTCCAGCCAATCTAAAAATCTTAACTATGCTATGACAGGGGATAGTAAGGGAATAATACTTTTATAGTATATACCTTTGTAGCAGTATAAAGTTTATGGCAGAATAGTCCCATACTTAATGTAACAAAAGAAATAATTCAAGCACTTTAAAACTGGTAAATGTAACCCTGACACACACACACACAAACCACAAGAAACTAACTGAAAGGCTTCTTCTCAATTTTTTAGATGTATCAAAGAAAAATAAACATATATAACAGAAATGGTAGGTGAGTTTCTTTGTACCAGGTAGAAAAGGGATATCTAAAAGTGGTTTCTACCATTATCCCATCTATTATTTTTCATTGAAGAATACAAATACAAAGAAGTAGTGAGGGACAGGCTAGGAGGGTATTCGGCTATTATCAAAGGTTAGACCATGACAGGTGTCTGACATGCATTCTTGTTTTAAAGACAGCAGCATTTGTACATATTTAATATCATCAATTGCATGGTACTTTTCATGTTGATACTTCACTGTTACATGGGTGACTGAAGGGTCAAAACCTGTGTGTAACATTTTGCAGATAAGTAATACCTCACACAATAGTTTCTCAATAACATGCATGCAGTGTGTGTAAATCTGTAGATATACATAGATAGAGTTTATTTTATATAGAATGTATTTAGGTTGCCCATCCCCCCACAATTTTTTTTTCCAGTCCAGAAGAATATTAGTGAAAATTTTGGTGAAATATCAATGATAGCAGCTAGGAAAATTAAGAATATTTTTCCAGGGTCCTCCAGTGGAAGCATTCAATAACCAAAAGCACAAAGCTCTGAACTGTCAGGTAAAGGATCCCATCTGATCTCAGTTCTTTGAGTACACCAGAAAAAGGGAAAGAGCCGCTTAGGAAACCAGGATGCAAATTTTAATGTCAAAAGTTAATGATGAGTTATACATGCCCAAAAGAATAATAATTTGAGGATTAGATCAGGAATATCTCCTGATAAATAGCCTACAACTTGAACATTAATAATCTCCATAAATAATAATAATAATAATAATAATAATAATAATAATAATAATATCTACTAAGTAATTTTATATCCTCCCTGAAAGCAATAATGGAGTGGTTTTCCTCTGGGAAAAAAAAAGGGGGTGGGGGGGACACCTAATTAGCTAAAAATATATTTGTCTATATGCAGAAGATAATCTAATAAAATAAACTGGATAAAACCTATCATTATCAGAATGTGCATTTGCTGCACAACAACAGCACTTCTAACAAGCAGTGAGCTGTCTCACTGCCATGTAAAATTCTTTTCGGATGCTCAGTTTGAAGTGTGACAAAACAAATTTGCCTTTTTTTTTTTTGGCCTGACAAACACAAACTACAGCTTTGATGAACACACCAACACAAACACATATGGAGAAGTATCACTATTATTTGACATAACAAACTTCAGCTAAGTCATGATGAGAATTATCAGTATCCATAAACCTTCCTACACATCTGATGCACTGTAACTTTGTTCCCATCATCAGTACGATTCCAGTTCCTTTCTTCAATGCTGACGAGCAGATGAGTCGCTAAGTACAAGTTTAAAAGCTTATATTACCATGTGCTCAGAGTTTTTTAACTTGGTTTTCCATATTGGATGTTCTCACAGAGTGAGAAAGCAAAAGGCAGGATACTGATCCAAGAACAAGAGACAAATTTTGAAAAGGTATCAGAGATTAATTTCTTCTTAAACATTCAAAACAATTCCTCTGTTCTGTGCATAAAATGCAGCTCTTCAAGTAAAAGGATACTATCTTTTCAGGTTAAATATAAAGATGAGATTCCTATACCTCTCACAAAAAGTACATATGAAAGAGGGATCTTAGTGGGTTTATGTGGCATGGTTTTGGTAGAGGGGGAATGGAGAGGTGGCTTCTGTGAGAAGAATCCAGAAGGTGCCCCATGTTAGATAAGGCCAGTTTCAGCTGGCTCCAAAGGGACTCGCTGCTGCCTAGCGCTGAGCCAATAAGCGACATTGTTTGCACCTCTGTGAGAGAATATTTAAGAAAGGGAAATAAAACTGCCGTGCAATGTCGTCTGGGAGAGCAAGGAGTGAGAATCAGCCCTGCAGACCCCAAGGTCAGTGCAGAAGGAGGGCAAGAGGTGCTCCCGGTGCCAGAGCTGAAGTTCCCTGTGGCCTGTGGAGAGGCCCCTGGTGGAGCAGGCTGTCCCCCTGCAGCCCATGGGTCCCACATGGAGCAGATCTCCACACTGCAGCCTGTGGAGGAGCCCATGTGGAGCAGGTGGATGTGGCCTGGAGGAGGCTGCAGCCCATGGAGAGCCCCCGCAGAAGCAGGCCCCAGGCCAGAGCTGCAGCCTGTGCAGAGGAGCCCCCACAGGAGCAGGGAGTCTGGGGGGACCTGCCGCCCGTGGGGGACCCATGCTGGAGCAGTTTGCTCCTGACAGAATGACCCCGTGGTATGGACCCAAAAATGGGAGCAGTTCTTGCAGAGCTGCTGCCGGTGGGCAGCCCCTGCAGGATCAGTTTGGGAAGGATGGCATTCCGTGGGAGGGTCCCCATGTGGAGCAGGGGCAGAGAGTGACCATGAAGGAGCGGCGGTGGAGAAGCGCTATAGACTGACCACAGCCCCCATTCCCCCATTCCCCTGTGCCACTTGGGGGGAGGAGGTGGAAGAGGGTGGATGGGGGGAGGGTGTTTTTGGTTCGTTTTCATTGTTTCTCACTTTTCCAGCTTGTCAGTAATAGGCAATACATTTTATTAATCTCCTTATGCTGAGTCTGTTTTTGCCTGTGACGATAATTGTTGAGTGATCTCCCTGTCCTTACCTCAACCCATGAGCCCTTTGCATCATATTTTCTCCCCATTTCCCTTTGAGGAGGGGGAATGAGAGAGTAGTTGTGGTGGAGCTTGGCTGCCCACCTGAGTAAAACCACCACTTCTCTCCATTGGCCAAGGAGAATAGTGAAACTTTGAGTTCAAGTGGAGAAAATAAAAATTCTGAGATTTCTTTTTTAGAAATAAAAATTCCAAAAAAAGTCTTCTCTTAGGTGAAAAACTTTAAGAAAAAAATCCTGCAATATATATATTTATATTTATATATATATATGTATATTTCCAGATGTAGTCTGATCATGGGAGATTTCCAGCATTTTCTTGCTAGGAATTTTTCAGAAGATTTCAGTTTGATGAACTCAGCAAAAAATGAAAGCTCTGAGCATCTCATCAGAGAGTTTGTGTTTCTTTAGTTATGTTATTTAAAAGGGGAATCATAAACATATATATAAACAAAAAAAAAATAGTGAATTGAATATCTTAAAAATTCCGACGGCGCTATAACAAAGACTTAACTAAGTTTTGGATGAGATATCTGCCTCATCCATCTCCAAATCTGTGGTGAAAAGGTTGCTATGAAAATATTGTGGTTTGGAACGGAAAATTCTATCATAGGTGTAAATGAAAATATAAAGATTTGTATTTTTGCTGGTAGCATTTTGTGTCACCTTCTTAAAGACTGTACTATTCCTTAGTGAGTGAAATAGACTTCGCTACTTATAATATCTCTTAACCCATATCTTCTTTTTTTGTAGTAATAAAATTCTTCTTAGCTTTCATAACTATTCATTATGATGGTATTTGCTGTGTCTAAATTGTTAGTTAACTGCTCCTAATATGAAAAGTTAGAGTGGATATAATCTAAGCTAGTATTCATATGATTGTTCTTAATGGTTGATATAGCGTCAGAAATAAATATGTATGTATCCCTAAGAAATGATGATTTCCACGTTGTTATAAAACCACTAAGATCCATTCCTTTGGTATTTTTGTCAACTTTGCCAACCACATATATACTTTTCATTATAATTAGATACATGTTATTACCTATAAAACTCTTTCCTTATTCATTATGTTAATGCATTCACTTCCCAGACCAATTAATTTGTGTCAACCTACTCATCATGTGTATAACAGATCTGAATTGTCCCAGTGTGGAAATTAGAATTTATTTTTTACAAAAATAATAAATTTAGTGGTTTGAAATGTGAATAGTAACCTTTCTTGCCTTCAGGTGAGAGCAACACAACACAGCTTTTATTCATTTAGGTCTCTTTATATGTTAAGATCAAATGATTTTGTGATAAAAAATTAAGCTTGTCTCAGCCAGAAACTAAGATCTTTTATTCTTAGTAAAACAGTTGCTACTTACATCAGTGCAGTGCCAGTTAAATTCAGTCTACCATATTGTATTATTCAGAAGCACTTTAGTGACAATAGCCCCAAATTTTCAGCTGTAGCTGAAAACAGAAGGGTGAATAAAATAAATAAATAAATAAAGTATTATCATATATCTCCATAATCTACAGAGTCTAACTTAAGTTTCTCAGGTGGAGCTGACTCAAAGAGCTCACCAAAGCTTTCCTGTCTGAAAATGTTTCTGCCTTTTTTGGAGGTTAGCAGGATTTCTCCATCTAGAATTTTCATTTTGCTAGAAAGAAACGTTTCCAGTCACTGCCCTTCTGGAGAGATCTTTGGCTTTCATGATCCTAACAGTTTGACATCAGAATTTTCTGTGGATTTCTTTATGTAGACATGCATTCAGTTGAAAATTTATTTTTCTATCGAATAACTAATGGCTGCAATTGCTGAAGGATGTAGACTTTTTAACTGTTAAAACCTTTCACATCCTTCTAACTTGTTTTTGAGAATGACTGAAAAAGGAACTTCCAGAAGCTTATTATTTCAAACTTCCTGACCTCAAAATTAAAAATCTTAATAAAGGTGGAGAAGAATCTATTTAGCCCTGTGAAGTTGTCCAGTAGAAATCTGAGAATCATAGAATCATTAAGGTCAGAAAATGTGCAACTGTTTTTCCCATTTCCAGTAAACTTGCACTAGTTGGTTCATAGAATCATAGAATCATTAATGCTGGAAAAGGCCTTCAAGATCACCTGGTCCAACCATCACCGTACTACCAATGTCACTTACTAAACCACGTCCCTAAGCACCAGGTCCGGCATTTCCTTGAACACCCTCAGGGACAGTGACTCCACCACTTCCCTGGGAAACCCGTTCCAATGCCTGACTGCTCTTATCTTATTGCAGGAAAGTTGTATTTCTGGATATGCAAGCTGTTCTTTATTTTAATATAAAACTTTTATTTTAAAATGAAAGAAGGACAGAAAAAAAATATCCAACTATCGACTGAAGATTGCACAAGAAGAACAAAAACAAGGGAGATTTTGAGTTCCTGTGACCTGCTACATGGTTGTGCTTTGACAAATTCCTATTATTGTTTTCACTTCACCTTCACAAGAACACTATGCCCTTAGTTTTGATCTACTATCATGAGGCACATCAACTATAAAAGAAAGATTTGTCTGAAATTCTTGTTTATCCTTAAATGAGAATTAAAATCTTTCAGAAAGAGGTCCCACTCTTTTTAGTGATACTTCCTGTATGCTCAGACTTATGTTTAGTGAGGTCTATGTAATGAGAGTGATAAGGATTTTGAAACTAGTTTCATTCATAAGTACAGCTAAAATCGTTACAGAATCACAGAATCACAGAATTGTAGGGGTTGGAAGGGACCTCCAGAGATCATCGGGTCCAACCCCCCTTCCAAAGCAGGTTCCCTAGAGCAGGTTGCCCAGGTAGGCATCCAGACAGGCCTTAAATATCTCCAGAGAAGGAGACTCCACAACCTCCCTGGGCAGCCTGTTCCAGTGCTCTATCACCCTTACCGTGAAGAAGTTCTTTCGCATGTAATCAATGTAATTTCAAATGATTTCACAATCATTATTTGATTAACACTGGTTAAATCAGCAGATTTATCCTTCTCAGTTTGCATCCAAAATGTGTTGGGAAGGTGTCAAGACAAGACTGACTTTGTAGAGTAAAATCCAAGCCAGCAAGGACTTGAAATTAATTTAGTAAGACTTTTGCATATACTTTGCATTGCTTAGCTTGCTTACAGAGCTGTCACTCCTATACGTTAAATTAAAAGTAATGTGTTTCATAACCTCAGTGTCATCCTGGAAAGGAAAAAAGGTTATATTTTAATGCGTCTGTGAGCTTTTCACATATACCTCTATCTTTTCATTTATATATACCATTGTTGCAGTTTGGGCTAATATGTCATATAAAAATGAATTCAAGAACATTGGAAATAGATGACAGTCTGAAATTAAACAGCAGGCAATAACCTCTAAAATCGTAAACACACTTTTCTTAATCTAAGAGAATGAAGAAGAATGAGTATGATGTTGCAAGCTCTCTCTTCTCTCAGTAATTTTGAAGGTTCAATTACATTTGAAGATGGAAAAAAATTCATCAGAGATACCTTACACCAAAAAACCTGACCGGCCCTTGCACCCAATTTACAGCTGACTACATTAAGAGCCAAGAATAATTTCAGTTCTATAAATTTGGCTCTAACAGTGTGCAACTGTGGCATGCAAATATTCATGATAGTTTCTCCATCTAGAATTTTATTTCCCAGGAATAAAATGTTTAAGTGTATCTTAGATCTCAAAGGTTATGAAATTTTAGTGTTTGTGGAAATATTTTGCATACTTTACAGGTGGAAAGCACTGGAACACAGCTTTCATATCTGCATAGTATGTCACAGCTTAAGAGAAGAAAAAAATGTCATCTATTGCCACCTCCATGATAACACCTCATGTATGTTTAGAAATCATCTCATCTCCATTAGCCATTATTAACAATAACTGACACTTTCTCTGAACCCTAGAATGCTGTGCTTAATATTTTTACACGATCAAAAATGTATCAGCTAAATGTGTCTAATTTTAGAGGAGGAATACCATCATAAGGGAAAAAAAATTATAGTTACCAAGAATAACAACATTTTCTGTCACTTTGTGTGTGCATGGAAAAGAAGAGCAAGATGTATGCAAATAACCCAAGGATTGCTAGAACTGAATTATCTCTTATGCTTTTAATCCTTTGAGAAAAACATAGCAGTTAGCCTGTCCAGTGTCTGCTAATTCGAGATGCCAGGAAGAGGGATTAATGTTATGTCAAACAACCTAAGATTGGCTTACTCCATGGTTCCTCCATGGTTCCTCCATGCCCAGTGGAGCAAGATGCACAAGTCTTCTGCTAGACAAACCCAATAGTCAAAAGACACACGAAGCTGTATCTTCTGCATGAGCAAATTAAATTGAGACTCCTTACCTACATATTCCTCTGATATTTGATATTTCATGAAACCTAAAATTGTAGGCAACAATGGTAAAACACAGCCAACAAGAAACTTTTAGGTCAGCAAAATAAGATAACTTTGAATTATTAAATATTTGAAATTTTGAAAATACTTATTAAGACAGAATGTGTTTGTTTGTTTTCTTACTTCAAATAAGAAAACACCAGTGTAATGTTGTGGTGGTTTTACTCGGGTGGGCGGCCGAGCTCCACCACAACCGCTCTTTCACTCCCCCTCCTCAAAGAGGAACGGGGAGAAAATACGATGAAAAGGGCTCAAGGGTTGAGATAAGGACAGGGAGATCACGCAGTAATTATTGTGACGGGCAAAACAGACTCAGCATAGGGAGACAGTAAGATTTATTGCTTATTACTAACAAGCTAGAGAAGTGAGAAACAAAGGAAAGAAACCAAAAGCACCTTCCCCCCCATCCACCCTCTTCCACCTCCTCCCCCCCGAGTGGCGCAGGGGAACGGGGGACTGGGGGTTATGGTCAGTCTATAGCGCCTCTTCTCTGCTGCTCCTTCTTGGTCACTCTCGTCCCCTGTGCTGTGGGGTCCCTCCCACGGGATGCAGTCCTTCCCGAATGATCCGTCGTGGGCTGCCCACAGGCAGCAGCTCTTCAAGAACTGCTCCAGATATGGGTCCGTACCACAGGGTCCATCCCTCAGGAGCAAACTGCTTCAACCTGGATCCCCCATGGGCAGCAGCTCCTGCCAGGTCACCTGCTCCTGCGTGGTCTCCTCTCGATGGGCTACAGGTCCAGCAGGCTGAGGGTGGGTAAGTGATGGGGAGGGGACATCACCAGGGCAGTTGACCTAAACCGACCAAAGGGATATTCCATGCCATATGATGTCACACTCAGTAGTAAAAGGGGGGCTCTCGTGGGAGAGGGGGCTGTCCTCCCAAACAAATGTTACACGTTTTGAATATCGCTCGTTGATGGGAAGTAGAGAATAACCTTTTTTTTTTTTTTCTTTTTTTTTGTTTTCCCCTTTCTCTCTGTGCTTCCGCGTGGCCTTTTTTGTTTGTTTGTTTGTATGTTTGTTTGTTTTCCCCTCTCCCTTTTCCCTTTAATTAAATCATCCTTATCTCAAACCTTGAGCTCTTTGTGTCATATTTTCTCCCCCTTCCTCTTTGAGGAGGGGGGAGTGAGAGAGCAGCCGTGGTGGAACTCGGCTGCCCAACCAAGTAAAACCACCACACCTGTTCCAGTGCCTCACCACCCTTAAAGATTTTTTTCCAAATATCAAATCTAAATCTACCCTCTATTAGTTTAAAGCCATTACTCCTTGTCCTATCACTACAATACCTGGCAAAGAGTCCCTCCCCTGCTTTCCTGCAGGCCTTCTTTAGGTATTAGAAGGCTGCTATAAGGTCTCCCAAGAGCCTTTTCTTCTCCAGGCTGAACAAGGCCAGCTCTCTCAGCCTGTCTTCATAGGAGAAGTGCTCCAGCCTTTTCACGACCCTGCACTAGACTCATTCCAAGAGGTCCATGTTCTTCTTATATTGGGGGACCCAGGGCTGAATGCAGCATTCTATGTGTGCTCTCATGAGAGTGGAGTAGAGGGGGAGTATCACCTCCCTTGATCTGCTGGCCACGCTTCTTTTGATGCAGCTCAGGATACAGATGGCTTTCTGTCCTACAAGCACATGTTGCCGGCTCATGTTGAGCTTCCTATCCACCAACACCCCCACATCCTTCTCCTCAGGGCTGCTCTCAACCCATTCTCTACCCAGCCTGTGCTTGGAATTACCCCAACCCAGATGTGGGACCTTGCACATGACTTTGTTGAACTTCATGAGGTTTGCACAGGCCCACCTGTCAAACATGTCCAGGTCCCTCTGGATGGCATCCCTTCCCACCTTTGGAAAAAGAAAAAAGGCAAAAAAGTAAAATAAATTATTATTATTATTATTATTATTATTATTATTATTATTATTATTATTATTAATGATAATAATAAACTTTTAAAAACTGACTTGTACCTAGGAGAATCTTTCTATTGTTTATATTGAGAAGTGGTTTGCATTTTATTGAATAATTAGAAGTAAAATTAATTATTTAAAATTATTTAAAAAGAAAATAGAAGAATTTCTAATCCTTATAAAGAAAATGGAAATTCTGGCAAAAGCAATGAGGAAAAGTAAAGTATTTGTTTCTCAAAAACAGCTTGTTCAAAACAAAACAAAACAAAATCCATCAATTATGGTAAAAGGGAACAGCATTGTTTATGTATATGCATGTTTTCGCATTGTCTCTTTCCCTCAGAATCAATTTGTGGGTGTATTCATTGCTTTTTATAGGGATCTACAGAAACTCTATAATTGCATTTTATACTACATAAAAATGGCTTTCAGCCAGAGAATTTTGAGCACTGCGCTTTGTGCTCACATCCCTCTCATGCTCATTTTTATGCAGACTTTTATGTTATTGGCTACATATCAAAACAGCTATTCATATATGCTAGCGCAGATATATATTTGAAAAATACTCAATATTCTATATTTAACCATGAAATATGCCACCTCCCATTTTAATCCTCTAGATGGAATTTATAAACCATCACCATGATTTAAGTAATCTGTGCCATACACAAAATAAAAAAGTATCATAGACTCAGAGGTAAGAGTTGTGGGGATATTTCAAGAACAGTGCATTATAGGAAGTATATTTGCAAAATATTACCAACTAGTGAAAATAATCAATGAATTCGTAAAAGCAAATCTTTTTGATGGATGATCTTAATAGAAATAAAACATTTATAAGCTACTTTTAATCTGGACCACTTCATTGTTTTGATGTACAGGCTTGCTTACCTATATCAACAGGGTAGGATAGGTAATAAATGATACTAATGGAATAGTAATTAGATGCCAATGATGATTACCTCATCAATCAATTTTGTACTGAGAAAAAGATGAACAGCAATATATCCTGAAGAAACATTCAATTCAAATACTAGTTAACTTAAAGCTTGTACTTCTTCAACTAAAATGTGTTTCATTTTCCAAGAATAGTTGAGTATGTTATAGTTCTATACATAGTTCTTCTGGGTCAGATAGAGGAAACTGGACATGAAATCACAATATTCTTTTAATAGTTTTGATTATTTAATTATTTTTATTTAATTATTACCAGTATAAAAAGACCAACTTAATTTCAGGGTTTTTAGGTGTTCTGTGGAGGTGTTGCCAATATAAAATACGGACTGAGACAGGCTCTGTGCATGGTGACAGGACAAGACAAAGTCACAGAATCACAGAATCACGGAATCATCTAGGTTGGAAGAGACCTTCAAGATCACCTAGTCCAAACACGTTCCCTCTGAACATCTGGAAACACTTTACTGTGTCAGTGATGGAGCATTGGCTCAGGTTGCCCAGAGATGCTGCAGAGTCTCCCTCTGTGGAGATACTCAAAAGCCATCTGGAACAGTCTTGGGTGAGCTGTTCTAGGTGTCTCTGCTTGGGATTGGAAGCACCACAGGGGCTTCCAGCCCTCTATAAGATGTATCTTATCCGTCCTGTAAAGCACTGACTGTTTCTGGAGGAAAAGGACAGGAGTGTGCTGCAACCTGGTTGCATCCCTGTCCAGGTGTCCAGCACAAGAGATGCAATAGAGGAGCAGCCACATTGCTCTGCCCTGTCCTCCCCCTGCCAACCCTCCCTTTCCCCATGCCATTGCTCACCTGGCTTCTCCAGAAGGAACAAGTGATAAAGGTAAAGACAGGATAAAGATATAGAGAATAAGATAAATGTAAGGATATAGATATGATAAAGATATAGATAAGATGAAGATGATGAAGATGAAGATAAATAAAGATAAATCATAGAATCATAGAATCGTAGAATGTCTCAGATTGGAAGGGACCTTAAAGATCATCTAACTCCAACCCCCCTGCCATAGACAGGGATGCCAGCCACTAGATCAGGTTTGCCAAGGCTCCATCCAGCCTGGAATTAACTCCCCTAATTATTAGAAGAAAGAAGGAATCAAAGTGATATATTTGAAAGCTTCTGGTTCATTTGCTTTTTATTTGTAGGTAGTTTTTTTTATACTTCATGACAACTAGTCAGAACTATTTAAAAACATATAAACTATGGTAACTGAAAAACCTTCAGGTTTTATATTGCTATAAGATAGCAAAGTGAAATAGATACTGCTGCAGAGGTATACAACAGCACATTACATTTTCATAATGATTCAGACATGCAAAGAACTGTGTGAAAACAACTGTTATAGAAATAATGTAATTTTGAATCAAAGAAGAAACCTGAGACTCTGTTTATGTTGGTCAACAACAAGTGGAAGCTTGTAGAGACAGTCATCTTTCATTGAAATCAAGAGGAAGTTTTTTATCTACCTTATTTACACCAGTGTTGCGGTTTAACCCGGATGGCAGCTAAGCACCACACAGCTGTTTGCTCACCCTCCCCTGCCGTGGGATGGGGGAGAGAATCAGAAAAAAAGTAAAAGTTTGTGGGTTGAGATAAAGACAGTTTATTAGGACAGAAAAGAAAGAAAAATAATAATAATAAAACTACTACTACTACTAATGTGTACAAAAAAAGTGATGCACAATGCAATTGCTCACTACCTACTGAACAATGCCCATCCCATCCCCAAGCAGAGCAACACCCTCCCCCCCACCACCCCACCCCCCCCCAGCCCCTCCATATTAATTGCTCAGCATGATGCCATATGTTATGGAATATCTCTTTGGCCAGTTTGGGTCAGCTGTCCTGGTTCTCTCCCCTCCCAGCTCCTTGTGCACCCTCAGCCTCCTTGCTGGCAGGGTGGTGTGAGAAGCTGCAAAAGTCCTTGGCTTAGTGTAAGCACTGCTCTGCAACAATTAAAACATCAGTATGTTATCAACATTATTCTCATCCTAAGTCCAAAACACAGCACCATACCAGCTACTAGGAGGAAAATTAACTCTATCTTAGCCAAAACTAGGACAACCAGAATTAGGTCTTAGAGTGTCCTACACATATACTGAGCAAACTTGTGAAACATCCTCAGAGCCAGACTCATATGCTTTCAGCTTTGCGCTACACTTAAACAACTTCTATTTGATAGAGACTGAAATAACTGAAAGAGGTTGTTTCTGAATGCTATCATGGAAGCTCAAATCTCATTATTCTCACAGCCAAATGTAAGGTGAATTCTGAAAAGAAAGAAAATGAGTTGTTGTTTTAATTTGCTGATATCACAACCTGCATTTTATTAATTCAGAAACATCATCTTAGATAACTGTGTTCCAGAACTGAAAAAGCAAACATTTCATGCTCCTGCTTTCCATGTATATGCTGTGGTATTTACAGTCATTCAAAGTGATATTCAATACTACTAGTTCAGAAAGTGTTATTTAGTGTATTAACTTCAACATTTTCCTTTTTTTTTTTTTCGGTCTTAACTAGTAAGTTGAAAATATTGCATTACTTCTTCTCATTCAAATTTAAATTTAGCATTTTGCTTTCCTGCCTGAAATTGCAACAAACTGCAATGGCCCATAAAATTTGTTTCATTCTCCAAATTCCAAACTCAAGGGAAATTTTTTTAATTTGCTTGTATTTAATTTTTAATTTAATTTTAGTTATTTCCTGAGCTCAAGGAATATCACCCAAGTCTGGTGATATTTTGGTCTGAATCTTTAACCATTAATATATAAACATGTGCTAAATTGCTGGCTAGATAGGAAGCTTGCACCGGAAAATGCTTAGCCAATATAAAGCTCAGGTCTGGGTTAATATTTTAGTCTCTAACATCAGAATACTATAACTTCTTGGTTAGCACAAAATATTGAAAATATACATTAGCTGACAATGCTCCAACCCATTTTCTTTCCCATTGAGATTTATTATTATTATTTCTATAATTCTTCCATATCAAATCTCTATAAGGAAACAAAAGCAATAGAGAGATGTTCCTTCTCTGAACCACTGAAATATTTGACTGATGATCTTAAATTTTCAACATACAGTCCCTGAGTAATTCAGGTTGGAAGGGACCTCAAGGGATCTTTAGTCTAGCCTCCTGATCAAAGACACTAAGATCAGATCTCAGGTCTGATCAGATTTCTCAGGGCTCTATCCACAAAGGTCCTGTAAACCTCCAAGGACAAAGACTGCATAGCCTTGCTGGACAGCTTGTACCAATGCTTAAACACTCAGTGTTATTAGTGTGTGCGCGCGCACGTGCATGCATGCCTAGGCTTCACGATCAAATAAAGCAATGGTTAAGAACAAGAATATGATCCGATCATCTGAATCTGATGATGATTGGGGTGATCTGCTGCACTGGTCTTACTATTTTTTGTATTTCATGTTTTTAATAATTACATCCTACAATGAGAGTGACCAGAATTTTGTTATCATATGTTGCCATTAAACACATGATCCCATCTCCATATCTCATTTTCATTTCTACTTTTTTTTTTTTTTTTTTTGCTTCTCCTGCAGTATTTCATCAAGCAATGTGAAATATGTGACCATAGGAATTGTTCTTGAAGATATCTTTGTGGCTGTACCTCTTTGAAGATCACCATGTTTGGTAATGGTTTTCTATAGGAAAAACATGTTTAACTTTACATATATAGATAATAAACATTACTGTCAACACCCAACACTTTAAAAAGTTTCCAAAAGTGAGGAAAGAGATGCTGACTTATCTGGTATCATTATTATGACTGATATTGTGGATGGCATTCGATCTTTCTTCTCATGGAATATTTGCCCAGTTTATTCCTATGCCAGTCTCTTCAGTGTTTTGCTAGAAAGTTATATAGCCTCCATGTAGGAATGTATTTCCTGGATTTCTTTAGCTTACAGCAAACAATGGCTGCTATACATCTACTACAGTAAATTTTCCAGATACTATGCTAAGACTCAATATTTATGTGTATTCTCAGGGATTTGTTAAAGCAATCTGTATTTCTTTATATACATACATACATATATATATATATATATATATATATATATTTATCTCGGCCTCTCCTAAATTCTATTTACCTTCCTGCCTCTCATAGCTTAATTTGTAATGATTTATGGTAATAAGTTTTAGCCAGATGACTAAAAGAGATAGCAAGTGATATAGGAAATAAAATTAATTTACTGCATCTTCTCACTTAGACTGCAGACAAACAGCTCTTGCTCTCCAAATATTTTCCAGACGTAAAAGGACCAAATGTATTAAAGATTCCACTGGAAATCTGTTTTCAAAATTGTCACAGTCTATGTAGCTTAGCGAAAATATGAAATAGTCAAAGAGCGTACAGTATGACATTCTTTTGTTCCTTCAGCAGGTCAGTTTGCAAATATTAGCTCTCATCAAATATCAGCTGACTAAGTTAGGAGACATTACAACTACATAAGTTGTCATTCTGACTTATCTGTGGGCTTAAAGAAGAATGGCAGCACATTTTTGTTGTTTGGGGCTTGCTGCAATAGAGTGCTATAGATTAATACACTGAAAAAACAGCTGTGCAAACATCATGCAAATGTGTTGTTTACATAGTCTTCCACCTATGGGTGATTTTCTACAGCTGTCCATGATCACAGTATCTGAGATTTTTTTTTTTTTTTTTACTAAATGTCTGATATTGTTTTTAATAGTTTGGCAACCAAAAGTAATAAAAATGAAGACTTCTAAAATACTGTCCATTATTTCAGTGGCTCGACTGTGCATTGTTTTGAGGTGCTTCTATCTTCACCTTAACTAGTTGTGCTGAAATTTTCTTGTTTATTTTGTTGGAAAAACAGCAACAACAGCAAAAAAAAAAAACAAAACAGAGAAAACATTTGACCTTTTATAAGAAAAAAATAAGAGGAAATATGCTGTAATATGCTGTTTTGGCACTTAGAAATATTCTAACATTATTATTATTATTATTATTATTATTATTATTATTATTATTATTATTATTATTATGAGAAAGGACAGAAGAATTAATAAGGGAAATTTTGAGGAGGTTCACAAATAATGCTCTGCTCTGCCTCTCCCAGGCCCAACCCAGGAGCCCTCAGTGCATTGAAGGTTCATCTGCACAAGCTCAGAGCGGCACTAGGGTACATCGGCAGGCAAGGGAGAACCCAAATTGATGGACTCAGAGGGAGGGATGCTCTGTCTGGGTTCTTTTACAGCAGAGCTGGAAGCTGTCTCAGCAGAGGCTCAGCCCCAACTTCCTGGTATGACACCCATGAAGATGAGTCAACAGTGGAGCACCTTTCAAATAGGAGGGCTGCTGCCCAGGAGTATGCCCCTGGCACATTATGGGATGCAGGGGAAGAACGTTTTGGGTTTGCACAAGACTGATTATGGGAAGTTCCAGAGGGAAGAATGAAAGGTGGAGAAATTAAGAAAACTAGCTGATTTGGGAAGGAAGAAACATAAGAAAATAGAAGGAAAAAAGACCAACATAAGTCCTGTTGTGTGCAAGTAAGGGCTAATCACTACACTTTTCTGGCTATTGGTGCTGTTTTTGTTCATCTGTGTGCTGAATATGTCAGACTATTCTTGTTGATCTGTGTGTCCAGTCTTTTAAATATGTATATATATTGTGTATAGTGTGAGATGCCTATTGGGAGCATGCACACATCCTAACCTATTGCAGGGGGACCACTGCAGCAGCTGTGACTGTTGGCTGGGCCAGCCTGAGAGGAACTTGTGCCCTGGAGATCACTGCACGAAGCCATAGTGGAGGAAGAAACATCTGAGCTCCAAAGCCCACTGGATTTTGGTACCACCTAGCACATCCCGGAGTTACTTTAAACAACCAAACCAACCAAACAAACCACAAGTGTGTATCTTCCTGATACACTGGGAAGTCACTGCTCAGCACAAGACAATACAAACACTGAAAAACAAACCAAAAGAAATCCAGGTATCAGGACAGACCTGATTTCATTCCAAATATTCTTTCCTGGCTACTGGAGAAGACAGTGACTGTGAACATATCACAAAGACCAGTAATAAGAATCATGTTTGTGTTGTCAGTCTGCTGCATATTGCAATGGCTATACTCTAAGCGTTCTGCTTGTATCATGATTTAAATATATTGCTGTATGACTCTGCTAAATCAAATCCCATGCAATTTCAAATTACTTCAGATACGTAAATTTGGTATTAAACCTTAAATCATCGAAATGTGGAACATCTAGAAAGTCTCGTGAGAGGGCATTGGACTCCGGCGCCTCTGTATCAAGTAGTACAGCTGTTCTCATCCTTTTTCAGTTTTTCTGAACATAGTTGAAGTTCTGAGAAGTGAAAAATGCACATATTTCTTGTCTACGTTTGGTACAGGCTGGCTAGGTTTCTCGAGCTTGTTTCTTGAAAACTCCCTTGTGGGTGATCCAGATGGGCTTAGTATGATGAGATTAAGTTCTCCATTATGATACAGTTATGGCCAAGGAACTGGCAGAATGGAGCCTGTGTGTATGTCTGTCATGGAAAGAAGATGCTTTCTTCTGCAGAGTAGACTGGAAAGGCTCATATGAGATGACTCCAAAATTTGGACCCTGCACATACACTTTCTTTCCACATCCTTCCTGTTTGGTTCATCGCTATAGTAAATCAAATGAAACTGTTGTCTGAACATCTTCACTGACTTACAATTTACACTTTTCTCTAGGGATGCAGCATGCACAGCCATGACAAGTTCAAGCACACAGTCTTGGGTAGCTGAAATACCAGAGTACAGGCGATTAATATACATGTATATTACTCCACTGTGGTTGGTGTGTGGTCAGAAATACAAGGGCCTCCAGGACAAACTTAAAGAATCTGTAGGTCACAGTACATTGTGTGGTCTAAAAGTGAATGAAAAATTCAGATTTCTTTTTGGTAGTATCTATTAGCTTCAGAGTTCACTTTTCTTCATTTAGGGAGAGAAAGGAAGGGAGGTGATAATATTTTAGAGCCTTGTAAAAGAGAGATATTTTTCCTAATTAGGAATGTGCATCTGAGGAATATGTATTTTCTTAGTCTTAAAATGATTGGTATTCTGGTGTTCTATGAGATTTTTTGTTGTCAGCTATTCTAATTATGGTAAATTGATTCTGTGTAGCATCAGAGTTTCGTTTTATAATTTCCTGCTAGAAAATTTAAAACATTAGTTAAGTAACATTTTTTTTCCCCTCCAGATGATTGGAACCAACCAAGAAAAAAATAAGATGTGTGTTTGTGGAAAAAAATATGTTATTAAGCTGTACTTTTTCAAATGTTTAAAAAGCTAGGAAAAAAAAAAAAAGAGGAAAATTTTTACAGAATCACAGAATGGTTAAGATTGAAGAGGACCTCTGGAGGTCATCTTGTCCGATACCTCTGCTCAATCAGGAACACCTAGGGCATATTGCCCAGGACCATGTCCAGACAGCTTTTGAAGATATACAAGAAAGGAGAAATCTCCAAGGAAGGAGAATGTGCAGTTTGTGCATAATGTTCAGTATGTGCAATTTGTTATATTTATCTGTGATACTTATTATTTCAGGAGCCATTAAAATATCCCATAAAGGTTTTGGAGCCATATAACAATTCAAAGAATCCAAACTTAGAGAGGAAAAAAAAGAAGAATCCTGCTGGGGAGCAGTACTCAATTTACACTCTGAAAGAGAAAAAAAAAATAAAGGTCATAAAGCTCATAAAGCTACTGGAAGAGGAGAGTAAATTTAAAATAAAGAGGATCATTCTACAAGTTAATCTTATCCCCAGCACCAAGCTGTAGAAAGTAAACATTTCCTGAAGATTATTTTATTAACGTGTTCAGAGTTTCAGTGTGTTTAGGTCTAATTAAAATAAATAAATAAATTCTCAAAATTTTAATTCAATAAAGAAGGAAGAAAAAAAGCCTTCTAATCCATATGTAAATATGGAGTAGATAATATATATATATAAATATGCATATATTTATCTATATAAAGCACCTATCACCATGTTGATAAACAATCTTTGGAACCACTCTGATGACAGGGCTCACAGATAACTAGTGATAGGACTAGAGGGAATGGCCTCAAGCTGCACCAGGGGAGGATCGGGCTGGAAACTAGGAGAAATTTCTTCTCAGAAAGAGTAGTCAGGCATTGGAATGTGTTGCCCAGGGAAGTGGTGGAGTCCCCGTCCCTGGGGGTATGTAAGGAAATGTTGGACCTGGCGCTTAGGGACATGGTTTATTGGGTGAAATTGGTGGAAGGGCGATGGTTGGACCAGATAATCTTCGAAGTGTTTTCCAACCTTAATGATTCTATTTTTCTATGATCTCTACCCTTATTTATAACAACGATAGAAAAATCTGCCAGTGAGGATCTTCTGTTACCGTGCACAGGACCAAGCACTGCAGGGAGTTGAACGGGAAGTAGTGCTTAAGTGAGTGGCCATAGTTACACTGTGGGGCCCAGAGTTATCCCGGGGCATACTGAAGGCAACTGCAATCCTTCAGGTTTCTAAGAAATGTGCACAGCTTAAAAGAACCAAGGGTTACTGTGCACTGCCACAAAGAAGGTGGTAACAAGAATCATTGCAGTCTGGGAATATGAAACCTGATATTTATCCTACAAGGTACATCTAGCAGGCCACAAGCAGAAGGGAAGGCATTTGGCTTTTTCCTTAACATTCAGGAGCCTCACAAACCAAGAGTCACTTTGTCCCAAATAGTAGAGGGTACAAGAAGCATCAGAAGTGCTCAGTGCTACCTACTTTAATGTATAAATAGGCAGGCTGAGTTTGTAACTGGGGGAATTTAATTTACAGTAGCATAGTGATAGCACAACAACGGCTTCTTGCAAATGTGAATCTTGACCCAGATTTATGCTGAATTTAAGACTAGTCAAACAAGCTGGGGAGTCAGAGACAGCCATCACAAAATTCCATTTAGTACCCCAACCACAGAAATTAGCACAGTTTGTTTAGATTTGCCTGATGGGTTACCTAGGCTCCTTTTAAGTGGAAAATAAAATTTTAAAATGAGAGTATTTCTTTCTTTCTTTTTTTTTTTTCTTCTATAATTATAACATTTGCTTAACCTTTAAACTCTGTTCTCCACTGAACAAAAATGAAGAGTTTGTTATTTTCAGAGCCTTGAAATAAAAAAAAGGGGAAAAAAATTGGAGAGAAGAATGGGAGTGAAGTTTTGTACCAAAAATATTCTATTGAACATTTTTAAATAATGAAAGATGTTTAAAATGTTAAGGAATTATAATTCTTACAGAAATCACAATGAAATTTCAAGCTTTTTCGGTATAAACCCCTTCTTTTGCTTTCACACCACTGATACTTGATTAGTTGTCTTTTTTTGTAATTATGACAGAGAAAACCAGGTACAACAGACTGGTAAGTCAGGTCCATATGTTCATAACAGGAACTTTATGCATACCTTATGGCTTTAATAATTAATCATTATCCAGAATAAATATCACACTAACTATACTGTGGAGGGAATAAGATCTACTGGCTTTAACTTTGTTGGATTTTCTCTGTAAATATTAGATTAAAACTCTATAATCTCCCTGTTTTTATTGTTGTTTTTTGTTTTCATTTACTACTCTGTTAGTTAAATTTGCTATTCCTCCAGTAGTGATATTTCTAAGGGAACTGTTATCCTTAGATTTCCTGCAGTGCTGATAGCATCTTTTAAGGATGTATTGCTTTCCATGGATGCACAGACAACTTATCATATATATGTATATATATATATTTATTACTGTAGATGTACATTCTAAGTTTCATTTGTTCAGAACAGACATACTTGCTTGTAGATGAGTAAATCTGTCATTACACAGTGTACAGCTGTAATACCAAACATTGCCATGAGACACACTAGGTGGAAGGGATGTGATTTGAAATAATGTAGATGTCTAAAATCACAAATTCTTAAGATTTTTGCTACTTTTACTGATGAAAAAGGAGGCAAAGTTACAAATTATGTAATGATCAGTCCAAGGAAAACTCCAATGTTCATGAATGCTTATAAGGAAAAGGTTTTTCACCAAGGTGGTGGTTGGGCACTGGAACAGGCTCCCTAGGGAAGTGGTTATGGCACTGAGCCTGCTAGAGTTCAAGAAGTGTTCAGACAATACTTTCAGACACATGATTATTTATTTAATTATTTTCTTTTTTGGGTGGTGCTTGGGGAACCAGGAGTTGGACTCAATGATCCTTGTGGGTCCCTTCCAACTCAGGATATTCTGTGATTCTATGATTCTGTGATTCTAAATGAATAACAAAATATCTTCTCTTATTACGTAAGGAGAAATAACAGCTATAAGGAGACCTGAAACTTTTTTTTTTCTTCTCCTTAAGTACTGATTTTTCCCTATCCATTTCACCTGCATTTCCATAAGGTCATAATCATTTTGTCTAGCATAACCTTCTAGAAATGCAGTCTTTTATTCTTTTGTTTTTCTTCTTGAAAATTGCGTATTGTTCTCTGATTATTTTCTATTTTAGACAAAGAATGTATTCATACATAATAATAAAAGCATTAATTTACTCTTCCAAAAATTAATGATCCTTCCTTCTCTGGCAGTTCTGTCTCTATGAATGAATGAGAAAATTATATTTCATTTAAACTGTTACAGGGCACTACATTTCTGTTGATGCAACCAGAAAGCTAAGTCTGTTGGCAAAATGAGAATGTTTCTTTCAAAGTATACAACATGTGGCAACTATATGAGCCTGAGAAAGGCATATACAAGTACCAAATCCAAGCGTCTGTGATCCCTTGAAAGGTTGTAGCTCATATACAAAACTGGGTCTTATACAGAAAATAAAAGTTTAACAAAAAAACAGCTCTATGGTGTTGTATAGAAAAATTAAAGAAATGCAAAATAAAGGGCCTCATTTTTATTTACTTGAATGTATTACATTCATTTTGATAGGACTTCCCCAAACTGTATAACAATACAGCTATACTATATATATATATATATTTAATTAATTCAGTTCTTTCAAATAAATACGGGAATGCGTGTGATGCAGGAAGGAAAATAATGCTCTTGGTGTTAAAACCTTTACATTAATTCACGTCCTCATAAAATAAGCTGGAGTATTTTAAAGTGCTCTAAGTGATATAACTTTGATCATATCAGTATTAGTAATAAAACTGCAGATTTATCAATTGTAATAACAGGCCTGCTATAGTTACCTACAAACATAAACAATGTACCTTACAAAAAACTGTGATAGACTTTGCTATTAAGGTAGAGAATCAAGATTATGGTGTCTAGAGTGGAAATGTAGCACCTTTCCTGAGGGGTTTCATTCTCACACCAAGTTTTTAGAGAAGATGATAGTGTTGATCTTCTGGAGCAGCTATTAAAGGTTGGTAAGAAAGAGCACTGTTTATTAAGTTTTAATCAGCAAAGTTTTAAGTCCTGGGGCTTTTATAGAGAAGAAATGATGCATCTGTCTTTAGAAGGAAGCTGAAACAGACAGCAGAATCTGCCCTCTGTTCATACCAGTGCCTGGTGGCAGGCTTTGGGGTCTGGTGCATTCTGAGAATTGTGTTTTGGAGTGGAGGGAGCTTTCTGGAAGGCATGATTCCAGGGCCACAAACCAAGTATACTCAAAATACCTTTTGTGTAGAAAATACCCAGATGATGTATCTCCAATTCTCATCTGTTGGAAAATCAGCTTTCAAGCATTGTATTATATGCTACTACTCAAATAAATTAATGATAAAAGAAAGCTGATATCAGAAGAAAGAGAACAACACATTACTTTTATAACTGAAATACTAACTCCCTAAAAGATTCAAAAACCTTACTTTGCCTTTTGTTACTATATGTATGTACATGGTCTGTTCATATAAAGGAAGACTAAAATGTTTTGAAGTATTGGAGAAGAGAATATCAGTCAGTTATTTCAGGACACTTCTTCCAGATTCATATTAGTTGTGACCAGTCTGTCCTCAGATGACCATAGTTTTGCCTAATACAAGGTAAGGCAGACACTGAGCTGTCAGAACTCTGAAACACAGACCTATTGCATGAATTCTTAGTAACAGAAGATTTGGGGAAAAACAACAAAACAATAACACCACCAATAACAACCACCCTCATTTCTGTCCTCGTCTGTTATCCTGGAACTATTTTCACATGACACCTGTTAAATAATTAAACTCAATAAAAAGTTTTTACAGAATTTTCTACTTAGGAAATAACTTAAATTGCCATAGAGAAGAAAGTTATATCTATTTTTTATCCAATGGATGATGCTTTAATGGTCATGGGTGTCAGGTTTCATTCTCTCATTTACCTGATGGAATCTGACTTCACTTTACCCACCTGATATTTTCAGCCATTGCAGCACTCAGAGGTCTTTTGTTCTGGCTTCTGATTGTAAACAATTTAAGAAGATCTATCCCTACCCTATTTAATTTTTTCTTACCAAATTATAATGTGAAATCACTCATAATTATGAAAAAATAATAGTGTAAATGGCCAGTGTGAGAAAAGCATAGAAAGAGAAACCTGGCATATAAAATATTTCCTGAACATCTAAATTTCACGTAGAAGTCTGCAGGACTCAGAGATAAATGTGCCTTTGATAATCAGACCACAGAACTGTAGGCAGAAGACATCTAAATTGCAATGTGCAGCTGTGTACTGCATTTATTATCTATTCTAGATCTGAGAGGGAGGTGAGAATCCCCAAAATACCAAGGACCGTAATCATCATGATCATCGTTAATCACCACTCACCAGCTGCATGTGCACACATATGCACACATAAACACATTTCTTCCCTTTTGACATCCGATAAAGCCCTAATATATATGTCATTTTGATTTGGGAATTATAGAGATGGCTTATAGGGAAAAATATAATTATTCCAGTCTTCCTAAATATGGAACATGTTGATTTATCTTAGGAGAAAAAACAGACTTAAAAGATGGGTTTATTTCTATGTGGTGGAAAAATGACTGGGTTCTATATCGTACATGAATTATGAGGGAAATTACATACTGATTTCACGTATTTTAAAATACGCATGCTTTATGACCAAAGGTCAATGTTTACATTACAATGTTTTTTAAAACACTGTGAGGTTACTCCAAAGATTAATGTTTTGGGGCCTTCATACGATAGCTACAAGATAAAGATGGTAGACAGTTATTGAGCATTTGTTGCAAAGTAGAAAAAAAGAATCTTGGTTTGCAAGAGAAATTAAATATAACAATTCCAGAATGATTTATAACAGATTTCATTCTAATATATCCCAACAGGAAAGAAAGTGTCTACTAATTCACAAAAACTCATGCTGGTCTGTGTTAAAAAGTGAGTTACTAGAAGGTTGAAAAATTAATCCTGCCTTGGAAAAATGAGATTGAGAAAGAAGGTTTAACTGTCCTTAGTTGTCTTGACACACATAGATGCATAATCTGCATTTGTCTGCAGAAGTGAACAAACCAACAACCGAACATAATTAACATGTGAAAAAAAAAAAAAAAAAATCAAATCCTGCATTTTTTTTTTTTCTTTCAAATAAAATAAAATACCAAACAGTTATTTTAGAATCCTTGTTATTGTTTTTCATTAAGGATTCCTATTGATCTGGGGAAAGAAGTAGGCAATGCTCTTTCTCTCCATGACAGCAGGTCCTTCCAAGGACACCAGGTATGGCTGAACTTAACCATCTGAACCAGTGTGTATATTTAGTGAAAAGGATGTCTAACGCAAAATTATCCCTGAAGATCCATATGAAAACTGTCAGAAATATGATCTTTACAAACAGACAAATGTTTAACAGCTGCTCAAACTATGCTCAGCAGTCATGCATTTTAGGAAATTGAGTATGAATTTATGAATCTACACTGACAAAAAAAAAAAAAAAGTCTGTTGATTTAAACTATCCAAACACCTCATTATAATATTTGTGAAGATAATAGGATCCTGCCTTCTAGAATCATAGAATCATTAAGGTTGGAAAAGACCTCCAAGATCCAACCATCACTCTACTACCAATGTCACCTACCAAACCATGTCCCTAAGCACAATATCCAAGCTTTCCTTACACACCCTCAGGGATGGGGACTCCATCACTTCCCTGGGCAACCTGTTCCAATGTCTGACTACTCCTTCTGAGAAGAAATGTCTCCTAATTTCTAACCTAAAATTCCCCTGGTGCAACTTAAGATCATTCCCTCTAGTCCTATTAGTCCTCTAGTTACCTGTGAGAAGAGGCTGACACCCAGCTCCCCACAACTTCCTTTCAGGTAGTTGTAGAGAGCAATAAAGTCTCCCCTGAATCTCCTCTTCTCCAGGCTAAACAACCCTAGTTCTCTGAGCCACTCCTCACAGGACTTGTGTTCCAGATCCTTCACCAGCTTTGTAGCCCTTCTCTGGACATGCAGCAGAGCCTCGATGTCCTTCCTGTAGTGAGGGGCCCAAAGCTGAACACAGTACTCAAGTTGTGGCCTCACCAGAGCAGAGTACATGGGGACAAGGAGGATAACCTTATTATTGCTATAATTTCATTTTATCAGAGTGGAAAACATGGGTGCTAACAACATACTTTCTTCCAAAGAGTAGTCAAGACAGTGAGAGAAAAGGAGGATAGTAGCATCCATGAGAAGTGATCAGATATTTTCAGTGTTTTGTTGTTGTTGTTGTTGCTGTACTTTGTTTCTTACTTGGAGTCACTCTTTCATATGTTTGCAAAAATATATCAGCTCTGCTGACCATTATGGAATTTCCAGGTCAAAATGAGAGAGAACATCCCATAACTTAAAACACAGGATAACCGATAGTCTAGTGGTGGTGGAGGTGGTGGTCTCCTAAAATTCAAATGACAAATTCTCCCTGAACTGGTTAAGGAATTGAAAATAAACCTCATACACCTTAATGAGTGTCCTGTTGGATGATCAGTTGTTCTGCAGAAGATTCGTTACAATTCCTTTCATGAAAGCTGTTTGATTTTAGTACAATTAATTAACAACTTAGAGAGGGACTTGTACTTATAATCATATGTATAGGTAAGAACTTGTAATGATCAATATCATTTTCTGTTTGTCTATCTAAGTCTCCTTTACCAAGCCATTCCACTTTGTTCACAAACTTTCTTATTCTCTTTTGGGGCTTTATTTGCATAACATTAAGAAACAGATCTTAATCACTGAAATTAGTTGAAAAGAGAATACTTTGTTCACAGAAAGACATTTAAGAAATCTGCAAGAGTTTCAGTCCTATGCTGTAACTGTTAAAATCTGCTTTTCTTCTGTCCTAAGATCACATGCAGCAACATAACAGATCTTTCTACATTGAGCTTTGATCTTATGCATACATAAGAGAGAGAAAACAATCTCAGTCTTATGGGAGCTCAGGGACATACACTTTTAGTGCCGAGTCTCAGCTACTTCTTGCATACTACCTTGCTTCTTGCCAAAGAAACTTGGCAACTTCCTTGACAAGAAAGATGTCTTCCCATAACTTCACAATTTGTGACTCAATTTACAATGAAATGTTTACAATATAGTGGTAGATCTTTCTATAGATTCTTGGAAGCACAGCAACCTTTAGGGTGAAAGACATTAAAGGAATTTCCCATTGAAAAAATGTATTTGCAGTGCCCATATAATGTGTCTGAGAGCTATGTACCAGAGTATTTTTAATTAGATTTATCACTTTAAAAATGTAAGGGAAAAAATATTGAATGTGTAATTGTATATTAAAGGAAAATATTTTTGAAACATATCCCTCTACCCTTCCACTCCTATATTAAGATTAAACTTTGTAATAGGGATCCTCCTTTGTTGCCCCAGGAGTCTGCTGGGTCATGATATGTTTTGACATGTCATTAGAGCTACAACTTTCCAATTTCTATCATTAGATCATCGTACTGCTCTTTTCCATCTAAAGGCTGAATAAACATAATATTTTTGCCTTACAGAAGACATTTTCTAGTTGCTTGTTTTTGGACTCTGGGGTATCACACAGCACTATGGTATTCAAGTAATTTTCTCCCTTCCCTTCCTTAAAGTCTCCTGAATCATGTTTCTATTTCACACTCCAATTAGCACATTCCTTGCTTAAGACATTTACTTGTTTTGTCCTTTATAAAAGAATTAATTTGAAAAAGACTTTTCAGTGAGCCTACCATGAATTCTCAATACTCCAAAAAACTTCTGTGAGAATAGGGGTGTTAAGTCTCCTCAAAAAACTGATTTATTAGAATTTAGAGAAACAACCAAAATACCTTTCTTTCTTTCTTTTAGATCTTCATTATCCATCTGATATCTTTTTGATTTATTGAGTTTTATTGTCAGCAGGCTCTTTTTCTTTCTTCTTTTTTTTTTTTTTTTTTTCTTTTTAGCATCACACATATCAATTCTGGATTAAAGACTCCCCCTCCAAATTTAACAAAATATTTCAGAGATGGCGCAGTGTTTTGCCATGACAGTGCAGGACAGGTCATTTCTACCATTTGTCACTACTAAAGGCAGACACCCCAGCAGCCGAATTGACAGCATTCTCATTTGTCTTCAGTAGTAGGTATCACCTTTGACTGCACAGCGAATTTCAACCTATCATTTAAAAATCATTAAAATCTCAGATGGGACATTGTGAATCTATGCTTCAGTCAGAGGAGTTTTTCTGAGCCCTCACAAAGATGAGAGATGTGGATTAGCAGTGGTGATTTGTAGTTCATTTGATATAAAGCATTTCATTCTCAAATGTCCTGAAGCTTGATACTTCCTTTGAGGACCCTAATACCTGCAAAATCCATAAGACTGACTTTCCCCATTTGAAACAGTCTAAGAGTTTTGTTATGAAATCTGCACAGTGAATTATACAGCAGATTTCTGTATAGTAGTCAATACTACATAACAGTCTTCAATTACGTGCAATGCATTTAACAACAACAAAAAAAATGTTTAATTCAAACAGGCTATGCCATTGGATAGCCAGTAAGATAAGTTATTGACATCACAAACTGTTCTGAGGCATGTGTTATATATTATACAGGAAAGAAATACTATCTTTCTCCCACCACCTGATATCTTTCATTTCCTGACCAGACCAAGTTCTTAGTTTCTTTTGCAGTGGCCTTCCTCTGAATGACTCAGTATCCACCAGAGTAAAAAAATAATGGTCTTCCTATATAGAAAACCTGAGGAGAGTTATATACATCAGGTATACCAAGCAGGTAAATCTATTAAATGAAATGACACGTTTCTTAAGGTGCAGGGAACAGCATCACCCCAAAAAGCCATTTCAGCAGGAATGCTTAGCATATATTAACAACTTCCTTACAAAAAAATATCATTACGATTGCAGCAAGGAACCTAACATTTGCATTATATTTAAAGCCAGTTAAAGACACTTAAAAAAAGAATCATAGAATCATTAAGGTTGGAAAAGACTTCCAAGATTATCTGGTCCAACCATCACCCTACCACCAATGTCACTCACTAAACCATGTCAAACCTTTCCTTAAACACCCCCAGGGACGGGGACTCCACCACTTCCCTGGGCAACACATTCCGATGCCTGACTACTCTTTCTGAGAAGAAATTTCTCCTAGTTTCCAGCCCGATCCTCCCCTGGTGCAGCTTGAGGCCATTCCCTCTAGTCCTATTACTAGTTATCTGTGAGAAGAAGCTGACCCCCAGATCCCCACAACTTCCTTTCAGGTAGTTGTGGAGAGCAATAATGTCTCCCCTGAGTCTCCTCTTCTCCAGACTAAACAACCCCAATTCCCTCAGCTGCTCTTCATAGGACTTGTTTTCCAGATCCTTCATTATCTTAAGGAACTAATGCAATTTTTCTGTTAGTCAGCTAATCGCTTGAAAAGTGAATGTACTGCAGAGTCTTCCTATAAACTAGTTGTTTTATTTTTCCCTGAAAAATAAAATATCTAAATACAGACTATGAAAGACAGATTTCTATAGGGAAGGTCTGTCTGCATGGCAAGTATAGCCTTACATAGCTCATGAAATGTTATGTTCAAGTACAAAATCAAGATCTTTTAAGAACTTCTGCTGGGGAGCACCTATTTATTTACCTCCATATGGGTCAGGGAGACACATCCATTATCATGGTATATACTGGTGCTTCCCAGCGTTATATATGATAGCAAGGCAGACTTATAATGATAAAATGAGGCCACACCTCCATATGACTGATCCCTATAGACCATAAACAAATGTAGACGTATTGTTGACACACAGCCTGACTCCTCCCATAGTTTGCACAATCCTGCAGCGTGGGCAAAAGAGATTATTATGAAAGGCATGTTTCCTATTCCTTCCTCAGGCCAGATCATGAAGAGGGTAAACTTGCAGTTTCCTACATAAGCTGTACTTCAAAGGACCTGTAATGTATATACCTCCAATTCATCTTTGGTCCCTCTGAAGGGCTCTGGAGACTCTTTCTGCCATGTGCTCCCACTGACCTCATTGAGCAATAACAACATCCACAACGACAGGCTGATGAGAAAGACAAAAGATTTTAGGTCATTCTTTTGGAAGGATCTTGGGATACATTCGCATGGCTCCTGAAAATGTCACTTTTCTGGATTTGAAATAACTGTGTTACTAGCTGTCTTGGGAAATTCTGTAATTGTATCCGTTTTCTGTGTGAGATTTGCTGAGATTCTTGTGTGTTTTCAGTTACAAATATTTTCTTTTGCTTTTGACTTCTATCCAAAGATTCTGCAAATCTTTTTGTTTCCATAGTTATCAACAGGACAGGAAAAGACAAACAAACAACAAGGGATTAGAAGCAGAAATAAAGAAAATATTATTTCATCCCAATAAAGGAGGTATTATACCAAACACAGAGGAAACAAATTTACTTATCTGGAAGTTTGAAAAAAGTTCTTTTTGTTTGTTTGTTTGTTTTGTTTAGGAAGAAAAAAATGTTTTCTTTCTGCTGTTTTCTAGTAATGCCAAATGCGAGGAGAGAACTAAAAGGCAAGAGAAGGTATTTACAATTCCAATGAAGAGTAGGTGTTGAAAATGTTATGTATGATTTGGTCTAGTCAGCTTAGGAGTTCTGTCTAGTATACTGAGAAAGGAAACGGTAGCACACAGACCAATAAGGGCTGCAAAGCTTGGCTCTGCTCCTGACTAGTGCCGATTAACCTCTGTTATGTGCTGTGGCCTCTGTGCTCTGACTCACAACAGCTCAGTTATACTACCTGAAGAATGAGGTTAAGTTTCTTTTTATCCTATTTAGCAAGGGGAAAAAACAAATAAAAAACAACAAAAAGATGAGAATAAATATGTACTTCTTTTCAGCTCTTTCAGACAAAATAAAAAAAAAAAAAAGAAAATGTTCATCTGTGGGTATAACATGTTGCTATCTGCATGCAGCAGTGCTTTTGAGGGGCCTAAAATGGAATCAGATGTTTCTAATATAATTGAAAGCTATGCACTATGTTTACTTGTGGCACTCATAACACTGCAGCACTAGCAAGAAGCATAGGAACCGTATGCGGCTTCTAGTTCCAGTCTCCGCCGGAAAAAAAGTGTGCCGATTTTTATTTGAAGGTAAGATTTTGACTGCCTGTTGTGCGCATGGGTTCTCTGATTCTCTGATAAAGATTCTGTATACTGAAAAGGACAAAGTGTCATCACAAAAAAAAAAAAAAGTAAGGTACTGATACATTTATGATAAATCATAAATTAGATTACATGATTTTTTTTTTCCTTAGCAGTACTTAATCACCAGTTAATAATTAGCCTACCTAACACAATATGTCAATAGTGCTTGCTAAAATCAAAACAGTATCTTAGTTAAATATTCATAAATGGTAAAGTCACACAAAACTTAAGTCAAGGTATTGAGGATTTATATACAAAAAGGTATTGTGGGTTTCTACAAAGCAAAGTATTGAGGATTTCTAAACTCAGTAGTGTGCTCAAGAACTTTTCCTCTTTCAGTGCATTACTTACCCTTCTTTACATCAGCATATTCAACAGACAATCATCGAAACTCAAGGAAACTCAAGGAGTCTTGCCTTTAGAGGCATCCCTCCACAGGTGGAGATGCTAGATCACAGCCCACTACAGACCTGGAGAGAACTCAAAGGGGCTCTTTGCTTAAGCCCAACATTTATAGGACCAGTAGATGATTAGCTTCAGTCAGTATTTATCCATCCTGAGTACATGAATAGGTTAGGTAATTCTTGTGTTGCCCGTCAACTGTAGAATTCTAGATCGTAAAGTTCTGGTATCCGGGTAGCAGGAGTTCCAGGTGCAGTTAGTGAGTGCCTAATCATCCCAACTCACCACACCTGTAGCAGTGGTAAGCCTGAGATCACAGAGTGGGCTGGTGAGGGGAGAGAAAAACAGATTAATCACACTTTTTTTCTAGATTTCTCAAATTCCTTTCTTCTTTCTCTTTTTTTTTTTTCTTTTGGATGAGTGCTTGTTTTTTCTTG
This sequence comes from Cygnus olor, assembly GCF_009769625.2. Lineage (NCBI taxonomy): Eukaryota > Metazoa > Chordata > Aves > Anseriformes > Anatidae > Cygnus > Cygnus olor. The sequence continues at coordinate 123,932,064 of NC_049169.1, read as the reverse complement.
TTGAAAGCTCTAGGAAAAAAAATACAAAAACACTCTACTTAAGATGAATAGATAGCTCAGTTTTCTTTACTGACATTTGTAACGTTGCCTAGCTTCTGGACCTAACTGAATGGATACATGATACTATTAAAAACATACATTTATCTAGAGCTTCACATCAGCTTTTGCCTCTGGTAGTAAAGGGAATAAAATATTTCTTTAGACTCATCCTCTTCAAAATATCGACTCTCAAAAGAGTTGACTTGAGGAGCTCACATAAATAATTTTTTTAATGCTGCCTCAGTGATCAAACGCAAGGAAAGCTGCAAGAGTAGCCAATTGAGAGAAAACACTTCAGGTTTCATTTACATTTCATCTCAACTCCCAGAAAGAGCCATCTGCATCTGGTTTTACTTGTGCTTGTTTCATCCAATATTCTAGTACACTTGACATAAATGTTAAATAAAGATTTTAGCAGAAGTTCCAAAGATTTATCAGATATACGTTTATTTCAGGGACATTATTGCTCTTAACAGTCTACCTTGTGTAGAGTTCCTATGAGTTGCTAATTTAAATTATTTTTTTGTTGTTCCTTTCTGTTGTAATTTAGGCAATATTGTTAAATGGATTAAACTGATCCTTAGTGTATCTCTATTGACGTCACTGGAGTTACATTAGGGACACATTGAAATCGATTTGTCTCATCAAGCATCAGGGAAATATGCTAGGAATTCAGTGTCTTTTTCATGAAATTTGAATATAAAATATAAATTAATGCTAAGATTTTCTAGTCTGGAAAGGCTCAGAATTTCATATTTCATTAGATAATTGGAAACTGGAAATCTTACAGTGCTGGTGAAAAAGGTAGTGTTGTTGATTTGGTGGTCTACAATGAATAATGAATAATGCTTGTCTGAAAACAGTCACTTCTAAAATTGTGAGGGATTTATCTTCCTTTGTTTCTCTCCCAAAGTATTATAATTAAATATTTAAAAGACATTTATGGGCACAAACTAAAACAGAAGGGGTTCTGTTTGAATATCAGAAAGTGGATGACCAAGGGCACAGGTTGCCCAGAGAGGTTGTAGAGTCTCCCTCCTGGGTGACTAGCTCTGAGTTGCCCTGATTGAGCAGAGGGGTCAGACAAGAGGAGTGAGACAAAATGACCTCCAAAGGTTCTTTACAACCTCAAGTATTTTGTGATTCTGAGTTCAAAAATGATCCAAAAGGAAGCGCCTGTGCACAAACCTAAGTTACCTCAATGTTTCTTTTCCAAGAATAGATTGGACATATGTTAGCAAATAGAGTCTTCCTAAACAGAAATGGTTTAACATTAGATTATAAGGTCTAGACTAATTAGAAAGAAAGATTCAATTATTCCTTGAATTTCCATTTGGAGTCTTTTTTTGGTGAACATTGGCACATTACTTATCATGCCTCCTGTAACATTCAGTAATAACTGATTGTTCTGCCTTTGATTTTGTACAACAAATTTATACTGAGACACATTATTTAAACAGTTTCATTAACCATTGAGAATTTCACTATTTCAAAACTGGCAATAAAAATTATGCGTCATAAAAGAAGTTTCTATACCTGACAGCACTGGAAACAAAACCTATAATCCTCTAATTTTAAGTACAATCTCAAAATAAGTTTACTCATCTCCATATTTCCTGTTTACAAGTTTTCATTACAAGATGCAGCAAAAGATTTCTTTAACTTCCTCGTCGCTCCCCACACATTTCTCACATGGACACCACATCTGAGCTGCATTTGTTTAAGATAACAGACACTTTTTTTTTTTTTCCCAAAAGTGAAAAAAGCTTTTATTTGCAAAATGTAGATTTCTCCTGAAATTCTTTCTTCAGCCCACTCTTTCCATGTTTTTTTCCTATTTTTCTCTACTTACTGAGGCTAAATATTCTTGTGCTGTACTCTACCTTCAACTAGATGAAGCTCTGAAAGTATTTCCAATAAAAGCAAAAGGAAGTCTTATTTCAATATATTTTGTTATTGAAAATATTAGAAAAAATATATATATAAGAGCAAAAGGAATTGTATAATTCAGAAAGAATTGCAATAATACAGTAGGAAATTTTTTGAACATACAAACATCTTCTGAAAAATTAACATGTCTGGAACTATTCTAGCAGAAACTTTTTAACTGGCCATGGACTTGTGAAATATAGTATTTCACATGTGGACAAGAATTTAGTTGCTGAACAATACTGTTATTGCTGCCTGCATCTCTCCCATTGACATGTTCCTACTATCATTTGATATTTTTCCAGAAATTCAAAAGCTACTGCATCAGATGAGAGAGGAAAATGGAGTAGATAATACCACTGCCTTTATAGTTGTCTCCAAAACAGCTTCTGTTAAGTACACTCAATAAAGGTTCCCATTGTTTTTTTTTTTTTTTTTTTTTTTTTCCCATAACCTCTTACCATTTTACCATTCTGTGTTCATGGTTTGCTTTCACTTCAATAGAGTCTCCAAATTAACAAAATGCTTGAATACTCAAAACCCAAGTTTTGGCAGTTGATAACCAGAAGGACAGGGTTGAGAGCAATGACAGCAATGGTTTCCTCAAGCATAGAATAAAACACACATCTATCATGTCATAGAGCAAGAATGTAGGTTATTATATGAGAAAGGTATTATATTCTAGAAACCAATAACTTGAAATTAATTGAAGACTTAATAGGTAGCTGGTTATATATTTTCTTTCAGTTTGATAGCATGAGGAACAGCAGGATCACTTTCCCTGGGTTACCTGTCAAGGGAAGCTCAAGTGAAAATAGTTGAATAACATTTGTTATGTGGTATGTTTACAAGTTGCTATGACCAGGTCAAAACCAAGTGTTTAAATCCTTTCTATATAAAAAGAATTTTATTGGCAATGCCCTATATCTGTGTTTTAGTTCTTCTCAGATTTTGAAACGTACCATAGTGTTTCAGAACAGGAGTCATCTATGCTTGGTTTGCTATCCAGTATGAGCAGGCAAACAAACAAACAAAAAACCACAAAAGCAATGTGAGAACAGCACTGAGAGCAGTAATTTTAAAATCAATGTAATTTAATATAATGTAAAGTAATCTTCAGAACCTGCTCTCACTCTCTCTGGTGACAGTGAAAACATTTGCTAATTGCTTAAACCCACTATACTCCTTCCGTCTGTTGAGCCTCCCTATCACTCTCTGCATAATCATCAGTCTTTGAAGTCAGCAGCAGTCTGCTAAAAGAGCAATTACTTGAAGCACCAAGAGCAGCAGGTGCTAGATGTTTTATTTTTTATTTTATTTTATTTTATTTTATTTTTTTGTGTGTGTGACAAATCAACAGCATTTATCATGTACTTGCAAAAGAGTAACAATATACACATGGATTTGCTATATGCTTTTATTTTCTCTGTTTGAGTGGGGTGAATGCATGACAGCTATTCTGTTTTACAAAGAGGATTGTAAGGCCACAGAAGCTGATGGGTCAAATCCTGTGATTCTGGCACACAACACATACCATGTGGCATTAGGACTCCAAGTCATTTACTGAAATTAAAGGTGTTACACACCTGACTGAATGTAGTCATTTTATATCAGAGAGAGTTGCCTGGATTGTCATTACAGCCAGTGGGAAGATATAGATGAATTATTTCTTCAAAGTTCTTTATTTAAAATGCATATGTAAATAGTGCATTGATATTCTGAGGTAGTAATAAAAATTGAAAGAAATATATATATATATTTTTTCTTCAGTGACTATCATAATGTTGTGGTTTAATTTTTCCAGAAAGATTTGTTCAAAATTTTTTGTCTTACTATTTCCATGACTTTTTAGAATGTTTCTAATTGAAGACATACTGTCCTATATTTTAAATCCACTTTCCTCAGGTACAAAGGAGAGTGCCTTTTTTTCCTTTATGTCTTTTTATTTACAGTTTTAAAAATCCTTTTAGCTGAGCAGTTATTTACAGAGCAATCCTAGAGGAATTCAATTCCTCTTTCACTTACTAACAGCTATCTATATATTTTGCATTAGTGTAAGCAAAATGCATGTTTTGAAACTCCATCTGCTCACGTGGGAACAAACTAGAGCAGGTAAACATCTCTGTGAATAATTATTCCCTTCAAAACACTTTACATTTTTTCTTAACAGTCTGACCCTGAGGTCACTACTTCGATCTGTTTTTGCGAATCGTTTGTGTTTTAGGAATCAATACTATTTTCCAGTGTGTGAAGAATTGAAAAGATACCTATTTATACCAGCACGTGTCTATGGGTACTTCTAAAATAATATACTGGTTTGGAAAAGCAATGCGCTTTCAAAACCATACCTATTGCTCCTTTCCATTTATTATATTTTTGTGCCTATCAGAACACACAAACTAGGATAAAATTCAGCTGAAAGGTTTGCTCCAACTGCTAATGTGATTTCAGACCCTCAAATCAGAAAAGAAACAATACGACGAAAAGCTTGCAAAAGGGTGTATAGTGTGGACAGAAGGTCATTGGCACCAACTGTATTGGCTACAAATCTGCATTTGTTTTTTGAAAGTAGTTGGGTCCATCAACATTAATCATTTTTTTTGAGTAATCTCTTAAGAACATAGGAACAGACAATTCCAAAATGTCAGAAGTCAAGCAAGCTGGGCAGAAAGCCTGCTTGGCTGAGCTGTGATCTTTTAGAGCCTACACGTAAAAGGAGGTCTTCAATTAGACTTGGAGCTGGCCAGTACTGTGGGGGAAAAGTAAAAGCGCTATTTTAAAGTGTGTTAGCAGCAAAAGGAAGACCAGAGAAAAAATTGTTCTGTTACTTGATGATGTTGGCCACCTAACAAATAGGGACACGGATAAAGCAGAGAAATTTAATGCCTTTTTCACCTCTGTCATTAACATTTATGATGGGCCTTGGGATCCCTGGAGCCCTGAGCTGGAGGACCATGACAGTAAGAATGATAAACTCCCAGCCAACTCAGAACTTGTGTGGGATTTGCTGCTCCACCTGGATGCACATAAGTCTATGGGGTCTAATGGAATTCATCCCAGGGTATTCAAATATCCATCTGATGTCATCATGAGACCTCTCTCAATCTTTATCAATGGTCTTGGGAATCTGGAAAAGTTCCAGTAGACTGGAAGCTGGAAAATGTTGTTCCGATTTTCAAGAAGAGTAAGAAAGAAGACCCTGGTAATAACAGGCCTATCAGTCTAACTTCAGTGCCTTGTAAAATTATGCAAAAAATTGTCCTGGGAGTTATTGAAAATAACTTGAAAGACTAAACAGTCATTGGTCATAGTCAACAAGTGTTCATGAAAGGAAAAGTCTTGCTTAGCTAATTTTTATGACACTTACACATCCTGTTGACAAAGGGAAGTCAATGGATTTGATTTATTATTGCTGTTATTGCTGTTATTGTTTATTATTATTATTATTATTTTAGCAAAGCTTTTGGTACTGGCTCTCACATAATACTTCTGGGCAAAACTCTCACATAATACTTCTGGGCAAAATGTCAGCACAGAACTAGACAGAAACAGGTACTTGCAACATGAGCAAGTACTGGATTCTGCACCTGTGATGGGGCAACCCTGGGTATATGTACAGACTAGGGGATGAGAAGCTGAAGATCACCTTCACAGAAAGGGATCTTGGGTTCTCATTGACAGCAAACTGAATATGTGTTAAGATTGTAACTGTTGGCAGCCAGGAGGGTCAATTGTATCCTGGGGTGCATCAAGTACAGAACTGCTAGTTGGTCAAGAGAAGTGACTGTCCCACTCTGCTCTGCACTGGTGCGGCCTCACCTTGAGTACTGTGTGCAGTTTTGGGCCCCACAATTTAAGAAAGACATAAAACATTCAAAATTGTTCTACAAAGATAGTGAAGAATTTAGAGGGGAAGATGTATGAGGAGTGGTTAAGGTCACTTGGTTTGTTCAGCCTAGGGAAGAGGAGACTGAGGGGAGACTTCATGGTGGCCTGCAAGGGGGAGCAGAAGGGCAGGTGTTGTTCTCCTCTCTGGTGACCAGCAGTCGGTCCTGATAGAACAGCAAGAAGATGTATCCAGGGAGGTTCAGGTTGATGTCAGGAAAAGGTTCATCATTGAGAGGGTTATAGAGGAATGGAACAGGCTCCCCAGAGAAAAGGTAACAGCAGTAAGCCTGTTGGAGTTCAAGAAGAATTTGGACAATGTTCTCAGACATCTAGTTTAATTTTCAGGTAGTCCTGTGTGGAGCCAGGAGTTGAACTCAATGATCCTTGTGGATCCCTTCCAATTAGGAATATTCTGTGATTCTATGATCTGGCAGTCTCCATTATTTGCTAATGTAGACATAACCTATGATCTTCTAGGGTACTTACTTTTTGTAAGTTTGTTTATCTTTCTAGGACATATAAATATAACTATCAATTGATAAAACATGAAACTGTATAAGAATGTGTCACAAAATGTTCCCATGCTATTGATGGTCTCAGTGATGAATATTGCATGCAATTCTTTTGATAATTTGTATATTTCAGAATATATTTCCCTGTGACCCTGCAGATTACTAAAGTTCTTAAGTGCTTGGTCCTAAAGGACTCTTACAGTTATTTAAGTTTGTCATCCTCTGATTCAGAAATGTTCGTACCAGAATGCAGAATGTCTAGGAAAAGTTTTATTATTCATGTCAGTTTGCTTCCTGGATTGAACATTTCAAATTTGTTGAAACAGATAAGAACTGGCTTTGGCAGTAGATACATAAGCTTCTTATCATTCTTATTCCTCTGTCATAGGTTTAAGGGAATATGAGTTTACTCACAATAAGTAAGTTAGGAGATGAAAAATTTTGCTGATTTAATTCAGACTTGGACATTTTGACTTTATTTGGAAAAGCATTCTTAGGAAACATTTGCTTCTCCTAATCAGCTCTGATACTTTTAGGACAATTACAATATGAGTCAGAAGCTAAAAACCACTACTGATGCTGCAACTGTCAGAAATGTTGGTTTTGTATCACAATTCTGTTATCAGTTTTCATCACTAAATAAAAATCAGACTATTTCAATTTGAGAATATTCAAAATTGGAGTACAGTGTTGTTAATTTGATCGTCATATTGAAAAGGTTTATTTTATTTTATTTTATTTTAATTAGTGTTTCTAACACACTTGAAGAGAAGTTTAACTTAGGAATGGAAAAGATTTCTGAGACAGGGTTTTGGTGTTTGTAGTAAAAGGATAGGATAGAAGAGTGCTAATTAGAAATATAAGAGAGAACCTAAATTTCTGAAGGCATTGTTGGTAGGCTTTTTACGATTCTTAAAATTTCTCTAAATATCGTGGGTATATTTATTTATTTAAGAAAACTTCAAAGAGATATGTTGTGAAAAAGAAAAGATAGTTGTGAAATTTATGCTTTTTATGGTTAGGGAGATTTTTGAAAAAAAAAATTATCAAGCTTGATTGAAAGGAGATGTGTTGCTTGCAATGATAGTGCATCTCATAGGTCACAAAAATGGATACTTTCACATAATTTTTGATTCATTATTTATTTGTTTGCTTGTTTGTCGTGTCTTTTTTGGACAAAGATGTGAAAGAAGAACTGAGATTGCTGGAAAAGCTTGTGTAATTGTGATTTGCAGAATTTTGAGGAGACTCAGTTCTACATACTCGTATGCAAACTGGAAGAAACTCACAGAAAACTGAAAGAAATTGCTATAGATTACAGTTGTATGATCATAGGTTATCCTTAGGTGGTCCAGGATCTACCACTGTGATAATCAAGATGATGTCTTTAAACACTCTTGAAATACATGAAACATTCCTGAAGATTTTATCTTTCCTAAGGACTGACCAACACTCAGCACACAGATAACACTTGCTAGTCCACTGATCATCTGAGCATTGTCCAGAACCAGATTCATATCCTGGCTGAGGAATTAAAGCTCACCTTCCCAGGGGAACTCCCACATCCTCTGGCTCCAGCCTTTCCTTCCTATCAGGGCAGTCAGGCTCTAATGTCCTGTTGAAGCAGTTTCACTTTACATCAAAAATCTAAATATCTGCTGGATCAGAGAGAAAACAAAAACCTGATTCCTGGAGACAGCAATGCTATGGATAAAGCATTATGTTTCAAAGATCAGGTTTACATTTCATATCTAAATTGCCCTTACAACCTCAAATATAGATCATCAAAAGATGTAGGTATTATGCTTCTGCTGTAGAATATGTATGTATATAGAGAAAGGTATTTACATAAAGTGAACTGTAATGCAATAATTGGCATTCTGAACTCCAGTGATTGCTTCAGCAAGATGAATTCAGAACAAGAGAAGGATTCTCCGCACTTATGAATTTTGCAAAGAAATTAAAAAAATTATAACTAAGAAGTCCAAACAACAGCTGGGAGTGGCATACATAGTTTTTTTTTTAAGTGAATTTGGTGTTGCTATAGCTTACAGGATTTTGATGGTGAAACAATCAAACAATATTTGAAACAATAAGTATTTATTATTATTATTAGTCTATTTATTTTTTTGTAAGGAAACTCTTCCTGACAAATCTTTTGAAATACTACAGTCATGTCATAAGAAAATTATCAGAAAAAAAATAATAAAAAGTGATACCGTTTACTTGAGCATTTATAAAGTTTTAATCATACTTCTAATGTGTTAAACAAATTTGGGAAGTGAAAAAGAAAAGTCAAGTCATAGAAACTAGTAAGAGACAAAATATAAAGCAAAGCTAAATTACCTTCTTTCCATTGGCATATATCAAGAGAAGGGTAACAATCTTAATGAAACATATAAGTGCTTGGGTTAGCTGGGATATAGAAAACTGAAGAACTTGAAAATCAGAGGTATATATGAGAAAGAATGGAGAGAGGAGAGGAGAGGAGAGGAGAGGAGAGGAGAGGAGAGGAGAGGAGAGGAGAGGAGAGGAGAGGAGAGGAAGTTTATACCTGCAATTTTTAAAAGTTCTAATTGCTGTTCTCTGAAGTATGCAAAGACAGTTTCCATAGACAAATGAATGAATGGTTCCATATTTCCAAATCAGTGTGACTCATATTTCATTATTGTTTGAAGACGAAGGTCCCCTGTCAGTACTGCTTGAGTAACATACTGTCAGTAACTTCCCTTATACATATGGACAGCCTGAAATAATCTTCTAGCTCTTGGGTGTCTACATTTGTGACAATCTGTGAACAAATCACAGTACTCTTAAGAACTGCATCAATGATTCTACATATGGTACAACATGTAACCTGCATACCAAGCAAGCAGGATGTGACTCAGGAGTCCAGCTCATCATGAAGTTGAGCAGAACGGCTCAAAGTCACACAGGAAGGCAAGGAAACTCAGAGACTCCCAGGAGCTACCCTCCAAATTGCCGTAGCAGGGACATTAGGCAAAGGGTTCTACCAGGTAGTTACAATAGAATCAATATAGAAATTGGGTCTAAGCCATTTGCCTTTCACTGTAAGAAGTGTCTGAGGATCTTTGCTGTGGGATCCACTGTATCTCATGTTTGAAATACATATTATAATTCCCTAAATCAAAAGCCAGTGATGCAGACTACAGACTTTAGTTAAGGAAGAAGGAACTATGATGGTATAATTCAGTTTATATGTATATTTGTATGTGTTTCTAGGAAGCATGGGACCATAGGCAGAATTTTGTGATGTATAAAAAGGTAGTTTCAGATGGCACTTCATCTATTTTCTGTGAATGCTAAATTTAACCTCCTGGGAGAACTTTCTGGTATAGCACAGCGTAATACTTTTATTTTGTGATTGACAGGAAGGCTTTCTGCCTCCCTGTTGCCTACTGAAAAGATTGAAAAAGCCTGAATGGGCTTTAAGGGATAAATATCAGTGCCACATACTGTTTCATCTCCCTTCATAAGTGAGAAGAACTGGTGTAACATTCAATTTTTCAGTGTAATGATTTCTGGAGAGTGAGAGTGAACTCTGCTCTCTCTATGGCCTTGAGAAGATCCATTGATCACCTTTATTTCTGTTTTAACTAGAAGTAGCTATGTTGTCTTTATGTCCTTTCAATATTTTACAGGTTCCAAATATTGCTGAAAGAATTGAAGAATCCTCACTTTCCTTTCTACCTGCACTTCAGGACATGGTTAAAACCCTGAGTCTTTTTTTTTTTTTTTTTTTCCCCTTCACCCATTGCTTACATGTGAATCCAGAAAAAGGGCAATATTATTTCCTTATAGTTTAAAGAGTCATTGGCAAATATCTGTTGATCTTCCTAGCACCACTTTTCATATTTGTATATGCCTTCTTTAAATGCCTTCAGTAATACAAATTTGTCAAGAAACATTGTGTATTAGCACTGTCATATTTAAAGTGTCAGCTACAGAAACATAACTTCTGCTCCTTCTCTTCCCTCCGGCAGGTCTTCACCGGGCTTCCTCCCCCTCAGCTTACAGCAACACTAAGGGAATACATCTGAGAAATATTTTGCTTTAAAGAAACAATTATGAAAGTATCCAAACACAACCAAGGGACCCTGAAATGAGGCATTGAATTAAATATGTCAGTCTGGTTGCAAACACCAGGCTTCCAAAACTGGTTGCAGTTCAAAGTACACTTATAGTACTTTAGTCTGAATTTCAGGAAATCTTATACTTGTGTATGCTACAAGATGATAAGCCCTCAGGATATCGTCAGGAGAATAACTGCAGCAAATGCAACATGCCTACTAAAATAATTTCCCGCTTACTCATTTTTTACAGGACATTTCATACAGAAATTGCAAGGCATATGTCACTCCTAAGATGAACTCTGCAGATTTAGCAAATTGTTATGAAAACACTGTTCTTTTTCTTCATTAAGTAATTTTGGTATCACAGCTGGCCAGAGGCTGGCATTAATCCAAAATATGCGCTCTAAGTTAATAGCCGTTCATTTGACAGCTATGGATATCAGGGTTACTAAATTCAAGTGCATTTTTTGCAACTCAGTGAAGAAGGATGTTTAATAGTCTGCATCTTGGTGGGGCAGTAACCCATAAACTTTTAGGCTGGGAGAAGTTAATGTGGTATGTCCCTGGTGGTAAAGAAACCACATGGTGCTTCTGTTACCTTGACAGTGAAGCTTTCATCTCTGCTGTGAAGAGGTCAAAGAAAATGGCAAGAAATCAAACTTGCAGTGGATAATAATCAAATTTACTGGAGGAGCTGGAAAAATTATAGGTTATTTGCCAATTTTAATTATAGGTTTTGAACCTTTTGTTTTAATTCCAGGCATCTATGTAAGAAGAACCATTAATTAATCTCCTTCAGTACCAACCCATGAACATGTATATTACACAGTGTTTGTTGATAATAGGCCAGGCTGTGCTAAGAAAGGATCATGTTCCAGTAGCATGTCACTGAAAAGAAAGAAGGGGTGGATGCTTAAACCTGGCATTCTTATATGTGATGACCCTTTTCTTCTTGCACTGAACTGCTGGTTTGTTCTGTCAAAAGTA